>NC_133425.1:18583500-18893000 GCF_049350105.2 Macaca mulatta | reverse complement strand
CTAGTAAATCCAGAGTCTAACATGCTGTTTTCAGGCAGTCTTTCATTTGGGAAGTACATGGGGCAGATGGAAGAACCTGAGATAATCTCAAGGATGGCAAATTGCTCAAATTTTTTTTTTCTATTTTTGGGGTGGGAGGTGGTGTATGTAAAGACGGTTCCTTTAGGCGGATTACGTAAATTTTAGATTTGCTGCAAACAAAGATCTCTCCTCATCCCAAATGGGGTAAAGTTCAGCCAGAGATGGGGGCTTCCGAACAAATGATGATCTTTGAGAACCTCATTATAAAGCATTAGTTGTAATGTTTTTCTGCAATTTAGCAGTCTGCTTTATAGTAAATGTGCTGTGATTTTTTTTTTTGTAATGTGCTTTATTGATAAATTAGACTTCATATTCTGAAGAAGGTTTCCCTTCAAAACAAAAGGCTTTCTCTTACTGTGTGCTTGCCTCTTATAAGTAGAAGATAAATGATGTAAGGGTATAGTATAATAGATAAAACTACTGTAATCAGTCTGAAGTAGCCAAACTATATTGCAGTCTTGGACTTAAGACTTGCTATGTATCTGCAGACATATGAAGAGCCTGTTTTATGTTAAGTAATTTTGGTTTTTCTCTGGCAGGACTGTCTTATTCCACTCTTCAGTGAAGCTTTACGTTCATGTAAACAGCATGATGTAAGGCCATGGATGCAGGCGTTAAGGTATACTATGTACCAGAATCGGTTGTTGGAGAAAATTAAAGGTAAGTGGTTTTTTTTTTTTTTAAGAGAAAATTAAAGGGGTGTGTGTGGGGTTTTTTTTTTTTTAATTTTGCTTTATGGAGGTATATGTTACACATTCTAAGTGTATGGTTTGATGAGTTCTAACATGTCTTCACTTGTGTGACCACCAATACGATCAAGATACAGAACACCGTCTTACCCCAGAAGGTTCCCTTGTGGTCATCTCTTCATTTGCCCCTGTCAGCAGTTACTGATTTGCTTTCTGTCACTATAAATTAGACTTGTCTTTACTAAAGTTTCATGTATGTGAAATCATAACATGTTCTCTTGTGTTTGGCTTCTCTTTGGCATGATATTTTTAAGGTTCACCCATATTGCGTGTATCAGGAATACAATCCTTTTTATTATTGAGTAGTATTCTTTTATATATATATACCACAGTTTATTTCTCCCTTCATCCTTTGATAGATTTTGGGGTTTTTTCACGTTGGGCTATTAAGTATAAACCTGCTCTCAACATTCATGTGCAAGTCTTTTGAGTGGACGTATATTTATGTTTCTCTTGAGTGAATATGCCTTGTTGCGTCACGTGGCTTAACTTGAAAAAATTTTAATCACTGTGGTGCATATGTAGTGATTATTATCTCATAGTGTTATTTACATTTTCTTGATGATTAATGATGTTGAGTGTATTTTCATTTGCATAGTGGCTACTGTGTATTTTAGTTTTCAAATGTTTGTTCAAATTCTTCACCCACTTTTAATGAAGACATAAGACTTATTTTTGTATTCTGAACATAAGTTCTTTGTCACATAAAATGTACTGTGAATGTTGGGTTTTAAATACTCCAAATGAATGGCTAGAGAATTGCTATTTGTGTAAATATTTATATGTCAAAGGGATGCTAACAATTTACTTTATTGCTCTAAAATAGAGAAGTTGCCAGAATGCTGTAGAGTTTTAGTGGAAAACGTGATAGTTGGTGTTACTGAGTAAATTTGAGTGTTAAATGTCAACATAAGCTAACGGCCAATATAGGGACTTCTGCTGCAGGGTGGTTCCTTGCAGCTGTGACTCAGCTGGTCCTTCACTGCCAAACATACCTGGGGTTGGATTGTTGGCCTGATGTTTGCAAATTGAGGAACCTTAGGGCAAATCACTGAATTTCGGAACTGCTTTCCTTTTCAATTATATGGGGATTACCCCACTTTTGAGATGCTTGTAAGGATTGTATGAGATGAAGAAGTGAGACAAGGTATATAAAAGTCCTAGAACAGAGTGTGTCGTATAGTATGGCTTCACAAGTACCCTCATCTCCTTTCCAGTCCTTTTTTTTTTTTTTGAGACAGTCTGACTCTGTTGCCCAGGCTGGAGTGCAGTGGCACCATCTTGGCTCACTGCAACCTCCACCTCCCAGGTTCAAGTGATTCTCAAGCCTCAGCCTCCTGAGTAGCTGGGAGTACAGGCATGAGCCACCGTGCTCAGCCAGTCCTTTTTTTATATCACATAAGTTTTTAAATTGAGAAGAAAAGTCAGTAACCATCAGTTATATTCAGAGAAAGAACTCCATTCCTCTTCATTTTTATTTGTTTATTCAGCAAGTATTGATCAAATGTGCTTTGTACCAGGTACTATGCTCTACGTTGGGATATAATGGTGATCAAGGAGATTGTAGATTCTGGCAGGGAAAACGGACATCAAACACGGCGACCCGACATAGCGAGACCCTGTCTCTAATAGAAGAGTTTTAAAAAGCACCTGGCTGTGGGCCAGGTGCGGTGGCTCACGCCTGTAATCCCAGCACTTTGAGAGGCCAAGGCGGGTGGATCATGAGGTCAGGAGATCGAGACCATCCTGGGTAACACAGTGAAACCCCATCTCTACTAAAAATACCAAAAAATTTGCCAGGTGTGGGGGTGGGCACCTGTAGTCCCAGCTACTCAGGAGGCTGAGGCAGGAGAATGGCGTGAACCTGGGAGGCGGATCTTGCAGTGAGCCAAGATCGCGCCACTGCACTCCAGCCTGGGCGACAGAGCGAGACTCCATCTTAAAAAAAAAAATTCACCCGGGTATGGTGGCGTGTGCCTGTAGTCCCAGCTGCTTAGGAGGCTGAGGTGGGGCGGATTGCATGAGCCTGGGAAATGAAGCCTGCAGCAAGCTATGATCATGCCACTACACTCCAGCCTGGGTGACAGAGTGACACCCTGTCTCAAAAAAACAAACCCACAACAAGGAATAGCAAATAACGAGCGCACCTGATTTAATCCTAGGAATCAGAAAAAGACTTGTGGGGAAGTTACATTTAAGCCGAGAGTGAAGGAAGATAAAGATGAGGAAGAAGGCAGGCTGACTTGGTTAGAAAAAGCATGTGTGCAGGCCAGAGAAAATAATGATTCTTAGATGACTCAGTTCACCTAAGAGAGAGGAGGAAGAGAAGGAGCACTGGATGAGTTTGGGATTGGAAATGAATGCAGGAAGGCATCAGTAACAAGCCAAATTCCAGAGTTTGGAATTGTCAGAATGGCAGTGAGAAGTCATCAGAGGCTTATAAGCAGGGAAGTTAAATGTTCAGATTTACCCTTTGTGTAATGTCACTTCAGTTGCAAGTTGGAAAATGGACTAGAAGAGTATAAGAATGGGGGCAAAGGGACCTAAGTTAGGGTGAAGTCTCTGCTAAAGAGGGTAACTAGGGTGGCAGTAGGGGAAGGAAAAAGCAAACGGGCTATGAGGGTTGAAAGTAAAGTCTGTGATGGTGGCCAAGTACTTTCACAGGCAGCCGGCTGATCCTGTGCCCTTCCTTGAGAAGGGGAAAATGGAAAAAGGGAGTAAAAGGTTTGGAGGGTGGTGGAAAATGAACTCCATTTGGCATGACTGACATTAGTGGAAGCCCACTTGAAATAAATAGAGTGTAGGTGACCAGTTGGCAGGTGGGATTCAGATGTCAGGTCTGGGTGAAGATTGAACGGTTGTCAGCGTTTCTGTGGTAATTGAAGACACAGGAAAAGATGATGATGTCCAGGGAGAGTGTGCAGTGGGAAGAGTAGAGAGCCTAGAACTGAGTCCAGGGAGCACCAGTGTTTTAATAGATGAGTGATGGAAGAGAGAGACTGAGGATTCTTCAGCAAGGTAGGAAAAAAACCAAGAGAATGGTTGTAGGGCAGAGGGTACTTACAGAAGTGCGTGGGGATGGTTTAGCCTTCCCTGCTTCCTTGCTTTCCCTACCTGTTGGCCCAGGCTTTTTGCCAAAGATTCAGAAACGAAAAAGAAATTTCTTGAAATGAATGACTTGACTTGACTTCATTGTACACATTTAATTTAGCAAAACCTGTTCATTGTATCTCAAGCACTATGCTAGCTGCTAGGGATTTGAGGATGAATTATCTTTGTTTCGGGAGGTGGTATGGAAGAGGGATAGTTGGGGAATAATTTTTTGGCCATGTTTCCATGCAGTCTGGTTTAGACAAATCGGGGTCTAATAAAACATTTTTTTCTCCTCAGAACAAACAGTCCCAATTAGAAGCCATCTTATGGAGTTAGGTCTAACAGCAGCAAAATTTGCTAGAAAACGAGGGAATGTGTCCCTTGCAACAAGACTGCTGGCACAGTGCAGTGAAGTTCAGCTGGGAAAGACCACCACTGCACAAGATTTAGTCCAACATTTTAAAAAACTATCAACCCAAGGTCAAGTGGATGAAAAATGGGGGCCTGAACTTGATATTGAGAAAACAAAATTGCTATATACAGCAGGTTAGTAAAATTAATTATGGTTAATACATGAGTATAATAAAAATCATGTATATGAATGTTACTGTGTATGTATGTTATAAGATAGTAATAGGAAAGTTGATCATTTCCATCTGTTGAAGAATATTTGCATCCTGAATAATAAGTTGCTTGTTACTGACTTACCTTTATAATTCTATGGTTTTAAAAGAATTTTGTTGCAATGTATTACAGTAAGAAATACTTCCAGAGATCACTGATCACTGATTTTACATGTTTTTTTAACTTTACTATTTTGGGCCAGGTGCTCATGCCTACAATCCGAGCACTTTGGGAGGCCAAGATGGGAGGATTGTTTGAGCCTAGGAGTTTGACACCAGCCTGGGCAACAGAGTGAAACCTCAGCTATACTGAAATTCAAAGAAATTAGTGGGGTGTGGTGGAATATGCCTGTAGTTCTAACTCCTTGAGGGGCTGAGGTAGGAAAATTGCTTGAGACTGGGAAGTTGAGGCTACAGTGAGCCCTGATTGTGCTACTGCACTTCAGCCTCAGTGACAGAGCAAAACCCTGTCTCAAAAGAAAAAAAAGTTTAGTATTTTGGCTGGGCATAGTGGCTCATGTCTGTAGTCTCAGCACTTTGGGAGGCTCAGGCAATAGGATTGCTTGAGTCCGGGAGTTTAAAACCATCCTGGGCAACATGGTGAGGTCCTGTCTCTATTTTTTTAAGTTGATTATTTTACACTGAAATAATGTCAGTCATTTGCATTTTTGTTTGTTTTCTAACCCAAGTGCCTCCCTCCATCATTTGCTTTTAAAGTTTCTAAGTTCTGACTTTGTGGTTTTCTGTAGGCCAGTCAACGCATGCAATGGAAATGTTGAGTTCTTGTGCCATATCTTTCTGCAAGTCTGCGAAAGCTGAATATGCAGTTGCTAAGTCAATTCTGACACTGGCTAAATGGATCCAGGCAGAATGGAAAGAGATTTCAGGACAGCTGAAACAGGTTTACAGAGCTCAGCACCAACAGAACTTCACAGGTCTTTCTACTTTGTCTAAAAACATACTCACTTTAATAGAACTGCCATCTGTTAATACGATGGAAGAAGAGTATCCTCGGATCGAGAGTGAATCTACAGGTAGCGTTTCTTTGTTAGCTTTAGAATATTAATTTTAGAAGCTATTTTTTTTTCTGTTTTAAAGTTTATAATGTTATGCTGGCTATACTTTTCCATAAAAAATATATCTGTGAAAATTGAGTTTATTTTATTGTTGGGAAATAACTAAAACATATTTAGAATTGAATGCCATTTTGGAAGTCACTGAACTCTGCCCCCGGGCTATTTGCTTTTATGGACTTAGATATTTTTGCTGACAATAAAATCCTGCCCCTCGTATCAAAAATTTCACCTCACAATAGAAGGAGCAACAAAGATTTAAAATAGTTACCTGTGTTCGTATTGATTGGTGGAACACAGAAACTATAGAAAGATTCCAGTTTCCCATTCTCATGCTAGTGCTAGTAACAGAAAGATACCTTACAGATAGGGTAGTTGATTCTTTCCATGTTTGAGTGCCTGTTGTGGAAGGCACCATTCCCCTGTCTTTAAAATTTGAGAGAAAATTTGGGAGATGATTTTCGTTGCTGAAACGTGAGAGTATACCTTAATTTTGTTGTTCTGAAGTCTGAGAGTTTAGTTACTTACATTGGTGTTAATAATTTTGATAGGGTCTTGATATTCTTAAAGGATTTGTCTTGTCATCATTATAAATCTTCATCTTGGCAAATGCACTATAGCAGGCAGTGTCTTCACCTCTAACAAGGGAATAAAGATGTTTACCTCATGAGTCTGTATGAATGAAATGGTATACTCATCACCTATTTATTATTTTTGCCAGAATGATTAAAGTGAATCTGATCATGAGGAAATAGCCAGTCAGATTCATAATGCAAGACGTTCTACAGCACAGTTGACACCTGACTCTTTACAGTGTTCAGTGTCATGAAAGACATTGATGTCTTCCACAGGAGATAATATAATCTTACTTGGGAAGCTAATGAATTCATTTCAACATACCAACCTTTTAGACAACAGAATTCATATTTGTGCCTTATCAAGTTATGTACAGTAATATTATGGAACTTTTGATTGTTTGCAGATAAAAACCTAAAATGCTAATGGGAGTGTCATTAGGAATTTATGAATGTAATGTTGTTGAGTTCTTTTATTATAATTATTTTTTTGTCCATTATGGCAGTGCATATTGGAGTTGGAGAACCTGACTTCATTTTGGGACAGTTGTATCACCTATCTTCAGTACAGGCACCTGAAGTAGCCAAATCTTGGGCAGCGTTGGCCAGCTGGGCTTATAGGTGGGGCAGAAAGGTGGTTGACAATGCCAGGTATGTTTAAATGTGTAGTTTATGCATTGCATAAATAGATATTTAAATGTCTGCTGATATGGTAAAGTTTTGGTAGCTAAAATACTGATGACTTGTTCATTTTTATAGTCAGGGAGAAGGTGTTCGTCTGTTGCCTAGAGAGAAATCTGAAGTTCAGAATCTGCTTCCAGACACTATAACTGAGGAAGAGAAAGAGAGAATATATGGTATTCTTGGACAGGCTGTATGTCGGCCAGCGGGGATTCAGGCAAGGAAAACATGGTGCTTGGGGCAAGACTGCTACTCCAAATCATTGATTTTGAGAAAACTGATCATATATATTTGATAAAATATTGAATGGGGCTTACCAATTGTTGTTGTAAACAAAAACTTCTACGTTTTAAGATGAAAATGAGTTATATTTTTCTAAGAAGAATATACTTCTTTTGAGAAAATAAGGCATTTCCTTAGAGTCCTGTTAAAAGTAGGTGAAGTTGGCCTGGCATGGTGGCTCACACCTGTAATCCCAGCACTTTGGGAGGCCGAGGTGGTTGGATCACTTGAGGTCAGGAGTTTGAGACCAGCCGGCCATGGCAAAACCTCATCTCTACTGAAAATACAAAAATTAGCCGGGTGTGGTGGTGCATGCCTGTAATCCCAGCTACTCGGGAGGCTGAGGCAGGAGAACCATTTGAAGGTTGCAGTGAGATCGCACCACTGCACTCCAGCCTGGGTGACAGAGTGAGACTGTCTCAAAAGAAAAAATTAATAAGTGAAGTTCATTTTAGGTAAATTAAATTTCTTTTTAACTTACTCATCAGAAATTGTAGTTCTTAACCCTTGGTTATGAGCTTTTAAAATATGCCAGTGCATGAAACTTACCCCCATTTATTCTGAATGAGACATGTGTGTGCATGTGTGTGTGTGTGCGTTTAAACTTACTAAGTGATGCTAACGTGCAGCCAGTGTTGAAAATGGACTAGATGATCTTAGAATTCACACTCTATCCCTTCAGAGTTCCGTCAATTTTAGAATGCCAATCTATGTTATTTAGTTGCAGTCCTCAAAGGCATGGATTTTATTTGCCAAACTAAGCTATATCGATCAGTTCTTGCTGTAAACAGCAGCGTATCTAAGTCTCTGCCTAAGCTGGTGTCTGGTACGTGCACAGTACTCTGAAGAGAATGAGGTTTAGTATATGTATTCTGTGTACATTCAGCTTCAAACTTTTGAGCAGATTGTGCTTAATTTTTTGCAGGCATAGGCTGGGCGCGGTGGCTCACACCTGTAATTCCAGCACTTTGAGAGGCCGAGGCAGGCAGATCACCTGAGGTCAGGAGTTTGAGACCAGCCTGGCCAACATGGTGAAACCCTGTCTCTACTAAAAACACGAAAAAGCAGCAGGGTGTGGTAGTGGGCGCCTGTAATCCCAGCTACTCAGGAGGCTGAGGCATGAGAATCGCTTGAACCTGGGAGGCTGGGAGGCAGAGAGGTTGCAGTGAGCTGTGATCATGCCATTGCACTCCAGCCTGGATGACAGAGTGAGACTTTGTCACAAGGAAAAAAAAATTTCTGCAGGCAGAATACTGTATTGTAACTTGGAAGCATTTAAAGTACAACAAAACCCCAGAAAAGTCTAATCTTTGCTAAATGCTTGTATTCTTCTTCATTGGCTTCATATTAGTAAATGTATCATAAAGAGAAGCATACTGACACTGACTTAGTTTATATAACACTAAATTTGGGATAATTTTATATATGAGAAGAATGTTTTTATGATAGTCAAATTGCATACCTTTTTCCCTTTTCAGTTTGTATTTAAAATAGCATTTTGTGCACAATTTCTTTTCAGGATGAAGATATAACCCTTCAGATAACAGAGAGTGAAGATAATGAAGAAGATGACATGGTTGATGTTATCTGGCGTCAGTTGATATCAAGCTGCCCATGGCTTTCAGAACTTGATGAAAGTGCAACTGAAGGAGTTATTAAAGTGTGGAGGAAAGTTGTAGATAGAATATTCAGCCTGTACAAACTCTCTTGCAGTGCATACTTTACTTTCCTTAAACTCAACGCTGGTCAAGTATGTAGCACAGTGTTCTAAGAAAATTAATTTGGAAACTTTTTCTTACTAAACAAAAATAGTGTTCTGAGTTATTTTCTTATTTATTCCCCTCATCTTTCACTCTTAGATTCCTTTAGATGAGGACGACCCCAGGCTGCATTTAAGTCACAGAGCGGAACAGAGCACTGATGATGTGATCGTCATGGCCACATTGCGCCTTCTGCGGTTGCTCGTGAAGCACGCTGGTGAGCTTCGGCAGTATCTGGAGCACGGCTTGGAGACAACACCCACTGCACCGTGGAGAGGTGACACCTGCATAAAATGTTTCTGGAAAAATTGTTTCTCATTAGGATATATAAGATTTTAAAAAGTGGTTTCCTTATGTTTATTATTTGAATGTGTAAAAGAACAGCCAGATTAAGTTCCTAGGACACCCTGCACTACTTGTTACATCACTAGGACTTTACCTCCCACCTTTCCAAGAAATGGGAAGCTGAAAGGCAGGAGCTTTTTATATACAAAATGAATTTTGGAGAGGATGGTGAATAATTTTCAAAAGGTTTTGTATACCCTCTGTAAAAATTGTCTGTGTCTGCCTTGTTTGTAGGCATTCACAGAAGATAATTTCTCCAAAACATTTTTGAGTTTCCCTGGACTTTGATTACAGCCCTGTATCTAAACCAACCTTAACCAGACTTGCAAATCAAGAACTGGTTGATTGTGTGTGGTTCTTTATTATCACAGGGAGAAATCTGAACTCTTAAAATTTGTACTAATGCTGACACACATCAGGTTTTCTCTGTTTGATCTACGATGCTGATAGTTTCTTCATAGTTTTAAATAACTTTAAAGCATCTTTCTCTCTTCTCCTCCTGAAGGAATTATTCCGCAACTTTTCTCACGCTTAAACCACCCTGAAGTGTATGTGCGCCAAAGTATTTGTAACCTTCTCTGCCGCGTGGCTCAAGATTCCCCACATCTCATATTGTATCCTGCAATAGTGGGTACCATATCGCTTAGTAGTGAATCCCAGGCTTCAGGTATGGAATATTCAAATATTGCTACTTTTAAGTATAAGTTATTGTGCCAGTAATTTTAGTTAGGTCAAAGTTTTTAAGCCTTATGTTCCAGAGTCGTTAGAGTTTGTAGGTTTTTTTTTTTTTTTTCTTCTTTTTTCTTTTTTGAGATGGAGTCTCACTCTGTTGCCCAGGCTGGAGTGTAGTGGTGCCATCTCAGCTCACTGCAATCTCTGCCTCCCAGGTTTAAGCAGCTCTCTGCCTCAGCTTCCCGAGTAATTGGGATTACGTGCACGTGCCACCACGCCCAGCTAATTTTTGTACTTTTAGTAGAGTAGGGGTTTCACCATCTTGGCCAGGCTGGTCTTGAACTCCTGACCTGGTGATCCACTTACCTCGGCCTCCCAAAGTGGTGGGATTACAGACATGAGCCACTGCGCCTGGCTGTAGGTTTTTTAATAGTAATAATTAGCATTTATTGAAGGAGGAACTACTATGTATCTGACACCAGGACATGTGCTTTACACATTACCTGTAGCCTTGACAGTAATCCACCAAGACGTGGAGAAATAGAGTAACTCTGCCAGGCTTACTGAGCTGTTACTGGTAGGTAAGAATTGTACTGAACTTTTGGCCAGGTGTGGTGGCTCACACCTGTAATACCAGCACTTTGGGAGGCTGAGGAGGGTGGATCACTTGAGGCCAGGAGTTTGAGACCAGACCAGCCTGGACAACATGGTGAAACCCTGTTTCTATGAAAAAATACAAAAAATTAGCTGGGTGTGGTAGCACACACCTGTAGTCCCAGCTATTCGGGAGGCTGAGACACAAGAATCACTTGAACCCAGGAGACAGGTTGCAGTGAGCCGAGATTGTGCCAGTGTACTCCAACCTCAGCAACAGAGCTAGACCCTGTTTCCAAAGGAAAAAAAAAAAGAAAGGATTATACCAAGTTTTGAACTCTGGCTTGAAGAATACATTATTTGTTAAACACTTACTATCTTTCTCCTTTGTATCTTCCATTAGCTTGTAGTGTTAATAAGTATGAAAGCTCAACCTATAGAAAGGCAGAATATCCACAATCTTTAATCAATTCAATGCATGGAAGGCAAAGCAGTTCAGTGAGTGCTCTTGAGTCAAATAGATTATGAGTGTTTTCCCTAACTCAGCATATGCACATGGGAGAAATGTTCAAAATATTCCTTGTTCTCCTATTTCATTACAGGAAATAAATTTTCCACTGCAATTCCAACTTTACTTGGCAATATTCAAGGAGAAGAATTGCTGGTTTCTGAATGTGAGGGAGGAAGTCCTCCTGCATCTCAGGATAGCAATAAGGATGAACCTAAAAGTGGATTAAATGAAGACCAAGCCATGATGCAGGATTGTTATAGCAAAATTGTAGATAAGCTGTCCTCTGCAAATCCAACCATGGTGTTACAGGTACAAAGAAACTCACATGTTGTAGAATAATTTTTTATAGAATAATCAAAGTTGCTTTTGCCAATCTGTATTGACAATCACTAGTCAGGGTTCTCTAATTGTATAATGAGCACAAATTGCACACACTTAACTTATGAAGTCCAGTGTTTGAAGAGCTGTGCTGTGGGTAGGCTTGTAGATGAACTGTTTGGGTGTGCCGTGTATGCAGGTTCAGATGCTCGTGGCTGAACTGCGCAGGGTCACTGTGCTCTGGGATGAGCTCTGGCTGGGAGTTCTGCTGCAACAACACATGTATGTCCTGAGACGAATTCAGCAGCTTGAAGATGAGGTCAAGAGAGTCCAGAACAACAACACCTTACGCAAGTATGTTTCCATACACTTGTCCTGAGATGGTGAAGCCGCCTCTTCTTTTAATGTGTCAAAGTATAACATAAAATTTACTATTTTAATCATTTTTAAGTGTACAATTCAGTGGCATTAAATACATTCACAATATTGTACAACCATCACCACGGTCTGTTTCCAGAATTTATTCATTATCTTAAACAAGAAGCTCTGTAGTCATTAAAGATTATCTCTTCATTTCCCTCTCACCTCAGTTCCTGGCCACCTCTATTCTACTTGCCATCTCTATGAATTTGCCTATTTTAGCTACTTCATAGAAGTAGATACATACAGTATCCATCCTTTCGTGTTTGGCTTTTTATACTTAGAATAATGGCCTGAAGGTTTATGATGTTGTAACATGTGATAGAATTTCATTTTTTTTTTATGGCTGGATAATATTGTATGGATACACCACATTTTGTCCATCCTTGTGTTTATGGACAGCTGGGTTGCTTCTCCATTTTAGCTCTGTGAGCAATGCTGCTATGAACATTGGTGTACAAGTATCTGAGTCCCCGCTTTCTATTATTTTATGTGAATTTCGTGTATTTTGTGGATGATCCAGTGGATTTGCTGAATTGTATGGCAATTCTACTTCTAACTTACTGAGGAGCCAACACACTTTTCCACAGTGGCTGCACCATTTTACAGTCCTCCTAGCCATGCATGAGGGCTTCTTTTCTTTTCTTTTTTTGACAATACTTTTCTTTTCTTTTTTCTGACAATAGCTGTAGTGATGGATGTGAAGTGGTATCTCATTGTGGTTTTGATTTGCATTTTCCTAATGACTAGTGATGTTTAGCATCCTTTCATGTGTTTATTGGCCATTTGCATATCTTTGGAGAAATGTCATTACAAATCCTTTGCCCATTTTTTAATTGGGTCTTTTTTTTTTTTTTTTTTTTATTGTTGAATTGTAGGAGTTCTCTATGTATTCTGGCTACTAACTAGCCCTTATCAGATCCATGGTTTGCAAATATTTGTGGCCATTCTGTGGGTTGTCTTTTCATTCTCTCCATAGTGTATAGCATTTTTTGATTTACAAAAGTTTTAATTTTGGTGTAGCTCAATTTAATTTGTCTGTTCTTTTGGTGCCACATCCAAGGAATCATTGCCAAATCTGGTGTCATGAAACCTTTCCCTTATGTTTTCTAAGAGTTTTGTAGTTTTAGATTTTACGTTTAGGTCTTTGATCCATTTTGAGTTACTGCTTCATTCTTTTGCATGTTGATATTGCATTTTCCCTGCATCATTTAATTCGTTGAAAAGAGGAGCTGCCTTCTTTTGTGAGCTGCATTTTTAAAAAAAACGAAAAACAGTTATTGGTCGGGCACGGAGACTCATGCCTGTAATTCTGGCACTTTGGGAGGCCGAGGCAGGCGGATCACAAGGTCAGGAGATCTAGACCATCCTGGCCAACATGGTGAAACCCCGTCTCTACTAAAATACGAAAAATAAGCTGGGCGTGGTGGCACATGCGTGTGTAGTCCCAGCTACTCAGGAGGCTGAGGCAGAGGAATTGCTTGAACCCAGGAGGTGGAGGTTGTAGTGAGCCAAGATTGCACCACTCCATTCCAGCCTGGCGACAGAGCAAAACCCTGTCTCAAAAAAAAAAGATTCTTTGTTAGTAATTTACTTTGTGAATATGTTATTGCTCTATTTAGACTTATTCCTTGGTACTGTTTACTTAACAGTTGATATATTTACATTGTTCCATGTTTGTGTAAAACTTTATTGTACACGTTTAAGTTTTTGAATAAAAATGTCTTCTTGGTCAGAGAAGAGAAAATTGCAATCATGAGGGAGAAGCATACAGCTTTGATGAAGCCCATCGTATTTGCTTTGGAGCATGTGAGGAGTATCACAGCGGCTCCTGCAGAAACACCTCATGAAAAATGGTTTCAGGATAACTATGGTGATGCCATTGAAAATGCCCTGGAAAAACTGAAGACACCGTCGAACCCTGCAAAGCCTGGGAGCAGCTGGATTCCATTTAAAGAGGTAGAGAATAATCCCAAGCATGCTACTGAAATGGCACATCACAGTTCCCATGAGATACGAAATTTAAATAAGTGGACTCCTTACTTGGAATGTAAGAGATTTTATAAGCCTGTAGAAGGCAGCCTGTGGCCAAATAAGTGTTTCTGTTTAAGAATTTGGAAATCAGTGGGCAAAGGGGGATGGATGGCAAAGGTGCCCAATCTTTCATGTGTGGAAGGCTCACACCAGTGAACAACATTATGTATGGAAGGCTCACACCAGTGAACAACAGATGAAGAAATTAGCCAAGGAAGGGCCTGTGACCCTGAGCTAAATATTGGTTGCCTGCTTTATTTGCCTCATAAAAGATAAGAAATTTAACCTTGTGCCTATGTAGTTTTTCATGAGAAGAGCATTCAGTATTTCTAATAGACAAAATAGTCACCTATAACAACATAAATTTTTATAAGTAGTTGTTCTGGAATCAGTTCCACATATGCTGCATGGAACATATTTGAGAATCCTTATCTTTTATGTTTTGATTTTCTTAATTCTGTATTCTCTTGGGTCTTTATCTTTTCTAGCAAATAACACCATTAGTTGGGGGAGCTTATTACTTTGTAGCTGCAGCTTTTCCTTCTCCCTCCCTCTTTTCTCTGTCTTACCTTTATTGCTCCTAACTGATTTCCTTACTGAACTTGAGCAATGAGAAAGCTATTAAAAGATACATGTAGAAACAAAAAGTACAGCCAACTTTAGCAAATGCAAGGTGCTAAATTCAGAGCAAATAACTAGAAGTACAGGAAAGAAAACTAACATGAAGGATGAAGTTTATTATGTGTTCTTGCCAAAACTCGAGTTTCCTTGTGTGTGTGTAGGTGGGTGGGGGGGTGTTTGTTTTTTTGAGATGGAGTCTCACTCTGTTGCCCAGGCTGGAGTGCAGTGGCACAATCTTGGCTCCCTGCAACCTCTGCCTCCCGAGTTTAAGTGATTCTCCTGCCTTAGCCTCCCGTGTAGCTGGGATTACAGGCATGCAGTACCACGTTTGGCTAATTTTTATACTTTTGGTAGAGATGGAGTTTCACCATGTCGGCCAGGCTAGTCTCGAGTGGTCCACCCTCTTTGGCCTCCCAAATTGCTGGGATTACAGTTGTGAGCCACCACTCCTGGCCTGTGTTTCCTTGTGTTCTAAGACCAGTTTCTTGTTTCTTTGTTTCTCTTTCAGTAAATCAAGTTAGAAAATCAGAAGAGGATATAGGAGGAAACCCTGTAAAACCCTGTGTGTGCGTGCACGTGTGTGTGTGTGTGTGTGTGTGTATGTGTCTATAATCACAGAAAAATTTTAAATGATTTTGTACATTTTAAAAAATAATTTTAAAAATTAAGAATACCTGTGTCTCTCTTTTAGATATAGTACAGCTCAAAAAAAAGGAATTATCTAAAGAAATTAAACTTTATAGAAGTCCTACTTCTCTCCCTAATTATATCTCCCCACCCACAACCAGTTTTCTGAGTTTTAATTAATCCCTATCTACTTTTTAAAAAATAGTTTTTGTTTATAGATGCATTTCTAAATGACATTGTTTAGTTTCTGCCCGTTTTTGAACTTCTACGAATGAGATCATATTGTATGTACATGTCTACCTTTTTTACTACCATATTGGATCGCGATTAAGTTTTACAATAATTCAATGATTTTTTTGTGTGTGTTTGTGTAGCTAAACAATGTTCTGTTATGTGAAAATACCACAGTTTATTCTTTTGTCATTGAGCACTTGGGGTGTTTCCAATTGGTTTTTTTCTTTTTATGAACAGAGCTTGCTAAAGATTGCTTTACATTTTTTCACATGGAAGCGGAGTCCAGAATTTTTAAATTTGGGTGCATATTATTGAGTTCGCTGCATGTAACAACACACCTGTACATACAGTTCGTTCCCTGTGATTATTAGAAAGTATTATGGGGCTTTTCTGCAAACCTCAAATGGTCAGACCTAAATGGTTACTTCTCTTTTAAAAATGTTCTTACTTGTCTTTGTCTTTTCTTCAGTTTTGTTAAGTTTCTTAGAAATCCACCAGATTTCCTCTCCTCCAGTTTGATAAGAGTAGATTGAGCCTCATTTTTTCTTGTAATTTAATATTAATAACTTTGCAGATGACTTTTTAAAGGTTTGTCTAACTGACAGCTGACTGCTAGCTGTACCTATTGCAAGGACTGGATTGTTTTGGTGTTGTGCATACATAGCTCAACATTGGGGAATTATTAATAGTTTGCTAAAAGCCCCAAATTGGGTGATGACCACAGCAGCGTTTTCCCTCTATTTCCTGTGATTTCACTGCTTGTTTGGACAGAGGAAAAGAAAGAGTCTTAACAAAGTAAGAATCCTGTAGTACACATCAGCCACCGGTGTTAACCCATCCAGGATTGCCCAGATCCCAGCACTGAGTTAAATATAGAAATTACAACAACAGATAGTTGTATGGATTTTAAAATTTACTTTTGTTGTTGTTTTTGAGATAGGTTCTGCCTCTGTCACTCAGGCTCGAGCGCAGTGGCGTAATCTTGGGTCTCTGCAACCTCTGCCTCCTGGGCTCAATGATCCTCTTCTCCTGCCCTAGCTTCCCAAGTATCTGGGACTACAGGCACGAGCCACTGTGCCTGACTAATTTTTGTATTCTTTGTAGAGATGGGGTTTTGCCATGTTGCCCAGGCTGATCTTGAACCCCTGAATTCAAGTGATCTGCCTATCTCAGCCTCCCAGAGTTCTGGGATTACAGGCATGAGCTGCCACCCCTGGCCTAAAATTTACTTTTATGCCAGATTGAATGTGGAAGAAATAAGTGTTCTAATCTAATGTAAATTTCTTTCTCCCATCTTATGAGTATAGATAATGCTAAGTTTGCAACAGAGAGCACAGAAACGTGCAAGTTACATCTTGCGCCTTGAAGAAATCAGTCCATGGTTGGCTGCCATGACTAACACTGAAATTGCTCTTCCTGGGGAAGTCTCAGCCAGAGACACTGTCACAATCCATAGTGTGGGCGGAACCATCACAATCTTACCGACTAAAACTAAGCCAAAGAAACTTCTCTTTCTTGGATCAGATGGGAAGAGCTATCCTTATCTTTTCAAAGGTAGGATTTAAGACTTACTCCATTTTTCAGAAGAGTATTAGTTTTACTAATGCTTTATGTGGGTGTATATGGTAGGAGATTATTTCAGGCGAATTTCTGTATGTTATTATTAGCCTGCAGTGCCCTATGTCTTATGTGCTTTTGAAGGGTAGTGGTTGGATGCTGTGCAGAAAGATTTTCCACCCCCACTTTGTGTATGAACTTGTACAAGCAGGACAAGTGAGGTACAGCTAATAATGCTAATATCTACTGCCAGTATCTTGTCCCAAAATAGAATTATTTAATGCTCTCAGCATGCCTCATGGACTGTCAGTTTTTGACTGCCATTGCTAATTGAAAAAGAGGAGTGGTATGCTCCCAACCCTGTTTAATCACCTATTCTAGCTATTTTAATTTTGTTTTCATAGGACTGGAGGACTTACATCTGGATGAGAGAATAATGCAGTTCCTATCTATTGTGAATACCATGTTTGCTACAATTAATCGCCAAGAAACACCCCGGTTCCATGCTCGACACTATTCTGTAACACCACTAGGAACAAGATCAGGACTAATCCAGTGGGTAGATGGAGCCACACCCTTATTTGGTCTTTACAAACGATGGCAACAACGGGAAGCTGCCTTACAAGCACAAAAGGTTGATTAAATCATCAACACAGTGTATTAGTCTATTCTCTGTTATTGTGTGAAATGCTTCTAGGCTTACTAGACCATTTTTGCATGTTTATAAGCGGTTAAAGAAGGAAAAGATTTGAGGTCCCTAGGAAAGTATTTTTGAGGTTTTTTTTTTTGTTTGTTTGTTTTTTGTTTTGTTTTTTTTTTTTTTTTGAGACACAGTCTTGCTCTGTCGCCCAGGCTGGAGTGCAGTGGTGTGGTTTTGGGTCACTGCAACCTGTGCCTCCCAGGTTCAAGCAATTCTCCTGCCACAGGCTCCCAAGTAGCTGGAACTATGGGGGGTGCACAACCACAACTGGGTAATTTTTGTATTTTTAGTAGAGATGGAATTTTGCCATGTTGTCCAGGTTGGTCTTGAACTCCTGGCCTCAAGTGATTCACCTGCCTCGGCCTCCCAAAATGCTGGGATTACAGGCATGAGCCACCGCCTCTGGCCTTGAGGTACCTTTTATAAAAATAAAATTGTTTGCTTTTTTGTTTTGTTTTGTTTTTTAAAGGAACAGGGTCTTACTTTGTTGTCCAGGCTAGAGTGCAGTGGTGTGATCATAGCTCATTGCCGCCTTTGAACTCCTGGGCTCAGGTATTCCTTCCACCTCAGCCTCCTTAAGTGCAGGGATTATAGGGATGAGCCACCACACCCAGCCAAAAATAGTTATATAAGAGGCAAAAATGATGGCATTGGGTTTATCTTAACTTTAGACAGATTTGGAGAAGGGGAATGTGTGGTTGTTCATCACTCAGTAACTTGATAATTTACAGCTTAATGTTTTTATTGGATTTACCATTCTTTTAAATTAAATTTGTAAACAATTGCTTTAAAACCCAGTTATTTTATATTTGTAAATAAGCAATTTTAAATTTGAAATTAATCACCATGGCATCCTATTTTGTATCTGTGAATTTTATGCTTTGATTTAGACTAGGAGTTTAATTTAGAATATATTTTAGCCATGTATCTGAGTGCTTAATATATGCCAGGAACAGTACTAAGCTCTTAGGATACTGAGATAAATTTTATACAGTCTTTATCTTCAGGATCCCACATCTAGCTAAAGAAAATGCTTCTGATTAGGGTAGGTAGGGGAAAAGAGCAAGAGTTTGAAAGGAGTCAAGTTTTAAACCTAGGCACAGGAGACTGCAGAATTGTTATTGAAGGATAATTTCGAAATAGTAATTAGAGAAGGGCTATCTAAATTCTCATGTAATGTGTTTTTGAATTTCTGTTAATTTTATATTACTGATTAAGTCGTGTGAAGAATGAAGTATGTGCATAAATTATGAACTAAATTGTAAAACTGAATTCTGTATTATAAAGAAGAAAGTAACTTGAGTGTTTAGTTTTGAATTGAACCTTAAGAAAATTAAACAGTAGACTGATTTTTCAATAAAGTGAATGGGCCTAATTAAAAGGTGTATAAGAAAGATCCATAGTCCAGAAGAATTAGCTATTTTGTATTAATACATGAAATTTAGCTGAGTAATGAGAGAATGCTACTGAAAAATCATTTTTAAAAATTCTACTTTACATATAAAAGGCACTCTTTTTCCTTATATAAAATTGATCTTTTCTTTTTTAAAAAAATTGTTTTTTCTTAAGGCCCAAGATTCCTACCAAACTCCTCAGAATCCTGGAATTGTACCCCGTCCTAGTGAACTTTATTACAGTAAAATTGGCCCTGCTTTGAAAACAGTTGGGCTTAGCCTGGATGTATCCCGTCGGGATTGGCCTCTTCATGTAATGAAGGCTGTATTGGAAGAGTTAATGGAGGCCACACCACCGAATCTTCTTGCCAAAGAGCTCTGGTCATCTTGCACAACGCCTGATGAATGGTGGAGAGTTACACAGGTATGTGCTTTGTTTTAGACTATACTCAGTAGTATTTCTTTTGTCTGCTACCTTCTTACCTATCTTATTTGTCCTCCTTCCCTTCCTTCCTCTGTCCCTCCAGACTTGGTAGTTTCAGACCTATATTTGAGTTTAATATTACAGTTACAAAGGCATGAACATGACTCTGTCCAAGGGCAGGATGGGGAAAGAGTTACGGATGAAATGAAAAGGAGATCCTAAGTGAATTAACACAGGAACAGAAAACTGAATACCGCATGTTCTCACTTATAAGTGGGAGTTAAACATTGAACACACGTGGACACAAAGAAGGGAACAACATACACTGGGGCCTACTTGAGGGTGGAGGGCAGTAGGGAGATGAGGTAGGAAAAAATACCTGTTGGGTCACTACCTGGGTGACAGAATAATGTGTACACCAAACCCCAGTGACATGCAGTTTACCCACGTAAAGACCTACACATGTCCCTCTAAACCTAAAATAAAAAGTTGGAAGGAAAAAAAAATTTTTAAATCAATATTTAAATTTAAAAAAAGAGGCTGGGCATGGTGGCTCACATCTGTAATCCCAGCACTTTTGGAGGCCAAATTGGGTGGATCACCTGAGGTCAAGAGTTCGAGACCAGCCTGCCCAACATGGCGAAAGCCTGTTTCAACTAAAAATACAAAAAAAAAAAAAAAAAAAAAAAATTAGCCAGGCATGGTGGCGGGTGCCTGTAATCCCAGCTACTCGGGAGGCTGAGGCAGGAGAATCACTTGAACCCAGGAGGTGGAGGTTGCAGTGAGCCGAGATTGCACCACTGCACTCCAGCCTGGGCAAGAAGAGCGAAACTCTGTCTTTAAAAAAAAAAAAGAAAAGAATAAAAAATTTAGAAAGAGACAAACTAGGAAGGCTAAAGAAAAGTTTTTCTGTTTGTTTGTGTTTTTTTTTTAATCCAGCATCCTGATAGCTGTTTAGTACCAATCAGGTCTACAGTGTTGTATGCCTGCATGACCACATGCAGCAACCTTGAGGAATGCTTTTTATTTGCTGATTTATTTTAAACTAAGGGGTAGGTTTATGGCGCTTTGTAAATGTTATAGTATCGCGTCCATGTTGGAGGGGAATTTCTTAATGATGTTTCGCTTGCTGCCCCCATTTCCTTTCCTTTAGTCTTATGCAAGATCTACTGCAGTCATGTCTATGGTTGGATACATAATTGGCCTTGGAGACAGACATCTGGATAACGTTCTCATAGATATGACGACTGGAGAAGTTGTTCACATAGATTACAATGTTTGCTTTGAAAAAGGTAAAATAAAAGTAAACTTTACATTTATGAGGGCCAAATGTTTTTTGGTGAAAGGGCAAAAATATAATGATTTGTCTTTTCAAGGTAAAAGCCTTAGAGTTCCTGAGAAAGTACCTTTTCGAATGACACAAAACATTGAAACAGCACTGGGTGTAACTGGAGTAGAAGGTGTATTTAGGCTTTCATGTGAGCAGGTATGCTGTTTTCTCTTCTCCCTTTTAGTGTACTTGTTAAATAAGCAAAACCTATGGAATAAAAAACACACTTTAGTGATGAAACTTGTGGCAGACCTTATTTTAAAAACTCTCCTGAAAACAGGTTTTACACATTATGCGGCGTGGCAGAGAAACCCTGCTGACGCTGCTGGAGGCCTTTGTGTACGACCCTCTGGTAGACTGGACGGCAGGAGGCGAGGCGGGCTTTGCTGGTGCTGTCTATGGTGGAGGCGGCCAGCAGGCCGAGAGCAAGCAGAGCAAGAGAGAGATGGAGCGAGAGATCACCCGCAGCCTGTTTTCTTCCAGAGTAGCTGAGATTAAGGTGAAGTCCAGTGACAGAATAAGTCCTTGTCTTCTTTTTATTAATAGAGTAACATGCTCATCAAAATGTTGAGGCAAATTGTTTCTCTAATTTTTTGGCAAGACTAATGTATAATATTGAAATGGCAGTTAAATGTGGCAATTTGATATTATCTTTTTATTAGGTAATTCTTCCACACAAACATGCACAGTTACATTCCACACTCCTAAGAGGTGGGTTCGTGATTTGAAAAAATTATATTTCTTAATTATTGAAATGATGTTTACCAGTGATGACTGTAAATGTTCTTTAATTGGATAGCTTCCCTTCCCCATCTGGTAGCCAGGGACGCCAATCTTGTTCTGGGTGACATTGGCAACTTTTAATACATGGTATTATGAGATTGAGCCTGTCAGTTTACGCCTGTGTAAACTTGAACACGTTAGTTGTCTTTGTACGGTGGAGGCAATGCATCACCCCTTTGGGGTTTTGTAGAGTTTTGTTTTTCTGATGCTGTCATGTCTCACAATAGGCCCTGTAAGAATCTTCCTAATTGCAATATCTTTTTACAGGTGAACTGGTTTAAGAATAGAGATGAGATGCTGATTGTGCTTCCCAAGTTGGACAGTAGCTTAGATGAATACCTAAGCTTGCAGGAGCAACTGACAGATGTGGAAAAACTGCAGGGCAAACTACTGGAGGAAATAGAGTTTCTAGAAGGAGCTGAAGGGGTGGATCATCCTTCTCACACTCTGCAACACAGGTTTAAAACAGTGTTGAATTCTTCTAAATATGTGCCATTAATTAGAATTTTCATATTTATATAAACATTATCAGTAGGGATTAGAATTACTGTAACAACTCACGTAAATGATAAAAGCTGTCTCAGTGACTGCAACTTCAAAGTGTTAGTAAACAAAAATTCACTGAAATTTTCCTCTTTGATTTTATTTAACTTAATTGTTTGAATGACTAATTATGGGAGATAGGTGGGTGTAGTGGTTAGAACACAAAACTTTGAATCAGAAAATCTGGGTTTTGGTTTTCTTATTACCATTATTGTATCTGCGTCCTTACTCATTTGTACAATGGCAGCTACTTCATCTACCTCACTGAGTTAAGTATTAAATAGGGTGGTTAACTGAAAGAATCTTATACACAGCAAGTGCTCAGTAAAGGGTAGTTGAATATGAAAGTGTTAAGCATTGCGTGAGGCTCTCAGATTACAAAGATCTGTCAAGCATCAGTTTCTAACCTTCAGGGAACCCAAAACTTGGCAGATGTGGTAGTTTTAATTAAAATGTCGTGAGCATAGTTGAGAGAATCACAGGGTCAGGAAAAACAGAGAAGTAAGGGACATTCGAAGGGGGCCCTCAAGATGGACAAGGAGCATACCGGACAGTCCATGTGTGAGCACATTCCAGGGTAGGAAAGTATGTGGAAGAAAACATCAGTAAATCTTTTGACTTTGTTTGTGTCCCCCTGATTAGGTATTCTGAACACACCCAACTACAGACTCAGCAAAGAGCTGTTCAGGAAGCAATCCAGGTGAAGCTGAATGAATTTGAACAGTGGATAACACATTATCAGGCTGCATTCAATAATTTAGAAGCAACACAGCTTGCAAGCTTACTTCAAGAGATAAGCACACAAATGGACCTTGGTATGGGTTGACTTATTATAGATTCACATGTGAAACTCTGAGTTTTATAGTCATGTTTTTGTGTGGGGTCCTGGTTTGTGCTTGCTTTTAGTGACAGCTGACTTGACACTGTTTTACTGTGATTAATATTGTCTTTTACCAAAAGGTCCTCCAAGTTACGTGCCAGCAACAGCCTTTCTGCAGAATGCTGGCCAGGCCCACTTGATTAGCCAGTGCGAGCAGCTGGAGGGGGAGGTTGGTGCTCTCCTGCAGCAGAGGCGCTCTGTGCTCCGTGGCTGTCTGGAACAACTGCATCACTATGCAACCGTGGCTCTGCAGTATCCAAAGGCCATATTTCAGAAACATCGAATTGAACAGTGGAAGACCTGGATGGAAGAGCTCATCTGTAACACCACAGTAGAGCGTTGTCAAGAGCTCTACAGGAAGTAAGTTGATAGTGCTTAATTTTCTTTCTTTCTTTTTTTTCCTTGAGACGGAGTCTCGTTCTGTCACCCAGGCTGGAGTGTAGTGGCATGATCTTGGCTCACTGCAACCTCTGTCTCCCAGGTTCAAGCAATTCTTCTGCCTCAGCCTCCCAAGTAGCTGGAGCTACACCACCACCATGCCCGGCTAATTTTTGTCTTTTTAGTACAGATGGGGTTTCACTAAATTGTCCAGGCTGGTCTTGAACTCCTGACCATGTGATCTGCCTGCTTGGGCCTCCCAAAGTTCTGGGATTACAGGTGTGAGCCACTGTGCCTGGCCAGTTTTATTTCTTGTTGGGTGTGGAAGCAAAGTTGTATTCTACAGCCTCGACCTCCCTGGGCTCAGGTGATCCTCCCACTTCAGCCTCCCAAGTAGCTGGGACCATGGGCGTGTGTCACCATGCCTGAAAAATTTTTATATTTTTTTGTAGAGATGGAGTTTCGCCATGTTGCCCAGGCTGGTCTCGAACTCCTGAGCTCTAGCGATCCTCCTGCCTTGGCCTCCCAAAATGCTAGGATTACAGGGGTATGAGCCATAGTGCCTGGACTCAAATGTTGATTCTGTCACGGTCATCAACAAGTCCTCTTAGGAAATTGCTTAAGCATCTGTAAAATGTCAATAATGATTTCTACTTTTCAAGGTTGGTTTGAGGATTAAATACAATATTCTTTTGTATGTTGGGGGTGGTTGTGTTAAAACAAGCACCTCTTTCTTATTTTTATAGATATGAAATGCAGTATGCTCCCCAGCCACCCCCAACAGTGTGTCAGTTCATCACTGCCACTGAAATGACCCTTCAGCGGTATGCAGCAGACATCAACAGCAGACTTATTAGACAAGTGGAACGCTTAAAACAGGAAGCTGTCACTGTGCCAGTTTGTGAAGATCAGTTGAAAGAAATTGAACGTTGCATTAAAGTTTTCCTTCATGAGAATGGAGAAGAAGGATCTTTGAGTCTAGCAAGTGTTATTATTTCTGCCCTTTGTACCCTTACAAGGTGAGTTAGCCAACTTCATATTGGACCATTTCCTGTGTCTTATTTTTAATCCCAAACCTAAAATGTTCTTTTGCTTTCCTTAGTCTTGCCCAGTGTTACAGCTGCTTGCTTGCTTTTCAGATTTTAGTTATCTTCGTTGTTTTTTTTTTTTTTGAGACAGGGTCTCACTCTTGACGCCGAGGCTGGAGTGCAGTGACACGATCTCGGCTCACTGCAACCTCAGCCTCCTGAATACCTGGGACTACAGGTGTGTGCCACCACTCCTGGCTAATTTTTGTATTTTTTTGGTAGAGATGGGATTTTGCCATGTTGGTCAGGCTGCTCTCAAACTCCTGACCTGAAGTAATCTACCCACCTCGGCCTCCGAAAATGCTGGAATTACAGGCATGGCCTTGACCTGGCCAATTACCTTGTTTTGTGTATACATTTAAGTTTCACTATACAGATATTTATCTCTTGTAGGCGTAACCTGATGATGGAAGGTGCAGCGTCAAGTGCTGGAGAACAGCTGGTTGATCTGACTTCTCGGGATGGAGCCTGGTTCTTGGAGGAACTCTGCAGTATGAGCGGAAACGTCACCTGCTTGGTTCAGTTACTGAAGCAGTGCCACCTGGTGCCACAGGACTTAGACATCCCGAACCCCATGGAAGCTTCTGAGACAGTTCACTTAGCCAATGGAGTGTATACCTCACTTCAGGTGAGCACTTTTATTTTAAATATTAGCTTGTTTTAGATACTGAATATTGTCTTTCTCATCTCTTTAATCCAGGAAAACAATTTGACTTCCACTTTTGTTGCTCAGCCAGTCATTTAAAGGAAAGATAATTGTGAGGTTTATAGCTGTAACTTGGTTACAGTTGCTCTTCGTTTTTTTGAATTTTTATAGTGACTTTATTTGTAGTAGTCAAAAACTGGAATCAAATCAAAAGTTCATCAATAAGCAAATGGATGAATAAAATATGGTACATCCACATAATGGAATACTTCTTAGCAATTAAAGTGAATGACCCCTTGATACATACAACCACATGTATGACTCTCAGAATAATTATGCTGAGTAAAGAAAGCTAGACATTTCTACCCCTATAAATGGAGAGTGTATAATAGGATAAAAAGCAGATCAGTGTTTACCTGGAAGTAGAGGAGGTGATATGGAGAAGTATGAGTGAGAGAGATTAAAAAGAGTCAGGAGGAAACTTGTAGGGTAATCGGTATGCTGATTTTCTTGATTGTGGTGACAGTTTCATGAGTGTATGCAAGTACCAAAGTATACCAAATTATATGTTTAAAACGTGCAGTTTATTATGGGCAAATTATACCTTGATAGGACTTTTTTTTGAAGGGAAATAGAAGCCACTTATAACCAAACCAAAAAGAGAATAACAATACTAATATCACTATTGGAAATATGATTCCTAAAAATTAGTAACATTATATAACAGACTTTAGGATAGTTCTTTTTGTTCTTAAGGTACATCATCCTAGGAATGTTTAATTATATAACTTTTTAAAGTCATTTGAAATAGTTCCTGAAAAATTTCACACGACTACAAAACAATTTAAAAAGGAAATTTTTAAAAGTAGAAATAAAAAGTAAACAAAAGATGTACTTACATGAATGAGTTGATGGCATAGTTACATACGTTTGCTCTTAATATATGGCTCTAAGTCTCCAAATATGTAACTTAGCTAAACTCAGAAAACATTAAAATTTTTTTTCTCATTTATTTATAGGAATTGAATTCAAATTTCCGGCAAATCATATTTCCAGAAGCACTTCGATGTTTAATGAAAGGGGAATACACGTTAGAAAGTATGCTGCATGAACTGGACGGTCTTATTGAGCAGACCACCGATGGCGTTCCCCTGCAGACTCTAGTGGAATCTCTTCAGGCCTACTTAAGAAATGCAGCTATGGGACTGGAAGAAGAAACACATGCTCATTACATCGATGTTGCCAGGCAAGTGAATGCTGGCTGTGCCGTTTCCTCGTAAAAGAGATGGGACAGCCAGAGAAAGGGATTCTGAGCTCTTTACCGTAAGTTTACTTTTAGTTTTTAGAGCAGGTATAATTACTTATAAATGCTCATACACATATCTTTTTAAAACTTTTTTATTTTGAAATGATTATACATCACAAGAAGTTGCTTTAAAAAAAAGTGCAGGCAGGTATTGTGCATGCTTCATCCTTCCTTCAATGTTAGTATCTATAGCAATACTATGAAACCGACAATGATATAGTCCACACTGCTTACTCAGATTTCACTAGTTATATACGCACTCACTTAGTGTGTGTGTGCGTGTGTGCAAGTGTATACTTCAGTCACATAGATACATATATCCTTTTAGTGCTTGTGGTTACATACATGTACATACACACAGGCAAACATGATATTTTTTAAGCCATCTTGTAGAACCCTGTGGAGGCACCTGAGACAGTTTATTTAGCTAACAGAGTATACACCTCATTTCAGGTGAATACTTTTAAATTAGTTTAAATATTATAAGTTTGTTTTAGCTAATTGAATATAGTATTTTTCGTCTTAGTCCAGAAAAGCAATCTGACTTTGAAATCTGTAGAGTTTGGGCAGTTCCTCCAGGCATGCATTGTATGCAGAGCTAAGCCCTAAGCTCCTTTGTCCCTAGTGATTCAGGGCCTCTTTGGCATTCCAATGTCTAATTCACAAAAAAAGTATAATTGAGAGAGCAGAAATGAATTGTAGCACCGTTTCCTCCCATGGGAAATTTCAAAGATACAAGAAAGTAGAGAGAATAGATTTCTAATGAACCCCATGTCACCACCTTTGGTAATTATCTGCACTGGGTTAGTCTGGTTTAAATTTACTATCCTAGTTATTTTGAAGCAAATATTTTTTTAATTCTTAAATATTAATAATGCAAGAAGTATATATATGTGTGTGTATGTATGTGTGTGTGTGTGTATATATATATATATGATCTTATTTTTCTTGACTGTGGTGTCATTATTTCACGAAAAAAGTAGCAATAATTCCTTAATGTTAATTATCCTGCATTCAGAAATTTCCTATTTCTCATGTTTCTTTGGAGTGGTTATATTCATAGAATAAGAAATATATACATATATATTCATAAATATATATTCATATATATATATATTTTTTGAGATGGAGTCTTGCTATGTTGCTAGGCTGGAGTGCAATGGTGCGATCTCAGCTCACTGCAGCCTCCACCTCCTGGGTTCAAGAGATTCTCCTGTCTCAGCCTCCCGAGTAGCTGGGACTGTAGGCGTACTCCACCTTGCCCAGCTAGAAAAAGTGTAATCATTAATAGCATAAACAAATATTAGCTAAGTAGCGATTTAGATTATTTGTAGAACAGCTTTATCATATAATTTTTAGCAGTATTTAAAAAGTTAAATGCTAGATCTGTACATCTTGTTTTGCACTGAATTTCAGACTTCATTTTCTCTCTCTTAATATCCTATCTGGATTCGCCTTATCCTCATACAGAGGAATGTTTACCTAAATGTGTACTTTGGGTAACAAGCTTTGTGCCTGGATCTATGGCAGCCTGTCTGTGCCTTGTTTCAGAGAAGCTTTTTTTGGGTAATCTCAAGGAAAATCTCATACCATCTTACAGCAATTTTTCCATTAGACATTTATCTGGTAGCTTAACATTTTTAATTCTCTTAAAAATTCTTAATAGTTCCAGTCATCTGGAATGATTTCTGTGTGTGTGTGTGTGTGTGTGTGTGTGTGGTAAGATATAGTGCCCGAATACTTAAGCACTATATAAGTCTTAATGGTAATGTGAGGGGTGAATTTCTGAAGACCTTACATTCAAAATGTGCATAAAAACCAAGTATACCCAAAACAGCAAGTAGAGTTTGTTGTATCGTATCTTACAGTAGTATTGTGAACATACTTGACAATTTACTAGGTCCACCAGCTTTAGAATGGTGTGATTTCTGACATTTTCAATATGGGATTTTACATTATTTCATATTTTGTGTGTAAAAGTGAGACTAATCACTCAAGTTTGCATAAAATTTAATCACATAACAGTCATTAATAATGAATTGGAATCATTGAAATCCTATTGTGGTTGACATGAAATACCATTTTATCATCATAACACTCCTGTTTTTTTGAGATGGAGTTTCGCTCTTGTTGCCCAGACTGGAGTGTAATGGCGCGATCTTGGCTCACAGCAACCTCCACCTCCTAGGTTGAAGTGATTCTCCTGCCTCAGCCTCCCAAGTAGCTGGGATTACAGGTGCCCACCACCACACCCGGCTGATTTTTTTGTAGTTTTAGTAGAGACGGGGTTTCTCCATGTTGGCCGGGGTTTCTCCATGTTGGCCAGGCTGGTCTCGAACTCCTGATCTCAGGTGTTCCGGCCACCTAGGCCTCCCAAAGTGCTGGGATTACAGGCGTGAGCCACTGCACCCGGCTTAATAACACTTCTTCTTAATGCCAGAAGGCTTTCTAGAGTTCGCATGCAGCTGTGAGATGTACTGACTTTTTATGTTCCTACCAAAGGCATTACTTTTCAGCGAAGGTTTTAACTCCCTTTGTTTTCCTGTAGACTACTACATGCTCAGTATGGTGAATTAATCCAACCAAGAAATGGTTCAGTTGAAGAAACACCCAAAATGTCAGCTGGCCAGATGCTTTTAGTAGCATTCGATGGCATGTTTGCTCAAGTTGAAACTGCTTTCGGCTTATTAGTTGAAAAGGTAAATGTGGACTTGGATTTAAAAATAATGCAAGTGCCATAAAGTAGTTGTTCAGTTGTGTGAAGAGTGGGGAAATGAACTTTGTTTTCTTTCATTTACATAGTTGAACAAGATGGAAATTCCTATAGCTTGGCGAAAGATTGACATCATAAGGGAAGCCAGGAGTACTCAAGTTAATTTTTTTGATGATGATAATCACCGGCAGGTGCTAGAAGAGATTTTCTTTCTAAAAAGACTACAGACGATTAAGGAGTTCTTCAGGCTCTGTGGTACCTTTTCTAAAACATTGTCAGGTAATATTCTACCTGTAAACATGCTAGCTTTAGCTATGTAGCACTATGGAAGGGGGCAGGGTAGAGTAGGCTTAATTTAATTATACATTCATGACACCTTAAATACTATAAATAAACGGCATATTACTTTTTTTCATGAAATACTTTATAAGAAATTTTTCCTTTTTGTAGGATCAAGTTCACTTGAAGATCAGAATACTGTGAATGGGCCTGTACAGATTGTCAATGTGAAAACCCTTTTCAGAAATTCTTGTTTCAGTGAAGACCAAATGGCCAAACCTATCAAGGCATTCACGGCTGACTTTGTGAGGCAGCTCTTGATAGGACTACCTAACCAAGCCCTCGGACTCACACTGTGCAGTTTTATCAGTGCTCTGGGTGTAGACATCATTGCTCAAGTAGAGGCAAAGGACTTTGGTGCCGAAAGCAAAGTTTCTGTTGATGATCTCTGTAAGAAAGCGGTGGAACATAACATCCAGATTGGGAAATTCTCTCAGTTGGTTATGAACAGGGCAACCGTGTTAGCAAGTTCTTATGACACTGCCTGGAAGAAGCATGACTTGGTGCGAAGGCTGGAAACCAGTATTTCTTCTTGTAAGACAAGCCTGCAGCGAGTTCAGCTGCATATTGCCATGTTTCAGGTAAGTTTTTTCATTATAATGTGTTTTTCCTCAAGGTAGGAAACTTGAAAAATGGGAGAAATTAATATAAAACAATACACAGAAAATTTTTTAAAACTTCCTGAACTTACGCCAACCCAGTGCAAACACACCATTGCATTTTGGCAGTTTCTTCCCAGTGATACTTGTTTCTCTTCTGTATAGTTGAGATCGTTTATCCTCTATGGTTTTGTGTCCTTAGAATTTCTTTCCATCAGGGCTGTGTGATAAGCATGATCTGTATTAAATACTGCTTTTTTTTTTTTTTTTGAGGCAGAGTTTTGCTCTTGTTGCCCAGACTGGAGTACAATGGCGTGATTTTGGCTCATCGCAGCCTCCACCTCCTGGGTTCAAGCGATTCTCCTGCCTCAGCCTCCCGACTAGCTGGGATTACAGGCATGCACCACCATGCCTGGCTAATTTTGTATTTTTAGTAGAGGTGGGGTTTCTCCATGTTGGTCAGGCTGGTCTCAAACTCCCGACCTCAGGGGATCTGCCTGCCTTGGGCTCCCAAAGTGTTGGGATTACAGGTGCGAGCCACTGTGCCTGGCATAAATATAGTTTTTAATGTTGAATTCATTCATATGTAGGTGTGCTTCCCGTCTTTATTTCTAAAGTAGTTTATTTTCCTTGATGCCCTACTCATGTGATAAACAGCTTTGGGAATAAATCTGTCTTTATTTTGGAAATGGTTTTTAGAAGCCTAGTTTTGGCCTTAATTACTTAGGGGATGTATGATGTATGACAGCACAGGCTTTGGGGTGAGATGGATTTGTATTCAAATCAGACTTAGGTATATAAACTTGTACTTAACTTCCTTAAGCTCTGATTTCCTTAACTGTAGTTAACATCTTCAGAATTACTATTTAAATGTTGCATGTGAGTGGTCCAAGAAATTTATTAGCTATGTTCCACCTCAAGAAGACTTTCACCTGGATGTGATTGTTTTCAGTGTGTCTTTTCTGTTACTTCTCCCTGCTTACCTCCCATTGGCTGCAGCTGGGATTTTTTCTCTTCCACCAGTCCTAGGTTGCACCTCCCTTTCCTTATTTATCGAAATGCTTTTTTCCTGCTGATTTTATTACATTTCTTTTTCTTTGAACAGTGGCAACATGAAGATCTACTTATCAATAGACCACAAGCCATGTCAGTCACACCTCCCCCACGGTCTGCTATCCTAACCAGCATGAAAAAGAAACTGCATACCCTGAGCCAAATTGAAACTTCTATTGCAACAGTTCAGGTGTGTTTTGCCAGATCTTCCTTCCAGGGCATCTTCCTTTTAGAAATAACCAACGCTACAATTGTTAGTGCTCTGTTGTTGTATGTGTCCTTGGTTTGTAAGGCAGAAGAGCATAATTTTTTTCACTTTTGCTTTTAATTTATACACACACACACACACACACACACACACATATATATATATTTTTTCTCTTTTGGAGACAAAGTCTCACTTTGTCGCCCAGGTTGGAGTGCAGTGGCACTATCTCACCTCACTGCAACCTCTGCCTCCCGGGTTCAAGCGATTCTCCTGCTTCAGCCTCTCAAGTAGCTGGGACTACAGGCGTGCACCACCATGTCCCCCTAATTTTAGGTAGATACAACGTTTCACCATGTTGGCCACGCTGGTCTCAAACTCCTGACCTCAGGTGATCTGCCCATCTTGGCCTCCCAAAGTACTGGAATTGCAGGCATGAGCTAACGCGCCCGGCCTCTATTTTTTATTTCTTACCCTCCAAGGTAACTGAGTCTTATAGTAACAGGTATATTTTGAACCAGGAGTAGAAACGTACTAAATATCTCAGGTTTTTAATGACCTTGATAATTACTGTGCCTTGATACATTAAGGAAACTGGTGATTAGAAAAACTTTGAATACTGAATTTGTTTTGTGAAATGTATATAAGTAGTTCTATTTTGTTTAATAATAGTGGTAGCTAAGAAGCATGGGCATTTCTTATGTTGTATAGATAATGGAATTTTGGGATGCCTAAGGCAGCAGAATATTTTTCTGAACTATTATATTGCCTGGATATTGAAAGCTGTATACATAATCCTTCTACTTATTTTTTTACATAAGAGAAACTTGCCTTAATGAAAGTTATATATATCTTTATATTGTCTGTCCTTTATACTTCATGTACTCAGTAGTAACTGACATTTTTCTGTTTTTGTAAATTAATAGCAGTATAAAATCAAGTATAATTCTGTGATGTTTTAAAGTTTTGTAATGAAGCTTTTTTGGAGCTCAGTCATTTGAAGATTGAAATGAGCTTTCTCTACAGTGTATTGGTCAGAGAAAAGATGTGTTTTCAACTTACAAGAATGAACTCTTCCTCTTAATGATTTTAGAGACATGGACATGCAGGAAAGTAGAGGGAGTTGGGGAGAGAAAATGTGAATGTGTCCACCTGAAATGTTGAATAAATAATCAGATAACTTTGTTACATGAAACTTTCCTTGTCATGATAATCTGGATGGATTTTTACCATTATTTTTATAAACTTGGCCAGGCATGGTGGTTCACGCCTATGAACCCAGCACTTTGGGAGGCCGAGGCGGGTGGATTCCTTGAGGCCAGGAGTTTGAGACCAGCCTGGGCAACATAGTAAAACCTTGTCTCTACAAAAAATACAAAAAATTAGTTGGGGCATAGTGGCACCCACCTCTTGTCCCAGCTGCTCAGGAGGCTGAGGTGGGAGGATGGCTTGAGCCCAGGAGGCAGAGGTTGCCGTGAGCCAAGATTGTGGCCGGGTGTGGTGGCTCACATCTGTAATCCCAGCACTTTGGGAGGCTGAGGTGGGTGGATCACGAGGTCAGGAGTTCAAGACCAGCCTGGCCAAGATGGCGAAATTCCGTCTCTACTAAAACTACAAAAATTAGCCAGGCGCGGTGACAAGGTGCCTGTAGTCCCAGCTACTCGGGAGGCTGAGGCAGGAGAATCGCTTGAACCCAGGTGGCAAAGGTTGCAGTGAGCGGAGATTGCACCACTGCACTCCAGCCTGGGTGACAAGAGTGAGACTCCGTCTCAAAAGAAAAAAAAAAAAAAAAAAAAAAGAGTTTGGTGTAGCAGATTTTTTATTTTTTAAAGATCATTTTATTTTAAAATGAAAGTGAAACTTCCTTCTGTACATTTTAAGATAATAAACTGAAAGCCAGTTGTTGCCTCTTTCTCCATACATGTTTGGCCTTAAATGTTCAAAGGGAAATCAAGGTTAATTCCAAAAGGTGATTGTTAAAGCTTTGTTTTCTAAATTACATATGTCCACCCTGGTTCTTTTGAATCTTTATTGTGTTATATAAAATACTCCACAGATAGGAAGTAGAGAATGTCATATACATTCACCAAGATTCTGCTGGCTTTTATAGGAGAAGCTAGCAGCACTTGAAGCAAGTATTGAACAGCGACTCAAGTGGGCAGGTGGTGCCAACCCTGCATTGGCCCCTGTACTACAAGATTTTGAAGCAACGATAGCTGAAAGAAGAAATCTTGTCCTTAAAGAGAGCCAAAGAGCAAGTCAGGTATTGTGACTTACATGCACTATCTTTGTATTCACTTACAGGATTAGATGAGTAGCCGGAAATTATATGTGGGGTTATCAGGGGAGCTTGAGAGCCCACATTTTGGTTCACAGCACCAGGAGGAGGGACTGATGGGCCTTTCAGGGCATGCCTTAAGTTGAACCTACAGCCGGTTATTTCCCTGGGCCTTTACTGCCTCCCATTTAAATGTTAATTAAATAAATTCAGCCTCTGTTGAAAAATAAAGAGGTTTTAAATTCATATTTGTTTAAGATTCTCTGGTTCTCTTTTATACAACTGAAGCAATTCAAAGATTTGGAAAGGTACTTTGAATATTATTTTTTCCACATGACAATAAAAACGTCTTAAGACCTTGTGCCCTGTCGGCCAGGCACCGTGGCTTACACCTGTAATCCCAGCACTTTGGGAGATTGAGGTGGGCGGATCACAAGGTCAGGAGTTCAAGACCAGCCTGACCAGTATGGGGAAACCCCATCTCTACTGAAAATACAAAAAAATTAGCTGGGCGTCGTGGCAGGTGCCTGTAGTCCCAGCTACTCAGGAGGCGGAGGCAGGAGAATTGCTTGAACCTGGGAGCCAGAGGTTGCAGTGATCCAAGATTGTGCCACTGAATTCCAGCCTGGGTGACAGAGCAAGACTCTGTCTCCAAAAAAAAAAAAAAAAAAAAAAAAGTCTTGTTCCCTGTCAAGAGGCTGTGGATTGGGCAGGGGGAGGACAACCAAAAAAACTGTTACGGACATTTTCGACTAAGTACAAAATTGGAGTAATACATGATACTCATATTTCATACCTGTCACCAATGCTTAATAATGCTCAACTTAAGTCCTATCTTATTTCACCCATACTCCCTAATCCTCCTTTCCATCCGTATTTAATAGAAATCCCAAATAGTACATAATTTTGTCTATAAATTTTTCAGTATATACCTATTAAGAACTATTTAAGAATGTATCATAGCTGGGCGTGGTATGTCCCTTTAGCTCTAGCTACTCAGAAGTCTGAGGCAGGCGGATGGCTTGAAGCTAGGAGTTCGAAACCAGCCTGGGCAACATAGTAAGATACTGTCTCTACAAAAAAAATTTTTTTTTTTTTTTTTTTTTTTTTGAGACGCAGTTTTGCTCTTGTTGCCCAGGCTGTAGTGCAGTGGTGTGATCTTGGCCCACTGCAACCTCTGCCTCCAGAGTTCAAGCAATTCTCTTGCCTCAGCTTCCCAAGTAGCTGGGATTACAGGCACCTGCCACCACGCCCAGCTAATTTTTTTGTATTTTTAGTGGAGACGGGGTTTCACCATGTTGGCCAGGTTGGTCTCGAACTCCTGACCTCAGGTGATCCGCTGGCCTCGGCCTCCCAAAGTGCTGGGATTATGGGTGTGAGCCACCACACCTGGCCAATAAATTTTTTTTTTTTTTTTTTTTGGCTAGGCATGGTGGCACGCACCTCTAGTCCCAGCTGGAAGACTAGCTACCTGGGAGACTAAGGCGGGAGGATTGCTTGAGCCCAGGAGTCTAAGGCTACAGTGAGCCATAGTTAAGCCACTGTACTTCAGCCTGGGCAACAGGGGAGACCCTGTCTCAAAGAAAACAAAAAACAAACAAAAAAAACTAACCACCACAATATTAATCATACCTTTAAGATGAGCTTAATATTGCCAGATAAGTTAGGCAAGAATAGAAGCAGAAGGGGAACATTCTGACAGAAGTGTCTTCTGAATTGTGGATGTAACACAAATTGCAGCTAAATATGATAACAGCTTTATTGTGAAGTAAATATTCTGTGTAAAAACAGTAAGTAATGTAGAAGATACATTTACCTAATTGTTCGTCAGTGCTTTTGGCCATCTCAGACCTAACAGTATAAATATAAATGTACGTTTATTTACAGCCTTTATAAGGTTTTGGTCTATTTCCCAAACATTTTCAGCACTAATTCTGGTCCTGAATTCTCAAAATGAGAAAGTAGTATTTTTTCGTGTTATTAATTGCCACCTCCCTTTCCCACCTTCCCCCCATCTCCTCTTGTGGTTCCATTTCTGTCTTCACAGGTCACTTTTCTCTGCAGCAATATCATTCATTTTGAAAGTTTACGAACAAGAACTGCAGAAGCCTTAAACCTGGATGCGGCGTTATTTGAACTAATCAAGCGATGTCAGCAGATGTGTTCATTTGCATCACAGTTTAACAGTTCAGTGTCTGAGTTAGAGCTTCGTTTATTACAGAGAGTGGTGAGTCTTGGTGGAAGGAAACTTGATTAAATTAAGGCTAGCGTTATACTATCAAAATCAATTTAATATATACATTCAGATTACATTTGTTGAGAATATACTGTATGTAAGAGGTTGTTATGGGGGCGGGGGGGACAGTGATGATTAAATTATTTTCTTAGCCGCCCCCCTTCCCAGAAACATATTATATATTTAAAAATATGAAAAATGAGAAAGTGTAAAGGCTCCTCAGAGCTACAACCAAAATACTATGAAAGTTTAGAATGGAGGAGAAAGACGGTATATAGCAAATGATTCTGATGCACTGAAAACATAGAGCGGGAGAAAGAGGGCTTATGGAAGATGAATGCTTGAAAGGTTAGTGAAGGCCAGAAATAGTAAGTTGGCAAATTTGACATTTATATTTGGTCAGAAAGCTTAAAGTTGTATGTTAGGAAGTTCACATTTCATCTCGAAGAGTTATTTAGAATTTAGGGACCTGGATTGCCAGTCATCTTTGTGGTTCCAAATGTATTTCTCAGGTCTTAAACTTTAAGCATTTATAACCTGTGTGATTATGCAGGGAAAGTAAAAATCTTCATCTATCTTTTTTGAGATTATTGAGATTATTGTTAAGTAACTTGTAGGTAATTAATTCATGACATAGCAATGGAGGTTCTCTTTGTGTCAGCTTGAGTTACTAATATCTTTTGATGATGATAATGAAGAAAGGACTCATTATTTCAGCTGATACTCGAAGTCAAACAAATGCTTGTTCTATTTAGGACACTGGTCTTGAACATCCTATTGGCAGCTCTGAATGGCTTTTGTCAGCACACAAACAGTTGACCCAGGATATGTCTACTCAGAGGGCAATTCAGACAGAGAAAGAGCAGCAGATAGAAACGGTCTGTGAAACAATTCAGAATCTGGTTGATAATATAAAGACTGTGCTCACTGGTCATAACCGACAGCTTGGAGATGTCAAACATCTCTTGAAAGCTATGGCTAAGGTAAGACTAATACCATGAACACACATTTCCTGTCCCTCTTTTATAAAATTTACTAGTTTTATTTATAGGAAAGGCAGTGACATTTTGTAAATAACAATTTATCTCATCGCATCTTCCAATTTATTTGTAACTGAGTTAACTTGTGTTTTCATCAACTATTTTTTTAAAACTAGTAGTAGTAGTTGGAATTTCATACAGAGAGAAACTAAGGCTTAAATAGATTCCTTTATTGTGATATAACTTGTAATAAAACCAAGATATGAACGTAGTTTGAGAATTCAGATATCCAGCCTTTTTCTTAGCTATACCAACAAACCCATACAGTTCGCCTCCAAAATGAATGAAATGTTGTCTCTTCCCTCCAGTGTTGTACATAGTCTAGTTAGTAAGAAAACTAAGCCTCCAGAAAAGGCTATTACTTCATTATTACAAACAGTAAATAATTTAATTTTAGAATTTACTTTTACTTTGAATTTTTATTTGATGGTGGAAACGAAGTTCCTATAAAAATGGAGTTGAACTATAATAAGCAGTTTAAGGCCGGGCGCGGTGGCTCAAGCCTGTAATCCCAGCACTTTGGGAGGCTGAGACGGGCGGATCACGAGGTCAGGAGATCGAGACCATCCTGGCTAACACCGTGAAACCCCGTCTCTACTAAAAAATACAAAAAACTAGCCGGGCGAAGTGGCGGGTGCCTGTAGTCCCAGCTACTTGGGAGGCTGAGGCAGGAGAATGGCGTGAACCTGAGAGGAGGAGCTTGCAGTGAGCCGAGATCCGGCCACTGCACTCCAGCCTGGGTGACAGAGCAAGACTCCGTCTCAAAAAAAAAAAAAAAAAAAAAAAAAAAAAAAGCAGTTTAAACACACTCATATTTGAAACACTTGCTACTTCTTAATCACTAGATGACTGTCTTGAGAGTAATTACTGATACTAAAACTATTTTTCTTAATCATTATCAATTCTAGGATGAAGAAGCTGCTCTGGCGGATGGTGAAGATGTTCCCTATGAGAACAGTGTTAGGCAGTTTTTGGGTGAATATAAATCATGGCAAGACAACATTCAAACAGTTCTGTTTACATTAGTCCAGGCTATGGGTCAGGTTCGAAGTCAAGAACATGTTGAAATGCTCCAGGAAATCACTCCCACCTTGAAAGAACTGAAAACACAAAGTCAGAGGTAAGAATGCCTTCTGGTCAAAATTTATAAAACATAAGTACAAAACTAATGGTATAGTAAGTTTATCTCTTGATTTAATTTTTCAGTTTTGCTCATATTTTTATAAGTAGTTATCAGGTAAAACATTTCATAAATAAGCCATTTTATTTTGTATTTCAGTATCTATAATAATTTAGTGAGTTTTGCATCACCCTTAGTCACCGATGCAACAAATGAATGTTCGAGTCCAACGTCATCTGCTACTTATCAGCCATCCTTTGCTGCAGGTAGGAGAAGAGTCCTGAGTCTTGATCTCTTAATAATGTTACACATAGATGCTAAGATGTTTAATTATACATAGCTGTCTAATATTAAACACTTAAGGCCTGTCATTCTGTAATCTTAAACTGAACAGATTGTAGCTTATCCTTAAAAATACTCATGTGAGCCAGGCATGATGGCTCACACCTATAATCCCCCCAGCTACTTGAAGGCCAAGGTGGGAGGATTGCCTAAGGCCAGGAGTTCAAGACCCTGTCTCTTTAAAAATAAATAAACAAACAGCTATTAAAAAAAAAAAAGGCTGGGCGAGGTGGCTCACACCTCTTATCCCAGCACTTTGGGAGGCTGAGGCAGGTGGATCACCTAAGATCAGGTGTTCAAGACCAACCTGACCAACATGATGAAACCTTGTCTCTGCTAAAAATACAAAAAAAATTAGCTGGGTGTGGTGCCAGATGCTTGCAGTCCCAGCTACTCAGGAGGCTGAGACAGGAGAATTGTTTGAACCTGGGAAGCAGAGGTTGCAGTGAGCCTAGATCACGTCACTATACTCCAGCCTGGGTGACAGAACAAGACTCTGTCTCAAAAAAATGAAACAACTTGTGAGACACTAAAAATGCTTTGCATTTGAGTAGTTTTCTTTAAAAAAAAAATTTTTTTTTTTTTTAAAAAAGACGGAGTCTCAAAACTCACTGTGGCCCAGGCTGGAGTGCAGTGGCACAATTGTGGCTCTCTGCAACGTCCACCCCCCAGTTTTAAGCGATTCTCCTGCCTCAGCTTCCTGAATAGCTTGGATTACAGGTGCCTGCTACTTGGCTAAAAATTTTTTTATGATTTTAAAATATGTATCTGTTAGAGAAACTTAGGAAAATACTTAATACAACTGAAAAATTTGTAGTTTCATTCCAAATAGAGGCAAAAACCACTCTGCATTTGTTGATTTACTTCACTGTGCATATGCACACCTACACGAACACATTGGGATGATTATGCAAGTGCAATTGTTGTTGCCTTTTTCCAGTTAATAATTTTTCAGTCATTAAATAATCTTTTAAAAAATGACTTAATGGCCAATTTATTTTTATTTTATTTATTTTTATTGTTTTTTGTTTGTTTTTTGTTTTTGTTTTGAGATGAGTCTCACTCTGTCGCCCAGGTTGGAGTGCAGTGGCGCAATCTCAGCTCGCTGCAACTTCCGCCTTCTGGGTTCAGGAGATTCTCCTGCCTCAGCCTCCCAAGTAGCTAGAATTACAGGAACCTGCCACCATGCCCCGCTAATTTTTGTATTTTTATAGAGACAGGATTTTGCCATGTTGGGTAGGCTGGTCTCAAACTTCTGAACTCAACTGATCCGCCCACCTCGGCCTCCCAAAGTGCTGGGATTACAGGCGTGAGCCACCATGCCCAGCTGATATTTATGGTTTTTGATGCCCCAAACCTAGTAAACGTAATTGTACAAATTCATACCTGAATGTCTGACTGGTTTTAGGCTATATTTTTAGGAAGACAATTGCTATGTCAAAGGATAAGGATTTATAGTTGATTATTTAATTTGGGGTATTAAAATACACTACCACCTATCCCATGCTTGCTCCACCCTGCCCCCTCCGTGTTTTGTTTACATGTAAATTGAGCCACCAACTTTTTCTCTGTAGCAGTCCGGAGTAACACTGGCCAGAAGACTCAGCCTGATGTCATGTCACAGAATGCTAGGAAGCTGATCCAGAAAAATCTTGCCACATCAGCTGATACTCCACCAAGCACCGTTCCAGGAACTGGCAAGAGTGTTGCTTGTAGTCCTAAAAAGGCAGTCAGAGACCCTAAAACTGGGAAAGGTAATTAGTTAGAATAAAGATGCCTTAAATTTTTATATAAAATGACGGTTTGACTTACGTATGTTTTTGTTGCTTCATAGCGGTGCAAGAGAGAAACTCCTATGCAGTGAGTGTGTGGAAGAGAGTGAAAGCCAAGTTAGAGGGCCGAGATGTTGATCCGAATAGGAGGATGTCAGTTGCTGAACAGGTGACTGTGTTTTAAACTTGGGCTACACATTTTAATGCTGCTGGAAAAGTAGAGGTGTATAAAGATGCCTCTCATCGATTTCCTTAGTGGTTCATCAAGGAACTTAAATGTGTTTTCAGGATTCAGAAGATTTTGAGTAACACAGCTCTGGCGTTGTCCAGTAGTCACCATTTTGCTCTGACCCTTCCTTGTGAGCACTTTCCTTTCCCCTAGCCCTGTTTTAACCCAAATATAAGTCTGATCCTCCTCCACCGGACTACAATTAGTTTCCATTTAAAGAAAACTGTTGAAGGTTTCAAATGCAATGCCAAGGATGCTTTGGGTTGCAGGTGTAGTATGAGTGGAGCATCCCTAATTAGAAAATCAGATGCTCCCAATCTGAAACATTTTGAGTGTTGACATGATGCCATAAGTGGAAAATTCCATGCCTGACCTTGTGATGGATCCCAGTAGTGCAAATCTAATCAGAACCTGTTTCATGCACAAAATTACTGAAAATGTGTAAAATTACCTTCAGGCTATGTGAATAATAAGGCATAAGTGGATTCCGTGTATAGACTTGCATCCCACCCCCAAGTTCCTTATTGTATGCATGCATATATTCCAAAATCTCAAAGAATCCAAAATCTAAAACTACAGGTCCCGAGCATTTTGGATAAGGGATACTCAACCTGTATTTGTAAAGCATCTTTGGGTATCGGGACATTTGTCTGAAGTCATTACTCTGAAATGTTTTCATCAGTGTTACTAATATTGAATATATAAATTTGAGAATAAAGCTACAGAAAAGTTGTAGGAAGGCCCATAAACGTTTTACCTAGACTCACCAGTTAACAATTTCCCATGTTTCATTGTTCTGTGTGTGTGTGCACACACAGTTTTTCTGAACAATTTGAGGGTTCTTTGCAGACATCTTAACACTTCATGCCTAAACTTCACTATGTGTCTCTTGAACAAAATACTATAATACTGTAACTACTATGTAATTGTCAACTCAGGAAACTTAACATTGATGTAATACTATTATCTAACATTCAATCCACATTCAGATTTCTCCAATTATCTCAAAATATTCTTTATTGCTTATTCCTCCTCTCTGAACCCCCTCTTTCCCCCACCTTCAGGATCTAGTCAAGGATCATCATGCATTTTGCATATAGATAGATGGTCCTCCCCTTATGATGGAGTGACATCCCAATAAATCCATCATAAGTCTAAAATGCATTTAATACCCTGATAAACCCATGGTGAAGTAAAAAAAAAAAAAAAAAAAAAAGGTCATTTGAACCCACTGTGAGTCAGGGACTGTCTATCCTTGTCCTACTTCTTGATCTGCTTTAATATCTAGAACAGTTCCTGAGCCTTTCCCTCTTCCCTTCCCTTGATATTTTTGGTTTGTCTAGATTAGCTGGTTTACAGAATGTGCCTCTGTTTATATTTGTCTGATATTTTCCTCATAATTCATTCAAGATTTTTTTGGAAGGAATACAACATTGGTGATGTTTCTTTCTCAGTATTTTACATCAAGAGACATATGTCAATTTGTGCCATCTTTGGTGGTGATAAGTTAGATCATATGGTCAAGAGAGGTATCCTCTTGTTGTCTTCATTATAAATGTACATTTTTTTCCTGTGGGATAAAAATTAAGAGACTGAGTATCTTGTTTGATGGTTTGGCATCTGTAATTCAATTTTAACATCAGCAAGGAATTTTTTTTCTTTTTTCTTTTAAACACTGTTACGTTCTTGTATAGGACCTAGACTTAAACTCTTCTTGGGCAAGGATTTTTTTTTTTTTTTTTTTTTTTGAGACGGAGTCTCGCTCTGTCGCCCAGGCTAGAGTGCAGTGGCGCAATCTCGGCTCACTGCAAGCTCCACCTCCCGGGTTCACGCCATTCTCCTGCCTCAGCCTGCCGAGTAGCTGTGACTATAGGTGCCCGCCACCACGCCCGGCTAATTTTTTGTATTTTTAATAGAGATGGGGTTTCACTGTGTTTGCCAGGGTGGTCTCGATCTCCTGACCTTGTGATCCGCCCTCCTCGGCCTCTCAAAGTGCTGGGATTACAGGCGTGAGCCACCGCGCCCAGCCCTTTTTTTTTTTTTTTTTTTTTTTTTTTTTTTTTTTTTTTTTAAAGAAACCGTTTTGTCAAGTTTGTCAAAAATCATGAAAGATGTTCTGAGTTAGGGATATTTTTACTTCATAAACATTCTGGTAGGTTAATGGATTGTGTGCTTTTCATATCTTTGTAACTGTCTTAGCTCTCTTTTTAAAGTATACTTGGCTATTGTGCTTTTTATTCTGGTAGTTATTAAATTTTATATGAAAATTCAGGGGCTTACAGGAGCAGGGTAAGTATAGGGAATCCTTTGCACGTAACTTTTGGTATAATTTGTCTGCTGATTATAATTCAGCAGACAATTGAAAAGCTTTAAATGACTTTACATACTATCCTGCCTATTTTTACAGGTTGACTATGTCATTAAGGAAGCAACTAATCTAGATAACTTGGCTCAGCTGTATGAAGGTTGGACAGCCTGGGTGTGAATGGCAAGTCAGTAGATGAGTCTGGTTAAGCGAGGTCAGACATCCACCAGAATCAACTCAGCCTCAGGCATCCAAAGCCACACCACAGTCGGTGGTGATGCAACTGGGGGCTTACTCTGAGGAAACCTAGGAAATCTCGGTGCACTAGGAAGTGAATCCTGCAGGACAGCTGCACTCAGGGATACGCCCAACACCATGGCCTGCAACCCCAGGGTCAAGGGTGAAGGAAAGCAAGCTCACCGCCTGAACACGGAGATTGTCTTTCTGCCACAGAACAGCAGCAAACGTGTCAGGAGGTTAGCTGCAGAAAGAAATCGGGATGCCGCGGAGCACAGAGTGATTTGGAACTCCATTCCACCTGACCCTGTGTGTACAATCCAGGAAAAAAACAAACCCCGCTCAGAAACAGAGAAAACTGGGGTCGCGAAGAAATCACAGCCAAGGAAGATTTGATGCATTCAGATTCTTGTGTAACACTTGTTGCTTGGCAACAGTACTGGTTGGATTGACCAGTAAGTACAAAAAGGCTAAAGGCTATGCGATATGAATTTCAGAAATGGACTGAAAATGGAGAGCTATGTAACAGATACACTACAGTGGAAGAACTTCTGAAATGAAGGGAAAAAAACCACCCCATCGTTTCCTACTCCTCCCCACCACTTACCCATTCCCCCTTTACCTAATCTAGTAGATTAGCCATCTTTCAAATTCACTTTTATTTCAATCCTTATATTTCATATACTTTCGTCACGATGCTGTTAACAACTTCTGATAACATGGAAAATTCAAGGATTGTTTAAAGGTCTGATGATCACACACAAAATGTAATTCTGGTTGTTTAAGTCATTTCTGTGATTCTATCATGTACAGTTTCCAGAATTGTCACTGTGCATTCAAAAGTAATGAATCTAACAGACATTTGATTTAATGTATGCTCCCTTTTGCTTATAGTGTGCATTTTTTTTGGAGGTCATTCAAATTTTCCCTCTTCTGTGATAGCTGTAGTTTCTTTCATAGAAAGTAGCTAATCCAGTGTAATCTTTTACCTTTTTAAAAACCAGGATAGAGTATCTATTAGAGTTTTACATTGTCGATGATAGATTAACAATAAAGTGATGTTCTGGTGGAGGTAGACTGAAATTTTTTTAAATTCATTTTTTTCATTTGATGCTTTTAATTTACACTTGGTAAATTAAAAGTTCTTTAGTTTACTTGGCATTTTAGGACATGTACATGAAACAGTGAAAATGAGATCCACCAACATCTTTTATTAAGTTCAGTTATTAGTCTGTGAAGTGCTTTACTTTTTGCACAATTTTAATAGCTTGCCATTCAGTAATACATTATAGTGAATTCATGATCAAGGTTTCCTTAAATTTAGCGTTGCATTTCAGTACTGACTGTGTAAGCTAAATTGCTGATCCAAAATAAAAACCCAGACTAGAATAGGGTTCTTAAAATCAAGTATCAACACAAAAGAGAACACAATTAAAATCTTAATTGTTGGCTGGGCACAGTGGCTCATGCCTGTAATCCCAGCACTTTGGGAGGCCGAGGTGGGAGGATCACGAGGTTAGGAGATTGAAACCATCCTGGCTAACACGGTGAAACCCTGTCTCTACTAAAAATACAAAAAAATTAGCCAGGCGTGGTGGTGGGCGCCTGTAGTCCCAGCTACTTGGGAGGCTGAGGCAGGAGAATGGCGTGAACCCAGGAGGCGGAGCTTGCAGTGAGCCAAGATTGTGCCACTGCACTCCAGTCTGGGCGACAGAATGAGACTCTGTGACAAAAATAAATAAATAAAAATAATCTTGTCTGAGTACATTTTCCCTGCATTTTAGAGATTAGGACAGTGGTCACTTTTTAGTTGCCAGTCTTCACAGACAAACTTGAGAGGTATTAAGGAAAAAATTCCACATAGCTCTGGGCCTTTTCTGTATTCTGATTGCCACATTAATCGATAATCTTTAAGTACCCATGAAAGAACGTGTTTTAGTATCAGTGCTTTCTTGATACTTTAGCAAGTATTGTAGGCAGGGTGGATTTTTTGAAATACCCATGTGTCCAATAGCAAGTTAAGGAACCTAGCGCATCAAATTTTGTTTTCTTCATTCATTTGGAACCTTATTTTCACAAAACAACCTAGCTGGAATAATAATGCCATATTGTATTTTGCATGCTGCTTTATTTTCTAGAGGCTCTGGGAGCAAATTACATTCATCACATTACCTCTGCTCTCTCAAGATTAAAGTCTTTCAGCAACATTCTTTATTGTCATCATAAGGAAAAACTTTTATCGCAGTGATAAAATCAGTTCACATTAGTTTAGCACTATAGATAGCATTCAGAAATTGCTCTCTCTTTGGTAAAGAAGATAAACAGGTTAATTTTATTGCCTGTGTTTTCAGGCTTCAGAGGTACCTGGCACCTTACTCAAGCAAAAACAAAAAACAGTTTTACTTCAAAAGCATGTGCCTCTGGTAAATTATCTATCACTTTTGTTTTAAACTGGTCCCTCCAAGAATAATGTGGCATACACAGTGGGTTTGGTTGTAAGGCAGATGTAATAGATGACTTCAAAAGCCTGCTCCTTACTGCACTCTGGACCAAGACCCTGGTCTGTATCGTTTGGCTTCCTCTGTTAAGTCATTCTACAAGGTGACTTGCCATTTGAACTTTTTAAGAGACCTCAGCAGTTAGACTGAGAAAAGTTAGAGTGCTGTCGTTATGAAGTCATACATTTTTGATAACACAAAATACCAATACCTGTGGAAAACCAGGGACCCTCTCCTATTTTTCTCTCTCTCCTGCCTCCCCCTTTCCCTCCATTCCTCTGTCCCCTCCCCCCTCTTCCCCACTGTCTTTAAGAATCAGGGGGTACAGAATAACCTACAAACAACCTCTTCAGAGTACCCTTGGAAATTGAAGTTCAATCTTAAGTTTTTTGTTGTCTTTAATTTACTAGAATTGCCTAATTTTTAGTTGATTTCTCTACAGAGCTGTGGAGGCTTAGCTTGTGTAGTTATTTCTCTTTTACTGTTGCTTTGGTGTGTCTTGAAGTTGATTGATTATTTTTGGTCATTGAGTTCTTAGTGTAGTTTGCTAGATGATGATTAAGATTCTTTTGTGTTTGACACTTGTGGTGAGTTGCTTTTGAAATCTGTTGAGACTTCCATGTGAGAACTGATAATCAGGCTCTTGATCTGCTTCCCTACATTACTTTTTTAGAGCCCAAACCCCAGGTTTAGGGTGAGGGTTTGTAATACAGAGAAAAACTTCCATCACTTCTGCCCTTAACCCTTGCCTGTAAGCTTAGTAAGTAGTTTTCTTAATATTGTCCAATGTTTGGTGTTATCTGCATTGTTTTTTGTTTCTTTAATTGTGGTTGTTCTGACGTGTGAAATTTAAGGAAAGAGCCATTTTTAAAAATGCCGAGCAGGGCAATGCAAGTACAGCCAAATATTAGACTTGATGTGCAATCTTAGGTCCTTTTTAATCTGGGGTATTATAGGCAGTACTTTAAATTGAAAAGTCTTCCTGGCCTATTTTCCTCCACATTTTTGTAATTAACTCTGGGGGCTTACTTGTTTTGGCAGTACTAAAATCAAAGGAGCTGGTTCTTCTTTTCTCCCAATTATTTTCATATGAAAGCACCTACAATTAGCCTGTTAGTCCTATTCAGATACATCAAATATCAGTGAATGCTTTACTATTAGCACATTTAAGCATCTTTGTTTTACATAAAAGTAGAGTATGAAAACCAGTGTTCAATTTTATATTTTGTTGAGCTTGTAAAATGCCAGCAATTTAAAACTAGGACTTTCCTCCCCATAAGCCAAGGAGGTAGAATTACTGATGCAAGGGTTAAAGGTAGATTTTGTTTTCAATATTTGGGTAGTCTTAGATTCCTCCCACAGGGAAGAACTAGCAAGTGTCCCAAATTTTTCCAAACGTTGGGGAGGGGAAAATTCACTGTATAATGAAACCCTAAGGGTTTGTTGCACTTCCTGCTTTTTAGACCTGGTTAACAGTATCACCATCCTTATTTACAGAAGGGCAAAACTAACTCAATGATAAAAGCTTTATAAGTTCAAGGGTTGTAAAACATGACCTACTTAGGGTACTCTGCTTTCTATGGGAACTTGGCTAGACTTAGAAAAAGATGTTCGCTGCGCTAATGTAAAGTGTCATACAATTTAGTAGATTTTTGAAGATGGTAAACTTAGAATTCTGTGTTCTGAATTGCCGACTTTTAGAATGTTTTTCTTTGAAAACAGGCTAATATCTTTTTCTTTTCTTGACAAAGTTTCAGCTCTTTATTGTGTCATTTTTCTGGTTTAAATTTCCCTTATCTTTCCACCTGTAATGTCAGTGGCAACAACATCATACTTCACTTACTTGTTAATTTACTTTTTACCCTTATTCTAAGAGCAAGTTGAGTTGAACTGAATCTTCCTTGTCCTAGTAACAATGTATAAATAGTGGCTTCTCTGTACAAAAGGTTGTAATGCCTCCTGATGGATATAATTTTGTGATTGTATTTTAAAGTTGAATAAATCACACCAGCTTCCTGAAAATGTTCATAATGCATCTTTTGGAAAACAAAAATACATGCCTAATTTGTGCATATTTGCATTAACATGGCAAAGATTGTATGAAATACCTGTTTTTCAGAAAATAAAGGTTCAGTCTCAAAAGATACATCATTTAAGTTCTGAATTTATTGGTCAAAATAGATTTTGGAAAACTTGGAACCTTTTGGAACCTGGGTAGCTTGAAAAAACAAAACGACAGGGTCTCCCTATGTTGCCCAGGCTGATCTTGAACTCCTGGGCTCAAGTTACCCTCCCACTTCAGCCTCCCAAAGTGCTGGGATTACAAGCCTCAACCACTGAGCCGAGCCAAACCTAGCCTTTTTTTTTCTGAATAGCACTAATACCTCAAAAAAGACCCCTAAATTCTCAAAAAAGTAGTTATTTTACTCTCAAACTTCTGTTGTATTTTTGAAAAGCAGTAGAAATTTTACTTCAATGATATCAATGTAAATTCTTTGTATTAGGGCCCAATTTATAAAGCTTAATTTTGGCAGTATTTAAAAACAAAATTCCCATAGATCATTATTGACAGATAGGCGCATTCCTTGGAGTGTGACACCTCTGAAAAAAAATAGAAAATGTCCAGCTTGGCTTTATATCTTGGAGATTGCATTTGTTGCTGCTAGATGATGTTAGGATTTGTGTTAACTGCTTAGTCATCTGGCGCATTTCAAAAGATCACATCCTGTCTCTGTAGGACAAAAAGCTCTAAAGAAAACTACGTTAAGGGTGGGTGTTTTTTAATAATTCGACCAATCGGAAATTTAGTGAGAGACCGTATAGCAGGGCTGTGCATTTAGAAATAGGTATGGGAATACATTGTTAAGTAACAAAAAATACTAAGTGGAGAAACTGCTGCTTGAGTTGCTTCTGTTTTTTTCACCTACCTTCATTTCACAAGCTGGTGTTAACAAGTCTTAAGTTGTGCATGGAAAACTTGGGTGAAAACGAGAAGCATTCTGCAGCAAAAGCTGATTTCCCAAAAGTAGAAATGTCACTTTAAACCCTAATAACCCCATAGCCTCTCCTTTGGAAGTGGCTATTACTGTGGGTCTAGCAAGATCACACACCCAGTGCTCAACATGTTCACTGTGTGGCTGCTGATTGCCTCGATCTTTTTGTCTTTTTTTTTTTTTTTAAAGGTTTTTTGCTCTGTCGCCCAAGCTTGAGTGTAGTAGGTGCAATCATAGCTCACTGCAGCTCAATCTCCTGGGCTCAAGGGATCTCCCACGCCTCCCCTTTTGTCTTTTGTTTTTTAAGTACATGGAGAAGAACCTGCTCTTCAGACTCCATACCTTTAAAAACTCTCCAAATAGCGTCTCTGTCATCTGGCTGTATCTTGCCTATACAACTTCTTTACCCCAACATTCCAAAGTGGCACTTTATTGAACAGTCGGCCTTCCTTGCAAAGACTTTTTCAAGTGCTTCTCCCTGATCCAGATACTTCACTCCCCCTTCACCTTGAAAGACCTACAGCAAATTGACACCCTTCCATGAAATTCACAATGCGCCTGCCCTCGCCCCGCTCTCCGGGGCAGTATGCGGTCTGCAGCTAAACACTCACATTTACGACTTCCTTGAATATTTAAGAACCTGGTGGTTACTTAAGGAACATCAAAAAATAAATTTAAATTCAATGGCCGAATACAGATGACCGTAAGAGATTGGAGTTAAAACCTGTATAAAAGGATAAAAGGTTGGAAGTTAAAACTCTAGTTAATTCACCTAAAACAAACATTTGATTAGGACATTTGGCATGATTCTGTTTGTATCAAAAGATGAAAAATCGGCCGGTCGCGGTGGCTGTTGCACTACAGCCTGGGCAACAGAGCGAGGCTCTGTCTCAGAACAAACAAACAAAAAAAATCAAAGCACTTTGTTACTGCATTTGAAATCCTGGATAGAAAAGATGTAGAAGTGCCTCAACACAGTTCCTAAACTGCCTAGGAATTCCGTTGCTTGTGAGAGGGTTTACATCTTTCCTTACCATGACCTCTAATGGAAGAAAGGTCGTGTCAAGAACTATCCTTTTGACCGGGCGCAGTAGCTCACGCCTGTAATCCCAGCACTTTGGGAGGCCGAGGTGGGCGGATCTCTTGAGGTCAGGAGGTCCAGAGTAGCCTGGCCCAAATCGTGAAACCCTCTCTATTAAAATGCAAAAATTAGCCGGGCGTGGTGGCGGGCGCCTGTAATTCCAGCTACTCGGGAAGCTGACACGCGAGGATCACTTGAACCCGGGAGATGAAGGTTGCAGTGAGCAGAGATCGCGCTACTGCACTTCAGCCTGGGCAACGGAGCGAGACTCTTTCGTCTCAAAAAACAAAGAAAAAAAGAATCCTTTTGGAGAGGGGGCTTGCAGTTTAAGTAAGTTAAACATCCACGTATAATAAAGCCCCTTAGAAGGCGGTGCATTTTCACACGCTCTCAAACCAGGCCTGGGTTTTTCCTCCCAAGCTCAGGCCTTATTCCTACTGGGTAGGAGAGAAACACTGCAGCAAAATCCACACAAAGAACTCTTTTCACTTGTCCTCAAAACCTCACGGGTCGCAAATCGGGGCTAAACGGCTCAGGCGCCTGCTTAGGGCACCGGGCCGGAGGTGGAACGGATCCCAGCCGCCTCGGGGCCAGGAAGAGATAAAGTGTCGCAGGCCGGCGTCTCCGCCCTCCACCTCAGGCGGCGCAGCATCGCTCTCCGAGTAGCCCATTTTCCAGTGAGACTCCTCGGCTGCGAGAGCCGGACAAAGAGCGGCCCAAAGACACCGCAGCAGCCAGAGCGGGGGAACCACTGAGGGACCGCGCCCCCTGCAGCGGCCGTTGAACCGCTTCCTACAGCCCTGGGCGGGGCGTCGCGCAATCCCTGGGCGCTGATTGGGCACTCCGTGTCCCCTCCCCCTCGGCCCGGCGCGGCCTCTGTCTCCTTTGACCCCGATTTCAAGCCATGCGCTGAGCTTCGGTTGGTCTGGTTTCCTTGAGGCGTGAGCTCGGTCTGTCCAATGAGGAGCGAGGGTCGCGGGGGCTGTCGGGAAGGGCGGCCGACCGATATAAGCAGCCTGCGGGGCGTTCCCTCGCGCTGTGGTCGCCGTGCGGGTCTCGGTTGGAGGTCTCACTGGAAGGTACCCTGCGGTCACAGAGACGGCATCCCGGAGACGATGGCGGAGGGAGATAATCGCAGCACCAACTTGCTGGTGAGTCCTGGCCTCCTGTCCCCCGGGAGCCGAGCGAGGCCTCCAGACGTCCGTGGGTTCAAACACCGCGGCCTCGTCCCTGTCACCCGCCGCGGGCCCGGCCCTTCTCTCCCGGGGCAGGCGACGATGCCTGGCCCTCGGGCTTCTTGGGTAACTCCTGGGTGTCGACCCCTTACCTTTCCTGGGGACGGTGCGCGACGGGGCGAGGAGGGCGCGTGATTCCTCACCGCGAGTAGAAGGAGGAAGTGGGAGGCAGAGGGGCTGCGACACTAGCCTGGGGTGCGGGTGGGGGCAGAAGGCCTCCTGGTGCCTGTCCAGCGCTTTCGGGGCCCAGGCCCCAGCCGTATTCGGCTTTCCCCGTCTTTCATCTTAACCTGGATGTGCCTGCCTTCTTTTCCCCCTAAAACTTGGGCAACAGTGGAGGGTCAAAGGGCTACTGCCGAGAATTTCTGTTAGAGCTGGTACAACTTACAACTACAGGGAGGCTGCGAGCTCACCGTGGGGAACCCGGAGTGGGGTTCAGCTGAACAGACAATGGGATGTCTTGGCGTTTGTCTGGAATTTGGAAATCTGGCGGGGGTGGGGTCACAGGACTACTGGAAACAGCTTTAGAGTAATAAGCAGGGATCCGAAGGAACTGCAGTGAGATGGACAAATTTTTATTTGTTGTGAATTTATAGGCGGACAAATTTTTATTTGTTGTGAATTTAAGTGCACCATGTAGGCAAAAAAAAAAAAAAAAAAAACCAAGAGAAATATCTTGTTACCCTTCCCTGGTGACTGCAGGTCACATACCAGCAACGAAAAACGGAACCAAAGAATTTACCTAGGGGCTTTTGAACTTCCAAGAGCCCAGATGCTGGCCAATGACGTGACTTCAGGGCAGTTTTGATTGTGCGTGATTTTATATTTGCTTTTAGAAATGCATGCTTTGTTCCTTTAAACACACACTCCTTCTAGCATAGTTAGTTCCCAGCATGGATCCTTTTAAGAGGATTAATTGCAGCACAAAGAAGTTGCTCAAGCCGTGTTGAAATGACAAATCCTGAGCTAGAGCTCCTGCTTCCCAACTCACTTTCCAGCAGAGCAATGTAATCTAAGGAAAGCAAAGCCTTTGGTCGTGGATTTCTTGGATGCAAATCGGTTAACCTATGTGTGTTTCCCCCTTGGTAAAATGGGGACAGTAATAACACCTTTTTAAAGAGTTGTTGGGAAGATTAATTGAAGTATAAATATAAATGCTCAGCAGAGTGCCCACACATAGTAGTCTCTTCTTTCACTAGTATTAAGCATGGAATATAAAGTCAGAAATATTGAGATCACATGAGTACTCAGCGTGGCACAGATAGCAAGCGTCTTTGTTAAGATTAAGTGCCTTGTTCTGTCATTTGCATGATTTCTAGTGAATGACTTTTACAAAGAGACAAAGTCTCAGCCCAGGCTGGGCTCAAGCGACCCCTACACCCCCACCAAGTGCTGAGATTACAGGTGTGAGCCACTGCACCCAGCCTGATAACATAGAGACACTTGGGTTTCTTATTCTAATTTTTTCTTCCTTTACCAAAACCAGCTTTAAGCGCTTTTGCTACATTAGCTCATCCTGGAGGTCCACTTTTGGCTGTTCAGAGTCACAGAGAAATTTGAAGTATAATCAAAATGACATCCTAAGTGGTAAGAAACACTGTATTGAGGAGATATATTGACCCTAAAATGCCACTTTAATTTGGCGAAAGTAGTTTTCCTTAATTGTGCAATGAATGTCAACATCTGAGTGATTCCATTACACAAAGTGCTATTTTAGAAATTGAATGCTGTTCAGAGAAAGTCTTTCCTAATGGATTTAGAAGGATTTAAATCAATAAGATGACAAAAACAACGGATCAATTCTAACCATCTGAAATAAAGTTATTTCATTTTATTAATACTCTGGACACTGCCACATGATTCCCTGTATGACTTTGAGAAAGTAAACCATTTTGAGCTCACTTTAATTGCAAAATGAGTCTAATTATCCCTACCTTGTGGCTGTCTATAAGGATTAAGTTACATCATATATATAAAGAGTAGCCCAGTGCTTGGACTAGAAAAGTGACCATTAAAAGGACATTTAGGCCGGGCCGGGTGACTCATACCTGTAATCCCAGCACTTTGGGAGCCCGAGGTGAGTGGATCATTTGAGGTCGAGAGTTCGAGACCAGCCTGGCCAACATGGTGAAATCCCATCTCTACAAAAAATTAGCCAGGTGTGGTGGTGTGCGCCTGTAGTCCCAACTACTCAGGAGGCTGAGGTAGGAGAATCACTTGAATCCGGGAGGCGGAGGCTGCAGTGAGCCGAGATCTCCCCACTGCACTCCAGCCTGGGTGACAGAGTGAGACTCTGTCTCAAAAAACAAACAAAAAGAAAAACCCCATTGGGTTTTCATCTTTGAAATTGCAATTTTTCAGAAACCAACTTGTTTAAAGTTGGCAATTTGGTTAAGAGGTTATTTTTTGTATTTGGAGCTTTAAAATAATTGAAGTCTATGAACCACAAAAATGTTGAGAGTGGTAAAATGATCACTTTAAATGTCGGTGGTATTTAGGCTGCAGAGACTGCGAGTCTGGAAGAACAGCTGCAAGGATGGGGAGAAGTGATGCTGATGGCTGATAAAGTCCTCCGATGGGAAAGAGCCTGGTTTCCACCTGCCATCATGGGTGTGGTTTCTTTGGTGTTTCTGTAAGTGAGCTATTAGATTACTATGGGTTGTGCTTCTTATTAATAAAGGCTTTTTAATATATAGCTTCCATTTGTGGGGGTGTCTTAAGTCTCTTCTGTAATATATAACCCATAAAGAACCCATAAAGAATGTGTTTCTCATAAGCACTTCTAGTTTCCAGAATTTGTAGTACTTAGGTAAACTTTGTAACCTAAAGCACTTGAGTGAATCAGTGACTCGCAAACTTTTTGTCCTCCAGACTCTTAAACTCTTTTATTATTATTATCATCAGACTTCCAGTTCTGGGATACATGTGTAGAATGTGCAGGTTTGTTACATAGGTATATATAGACGAGCCATGGTGGTTTGCTGCAACCATCAACCCGTCATCAACATTAGGTATTTCTCCTAATGCTATCCCTCCCCTACCCCCACTCCCCTAATCTCTTAAAAAATACTGAGAACTCCAAAGAGCTTTTGTCCATTGAAATTTACTTAACCACTGCAGCTATGATATCAGCATGTCACAAAGCCTCTGGAAAGCCACTTGTGAGAAAAATAGAGGAAAAATAGCAAATATCTCTGAGAAGCAGTGGGTTCAGTGAATAGTTAGACATGTTTAGTTAGGAATGATAATGACTATGTTTTTCTAACCTTTATTAATTTTTTTAACAGGATTATCTACTATCTAGATCCATCTGTTCTGTCCGGCGTTTCCTGTTTTGTTATGTTTTTGTGCTTGGCTGACTACCTTGTTCCCATTCTAGCGCCTAGAATTTTTGGCTCCAATAAATGGTAGGTAGCATAATGATTTGGCAGTCTCATTTCTGTGTAGTTACTGAACTTGGTGGCTGTGATTAGTATGCTGTAAATAAGCAGAGATAATTGTCTAACCATCAGACACCTAAGCATTAGATATATTGCTTTTATGTAAAGAATGTCATAACTGATTTGAATATAAACTATGAATTTTCTATACTCCATAGTTCTTTTATGGTAGCTGTACATACACATATTTGCATTTCCATTGATATTTAACATAGTATAATAACTTCACAAATTATTTTTGAATGAATGCAGAAAAGGAAACTGGCAGATTTTCATTCACATTCATTTAGCAATTATTTATTAAATGTCTACTGTGGCAGGCACTGTTAAGTACTCTGAAATATTTTGACTTTTAAGATTGATCTTGTGTTAAGGCTGAGATACTGAGACACTGAGGCAGTGGAATGGCAGTTAACAAAGTGAATACCAGGTGTTTCCGAAGAGGTTCAAGCTGTATACACATGGGTTGCTGATTTTATTTATAGCTTTTTTTTTTTTTTTTTTTTTTGAGATGGAGTCTCGCTCTGTCGCCAGGCTGGAGTGCAGTGGCACAGTCTCGGCTCACTGCAAGCTCCACCTCTCGGGTTCACGCCATACTCCTGCCTCAGCCTCCGGAGTAGCCGGGACTACAGGCGCCCGTCACCTCACCCGGCTAATTTTTTTTTTTTTTTTGTATTTTTAGTAGACACGGGGTTTCACCGTGTTAGCCAGGATGGTCTCGATCTCCTGACCTCGTGATCCGCCTGCCTTGGCCTCCCAAAGTGCTGGGATTACAGGCATGAGCCACCATGCCTGGCCTATTTATACCATTCTTTAAATGGTTGCTTATGAACTCCTCAGATATAGTTAAGTGGATAAGGATCATATTAAAGGTATTTTAACTTCCTCTAGCATGTTGAATTTTGATTCAAATAATCAGCCAAAATAGATGTTGGAATAGATATTTTCTTCTCAGCTACTATTCTATCCTTGTCTGTTTATTTTATTTGGTTAGTATTCTACTTGTGCCTTTGGTTGTTTGTATCTCAGAGGATAGCAAACTGCAAAATAATTCTGTAAACATAAGAATTTGAAATGTGTATCTTATGGATCTTTAAGAACAAATTCAAAGGTTGCTTAAATTATGATATAATTGACAATATTTAAAGGTGTTTCCCCCAACAGCAGAATGGATTAGTGTTAGGAACTATCCTTCGAATTGTTTTTCACTTGCAGTAATGAATCAATGTTGTTGGCTCTTTTGGGCAAGTTTTTGAATGTGCAATGTAACAGAGTTAGCAAAGGAAATAAATCACTGACCTTGGCCTTATTAGCCAGATGACATTCCAGTCTGCTAATTTATAACTCCTAGAGGAAAGTTTGCGGAAATAACCACTGATCGTTTCATGGTGTGACTCAGTTATTGATAGAGCAGATTTTGTTTATTTTTTGATCTTACAAGGAAGAAAGAACGCTCTTTTGCATAGCCACAGTCTAGCCTTGACCATGGGCAAGAAATCACGCCTCATTGTGAAAAAGAAGTTCCAGGGCTCAGCAGAAATTTTCTACTTTATCTATCACTGCAGTTTTACAGAGATGAGGGCTAGAGAAGAAAAGGCAACACATCCCTCAGCTCAGCACAGGGCAATAATAGCAGCCATTATAGCTGTGTAGCGAAGACAGTGCAAAGGCAATTCAAAAAAATAAAAATAAAATCAGAACCAAGAAAAACTATATACATAAAAGGTTTTCTTGGAGGGTCTCTTGTTGGATTTTTACTGCTGTGTTGTTTGTTGATTATATTTTCCCTCCCCTAGGACTAAATTTATGAAGAAGAATTTAGATTTGAGCTGTTTATTGCTGCCTTGTCATCAAATGTATGAAGCCCAGTTGGGGGTGTTATGTGTTAAATGCTAGTAGTTAGTATCTTACTAAAGAGTGTTCAAATACAGCTGTTTGGTGGGATTCTGATAGGTATAGTGCAGAATTTATTAGGATCTAAAGAATATTTAGGAATAGCAAAATCAAATTTATACTGATTTCTCTATGGCCCATAGAAGTCATGAGTCTTTTACTACCATTAAATAAATGTGGCTTCAGAGCCATAGATGATCATTTCTTTATTACACACACACACTCTTGCTCTCATACGCTCTTACACAGTTTACGTAAAAACTTACTCCTGTGCTATAAAAGGTGTCTTAATGATGGAAGGACTATTTCACCTACGTAAGATAATGGTGAGACATTGTTTTTATTTGGATTTTCTTTAGAAGATAGCTCTTAAATTGAATAGGGTGGTGTGTTTTGGTCAACTGTAGCAATTTGTTTATAGCAAAAGGCAAATTTCTTTTTCTAGGACCACTGAACAACAGCAAAGATTCCATGAAATTTGCAGCAATCTAGTAAAAACTCGACGCAGAGCTGTGGGTTGGTGGAAACGCCTCTTCACGCTAAAGGAAGAAAAACCTAAGATGGTACTTTTTTTGCTTTGACTTAAGTACAGTAAAATGTTAAGATTTGAGTCAATTTGCCTTTTGTTTTAATAGTTATTTGAAGTTTATTCATTGGTTAATTCCTAAGTACATTCATAACTGTTTACTTGTATTAATTAGACTGAATCATTTTAAAGTTAAAAATCATATTTTTGCATTTAATTTTTTATTCTAGTAAAACAAAATTCTTCTGTTTCATTTTTCTTACTGAAATAATAGTAAAAGACATATGCTTAGAAAGCATCTGTATAGGCCTGGCACCGTGGCTCATGCCTATAATCCCAGCTACACGGTAGGCTGAGGATCACTTGAGCCCAGGAGGTTGAGGCTGCAGTGAGCTTGTGTTTGGGGAGTGAGCTGTTTGCACCACTGCACTCCAGCCTTTGTGACAGAATGAGACTCTGTCTCAAAAAAAAAAAAGGAAAGCATCTGTTCATCTGTTCTCTCATCTGTCAGCTTCACGTTGTGAGGCTGCTCTATGACGTTATTAACTGAAAAGATCGTATAATTTATATCATAAAATATTTACATATAGAATTGCAGTAATTCTAGGAAGCAACATACCCAAATTCTATAAAGTAGATCCAATGGAATAGGTTTTTAAATCTAAGAATTTTTAAAGAAAAGTGATAATAAAAGCTAAATGATTTCCTGAACTTTGAAACACACTCTTCTTTAATTGACAAATAAAAATTACATATATTTATGGTGTCATAATGAAGTTTTGATATTAAATTCTTGTTGTTTTCATTGCTAGTACTTCATGACCATGATCGTTTCTCTTGCTGCGGTTGCTTGGGTGGGACAACAAGTCCACAACCTGCTTCTCACCTACCTGATAGGTAAGTCTTTGAGGAAAAACTACAGGCACATCCTGGCCAGTGAAATTGAACTGTAACTTCGTCAATAAACAACTTCCTAAGTTTTAGACACCGAAAAGGAATTGTGGGAATATAGAAAGATGATTATGGTCTCATAGAAAGTGAAAACAATGCAACAACTAAGGTAGAAAGTAATGCACAAACTAAAGTAGAAAGTAATAAGCAATGATTATTTTCTTTCTTTTTTTTTTTTTTTTTTTTGAGACAGAGTCTCGCTTTGTCGCCCAGACTGGAGTGCAGTGGCCGGATCTCAGCTCACTGCAAGCTCCGCCTCCCGGGTTCACGCCATTCTCCTGCCTCAGCCTCCCGAGTAGCTGGGACTACAGACACCTGCCACCTCGCCCGGCTAGGTTTTTGTATTTTTTAGTAGAGACGGGGTTTCACCGTGTTAGCCAGGATGGTCTCGATCTCCTGACCTTGTGATCCGCCCGTTTCAGCCTCCCAAAGTGCTGGGATTACAGGCTTGAGCCACCGCGCCCGGCCGCAATGATTATTTTCTGAGGTGGAAGAGGGGATGAGAGCAGAAGTTTCTGGGGATACAGCCCAGTGGAAGTAATTGGTTTCATGTTATTTCCTCCCATTATAGAGTTTAATAATCTGGGAACCTACCTTCTTTAAAATGTAATAATTGGCTGGGCACGGTGGCTCAGCCTGTAATCCCAGCATTTTGGGAGGCTGAGGTGGGTGGATCACTAGAGGCCAGGAGTTTGAGACCAGACTGGCCAATATGGGGAAACCCTGTCTCTACTAAAAATACAAAAATTAGTCAGATGTGGTGGTGCACACCTGTAGTCCCAGCTACTTGGGAGGCGGAGGCATGAGAATCACCTGAACCCAGGAGGCGGAGGTTGCAGTGAGCTGAGATCACACCACTGCACCACACACACACACACACACACACACACACACACACCCCCAGATCACCTGAGGTCAGGAGTTGGAGACCGCCTGGCCAACATTGCAAAATCACGTGTGTACTAAAAATACAAAAATTAGCCGGGTGTGGTGGCAGGCGCCTATAATCCCAGCTACTCTACTTGGCGGGGTGAGGCAGGAGAATCTCTGAACCCGGGAGGTGGAGGTTGCAGTGAGCGGAGATTGTGCCACTGCACTCCAGCCTGGGCAACAAGAGTAAGAGTTGTCGCTGTGCACGGTTGGCTCATGCCTATAATCCTAGAACTTTGGGAGGCTGAGGCGGGCGGATCACCTGAGATCGGGAGTTTGAGACCAGCCTGACCAACATGGAGAAACCCCATCTCTACTAAAAATACAAAATTAGTCGGGCGTGGTGGCGCATGCCTGTAATCCTGGCTACTTGGGTAGCTGAGGCAGGAGAATCGCTTGAACCTGGGAGGTGGAGGTTGCAGTGAGCTGAGATCAGCCATTTGTCTCAAAAAATAATAATAATAACCTTTAGCAAGTTAATTGCTGCCTCCTTAATGTTGCTTTTTTAAAATTTATTTTAAGTGACTTCCTTGCTATTGCTTCCTGGACTAAACCAGCATGGAATCATTTCGAAGTACATTGGAATGGCCAAGAGGGAGATAAACAAACTTCTCAAACAAAAAGAAAAGAAAAATGAATGATTCATCTGCTTTAATCAGGGTGATTAGTGGCGCACCCATTGCTCCGGGAATGGTTTCTGCTGTACTATCTGGATACTAAAATGTTACGGAAGTAGCTCTTTGCTCTCCCTCACTCTGCACTTAGTTGATAGAAATTCAGACTCCCCAAGTAAGGCTTTGTGCAGTGTCTTCATGTTGCATATAGTTGAGTGCATTCTTAGCAGTTGGCTTCATGGACAACTCATTAGTGTGTATAATTTGTTTTTGATTTTTCTTACCCAGTGTTAATTGAATTCTTGCTTTTAGACAACTTCCTTTTGTAGTGGTGAACCTTGCCCTTTAGTACAGTTCAAGTGAATCTGGATAATTGTTCATCTTTGCTTTAGCTTAGATACCATGTAGTGGTCTGTGTCTACAGGAAGCTGGTTCTGTCTGCTTCCACAGTCTGCTTAGAAAACTGTCTGACTTCATGAATATAGAGACCAAGTTTACCACTTCTGATGAAGAGACCAATTAAGATTCATTCCTCATTCTGTTTCTTTCCGGTGGGAGAAGAGTCCCCATGAAATAAAATGAAACTGATTCCATGTGCTAGTACGTGTAGGCTTCTCCCTTCTGCAAAGCTTAGCAATTTGTAGGAAGCTTTGATCTTTTTGTCCAAAAAAAGGAATGTCTGACAGGCTTAAGCTTTTGTCCCCTTGCACTTAGACTCGAAGTTAGTAAATCCTTAAGGGCTTTTGAATAGCAGACTTCCACAAGATTACATTTAGGATTTCTAGCATACTTTTAATTTCAGATTTTCAGCTGACTTTAGCTATAGTATACAGTAGGTTAAGACTCATGTCTATGATTTTTACTCTAAGACCAGCAAAAGGACAGCAGTCTAATATGTTTAGTTAAGATTCATTTCAGTAGAAGATAATCTTATCTAATTTTTGAGACCAGAATAAGCCTTTTAAGGTAAACCTTAAAATTCTCATTTTATGGTAATACTGGCCATTTTAGTCCCCTAGGTTTGACATGGGAGATAGTGACTACACTGGTGTCTGACTTTTTTTCCTAGAGATTTCTCCCTGAAAAATACAAGGGCTGTTGGTGAGAGCAGACTTGAGGTGATGATAGTTGGCCTGTGGTCTACAAAGATTTCGTAACTCCTTGGAAAGCTTCTTCTTATCATTCTTAACTTGTTGGTAGCTAGAAATTTAGAGTAGTTGAAATCTGTAGGAATGAACTTCTGAGGGCCAAAAAATGTGACTGACTTGGGAACAATTCTTAAACTGATTAGCTGTAATATAGTTTTGTGAATTTATTGCACTGATGTTGTACCTTGTGGTATATCTGTCCCTATTAAATAAGTGTTTTTTCCTCTTTAATATTGCTGTAAACAGTGGTGCCCATTGTAGCATATGTTTTTTTTTTTTTTTTTAATATTTCATAAGAAAACTACCTTAATTTTACCTTACTTTCATTGTAAATAAGCCTGTCTTCCTATCTGGATTTTTTTTGTGTATACATGTTCTACTGATTAACTACTTTTGCAGTTTTAATCCTGTATTATTCTACTTTGTGTAAAATGGGAAAAAATAAAAAAAGCTGGAATCTTCATGTCTCACTTTCTTTAACTTAGCCAATGTAATATTTACATGATTGGATTTATGAATCTGATTAATGAAGTAGTACCCTGTGTGGTCCTTACGTGTCTATAAGGTACTGTTTAAGAAATTCCACCACTTTGGGAGACCTGGGCAGGAGGTTCACTGGAGTCCGTGAGTTTGAGGTTGCATTGAGCTGAGTGTACCCCTGCACTCTAGCCTGGGCAACAGAGCAGGACCCTGTCTATGAAAAATTTTAAAGAAGAACAAAAATAAAAGGTTTAAGTTTATTTATTTACCACATATTCCAGGCAGCATGCTAGAGGGAAGAGGAAATGCAATGAACGAGCAGGGGCCAACTATGACATATGAGAGAGGACGAAGCTGGAAGCACCGGCAGGGACAGAACTGGCTAAATGGTTCCTGTGTGGGCACCTCGTACCCCAGGGCCTTGCTAGTGTCTGGTACAAGAGTGCTCAGTAAACAATTGTTGGGTGACTTTTGTCTGAGCTTTACTTATTTTTTAATTAAAAAAATATTTCAGCCAGGTGTGGTGGCTCACGCCTGTAATCCCAGCACCTTGGTAGGCTGAGGTGGGCAGATCACTTGATGTCAGGAGTTCGAGACCAGCCTGGCCAACATGGTGAAACCCCCGTCTACTAAAAATACAAAAATTAGCCGGGTGTGATGGCGTGTGCCTGTAATCCCAGCTACTCATGAGGCTGAAGCAGGAGAATCGCTTGAACCCGGGAGGCAGAGGCTGCAGTGCGCCAAGATCGCGCCACTGGACTCCAGCCTGGGTGACAGAGCGAGACTCTGTATCAAAAGTAAAATAAAATAAAAATTAAGGCCCAAGCGGTGGCTCCCGCCTGTAATCCCAGCACCTTCGGAGGCCGAGGTGGGCGGACTGCAAGGTCAGGAGATCAAGAACATCTTCGCCAAAATGGGGAAACCCCATCTCTATTAAAAATACAAAAATTAGCCGGGCGTGGTGGCGCGCGTCTGTAGTCCCAGCTACTCAGGAGGCTGAGGCAGGAGAAATCACTTGAACCCGGGAGTCGGAGGTTGCAGTGAGCCGAGATCACGCCACTGCACTCCAGCTTGGGCTACAGGAGCGAAATTCCGTCTCAAAAAAAAAAAAAAAAAAAAAAGTAGACGAACCTCCAATGAACTGCTCACTTTGCCTCTCCCAGGCCGCACCGAGGAAGGTCGATTCCATCGACTCTCAACTGCCAACCCCTGAGGAGGCTCCGCCTTTCCCTTCCCCTTCTCCTCCTCCCAGGCGGTCCCTGTTTTTGCCGGTCCTTTGAAAGTCTCGCGATAGTTCTCCCACTTCCCATAACTCCGTGCGCTCTCCCCTCCCGTTCCCTTTCCGCCATCTTTCCGCGCCGGTGAGTAGCACTCTCTGAGAGCTCCAATTTCATCCGTCTGCCATCGGCGCAATCCTGCAATCTAAGGTTCGGTCTCAGTGTCCTGCGAGGAGGCTGGACCCCTCCTTGGCGGAGGATCCTGGCCTTGCCGGTTCCTGGACAAGCATAGAGGAGAGCCATGCCCGGGCGCCCAGACTGTGCACTCCGGGGATCCCGGTGCATGGGGTGCAGGCCGCAGCGCTGGCGGGAGCCGGAACCTTCGACTGCCTAGCTAGGCAGTAACTCGGTTCGGGCTACAGCGTCTGAATCTCCCTGTAGTGCTGAGGCTGCGCCTTGGCCCCGGGCGGCGGGCAGCATCGGGGCTGGTGGGCGGTGCAGCTTCTCGTAGCTGGGGCCGCGCTGGGAGCTTGGGAGGCTGAGGCCACCCGGCAGGTAAAAGCTGCATCGTGCCGGGGTTGGCAGTTTGCTGGGTGCCAATTTGGATCTTCTGGGCCGCGGAGTTTTTCTTTAGACACTTTTGAACTTAAGGGGAGAGATTTAAGTTTTACTCTTTACTATTGGCACTTTGGTCTCCATACTTAAGGGCTTTCAGAACTTCAGTGTATTGTGCCGTCCGTGCCCATTAGAAGAGCCTGGACATACTGTCCAGTCTGACAGTGTGTAAAATGTTTCTGTTTGCCACTGTGGCACTTGCTGTTGGACGCAATTTTAAATGGTACAAAGATGGATGTTTAGTTTAATTGATGTGTTCATGGTAGGTGAGAGTGAACTGTTCTAAAGTGCAATGTTAATAGTACAGAATCTGCTGATTTTCAGCAATTTGGAAAATGTTGCCGATGATACTCTGCTTCTGTTCTGAATCACTGATCGACTATAGCCTATGTTTTCGTTTCGGTAGCTGGCAGTTTCTGCTAGTTCTGTCGTTTTCTTGTGTCAAGTGGATTTTGTCCCACATTTCATTACCTCCAGACGTTGGAGTGTGGCATGATTCAAAGAAGAGTGGTTAGTGAATGAGTGAATTTAAAAATGTGCAGACTGACGTCCTGATAACCTGTTTACAACAACCGTAGTAAATAGGAATTTTCCTGGGTGGTGGGAAATGGAGAAGCAGCCTTCTCAGACTTAAGAGAACTTCGCCAAGGTGGGGCCAGAAAGAAAAGGATACTTCCGAAGTGTGTTGGTTGGTGAGTATCTGTTGCTGTTGGCAATGCCAGTAAAAGCTCCTGTTTTGTCTTCCCTGAACAGCCACAATGGTGCGCATGAATGTCCTGGCTGATGCTCTCAAGAGCATCAACAATGCCGAAAAGAGAGGCAAACGCCAGGTGCTTATTAGGCCGTGCTCCAAAGTCATCGTCCGGTTTCTCACTGTGATGATGAAGCATGGTAAGTCTGCTGCCGCTGTGTTTTTGTTTTGATGTGAGACTCTTTAAGAAATGAGTCCTGTAGAAATTAATTAGGGGGGACCGAAGTATGTCTGTCATACCTGAGAACGAATGCAATTGACTTGTGGGCTGTGGAGGAGGGGATAGTCTGAAACTTCTAAAGAGTCACTTAGAGTAGGACTGCTGGAAGAAGGAGCTCTGCTAGGTATTTGGGAGCTAAATGAAACCAAGTCATTGAAAGGACTCCTGAGCTCATTTCGAGACCAGCCTGTCCAACATGGCAAAACCTCGTCTCTACTAAAAAAAAAAAATCCCAGCTCTTCGGGAGACTGAGGCAGGGAGAATTGCTTGAACCCGGGAGGTGGAGGCTGCAATGAGCCGAGATCGGCCACTGCACTCCAGCCTGGGCAACAGCACAAGACTCCATCTCAAAAAAAAAAAAAACAAACCCGAAAGGACTCTTGAGATCTTCTCAGAGCCCCTTGAGAGAAAAGATTGGATTATTGCACTTCTTTGGCACAAGGTAGCCTTTGGGAGTGGGAAGCAGTGAAGGAAGGGTCAAGGGGAAAATAATTTCTTTCAGAATTGCAAGGTGGATTGTTTTGGGTATTGTCTCCTAAATCTTACGTGTTAGGTTGTAAAAATTAGTTCTGATACAGATCAACTGTCTTCCCCCCAACTTCTTGGAGAAGCAGTCACTGAGGTGATGATGGGAGACTGAAGAATTGGGTAGGCTGGAGCACAGAGGTGTAGCTCTCAAGTTGATGTCTTTTATTTAATCCAGTCAGTTATCTTTTGTAGGTTACATTGGCGAATTTGAAATCATTGATGATCACAGAGCTGGGAAAATTGTTGTGAACCTTACAGGCAGGCTAAACAAGGTAAGAATGAGTGATATACACATTTCAAAGCTTTAAGAATTTTGTAATGTGGCGTTAGATGTTGTAATTGCCTTTGGAAATACTGAGTAGTGGTGCCATACTTGCTTTATCCAGTTACTTTAAAAAGATTTAAATATTGACACATATAACTTCATTTGTTCTCCTGGGTTGATTGTGCTAGAATTATGTCAGTTGACCTAGTGTTTGTATGGGGTATAAGCTGTCTCAGGGGAGATGGGGGGTGAAACCAGCGGCGGTACGGGTACGGGTGTTTAAATATTGGATGTTAACACTACCCGCCTCACTGGCTTGAACTTGGGTGGCTCAAGGCCACTGAGCCTTTTGTCCAAGAAGCTGTGTCCTTCCTCTCAGTGATGTGTTGGGTTTTTTGGATGGAATCTTTGAGTAAATGGGGCTTTCTAAATAGCAATATTAATACTTTTTCTGTTTTTGCTGGCATAGGTCTTTGGGGTCTATGTTGCTTTTCAGTTTGACTTGTCAACACCTTAACCAAGTAAAACTGATTTTGTGGTTTAAGTGATTGTGTGTGTTTTGGGGGCAGGTATTAAGCTAGTTGAGGTGTCCACTGTGCTTCCTATCAGGTTTGTAGCTTTCAGATTTGCAAAGAGGCAGATCCTCTAGTCCAAGCTTGTCCAGCCTGCCTAATTTTGTTGTTTTGTTTTAGACTTTTAGCAGCCTGAAACCATGGTATTTAGTTTCTGTCTCTAGTGATAAATGGAAAAGAGGGATGAAGAGTGGCCTTACTGGCCCAACTAGAAACAGAAACTAAGAGCCCATGTCTGTATTCCCTCCCTTGGACACCCCTGTGTCTACTGCAACAGATGAGGGGAAAGAGACCCAGAAAGTGAGTTGCTGAAGTATTTATTAAAGATTTGAAGAACTGGCTGGGTGCGGTGGCTCACGCCCGTAATCCCAGCACTTTGGGAGGCTGAGGCAGGTGGATCGCGAGGTCAGGAGTTTGAGACCAGCCTGGCCAGCATGGTGAAACCTCGTCTCTACTAAAAATACAAGAACTAGCCAGGTGCAGTGGCGGGCACCTGTAATCCCAGCTACTTGGGAGGCTGAGGCAGGAGAATTGCTTGAACCTGGCAGGCAGAGGTTATAGTGTGCTGGATATCGCACCACTGCACTCCAGCCTGGGTGTCAGGGCAAGACTCCATAAGATTTAAAGAACTTGCAAGAGTAATTTTCAGTATGTCATGTTGTGTTTTAGTTGTATGTAGCCGTTAGAACCCCACCTCAAAGTAGGATTTATTTATTTTTATTTATATTTCCTTTGAGATATTCTTGCTCTGGCCTAGGCTGAAGTGCAGTGGCACCGTCTTGGCTCACTGCAGCTTCCTTAGCTCAAGCCATCCTCCCACCTCAGCCTCCTGAGTAGCTGGGAATACTGGTGCATGCCACTGTGACTGCTAATTTTTTTAAAACTTTTTTGTAGAGGTGGGATCTCGCTATGTTGCTTAGATTTGTCTTAAACTTCTGGGCTCACGTGATCCTCCCACCTCAGCCTCCCAGAGTGCCAGGATTGCAGGCGTGAGTCACTGGGCCCAGCCGAGAAATAAGTTTGAACAGAGCATTCTGTAAATGGAACTTATTTATGGCACCCTTGTTCTGTTGTGTGCTACTTTGAAAAATTCTAGCCTATAACAGTTGACATGCAGGCCCTGCTGCTCTGTGCTCTTTTTTTGAGACGGAGTCTCACTCTCACCCAGGCTGGAGTGCAGTGGCACCATCTTGGCCACTGCAACCTCCGTCTCCCAGGTTCAAGCGATTCTCCTACCTCAGCCTCCCTAGTAGCTGGGATTACAGGTGCGTGGCACCATGCCGGGCTAATTTTTGTATCTTTAGTAAAGACGGGGATTTGCCATGTTGGCCAGGCTGGTCTGGAACTCCTGACCTCAGGTGATCCACAGCGCCTGGCCTGCTCTGTGACTTTCTGCAAAGTAAACAATTTTTGGTTTCTTGGAATTTCATTTCTCCCCATTTATAAGAGAATGTCCCCCTCCATCACTTTCATGCAAGACATTGACCTACCCTTAGCGTGGAAATTGAGCTTGGAAGTAAGATAGTGTGTAAAGACTAGACTGATTAACATTCTGGGCTTGATCACATCCTCTTAGGATTCTTCTTAGTTGGGAGAGGGTATGCTGTTTTAATTCTACCACAGTGAGAAGGATTTTTGCTGCTGGAATCAACATAAAAACTTGGATGCAGAGTGCGGCAGACTTTGGGGAAGATCTTTCACTACAGTTTGCTTGGACTAAACTAGTTTCCCCATATTTCTGTCCCTGCATTTCTTTCATCTGCTGTGAGATTGGCATTGTTAGTCAAGTCACAGCATAGCTGATGGGGTAATAGTAGGAGAACTTAAGCAGGCTTCCTGAGGGTAATGCAGTTAGGCCTTTCTGACAAGCCCATTTTCAGTTTCTGTGGGTCAGTCTCTGCTTTTGGAAGTGTTTTTCAAGTGTGCCTGTGATTTTAGAGCAGATTTTGTGAGCAGAGGGTCTTCAGTTAGTGGACATCAGTTGGTGGACTTTCTTCAGTAGTGTTTTAGGGCTGGCATGTAGTTGAGGGATGACAGCCCTTGGTGAGCTCGTACTTGGGAGGATCATTGTTGCCGTGTCCTGGTAGCCACGAGATGAGATAATTGCAAGCCCTTTGCTCTTTCTGCCTTCCATCATTCTGTCACATTCATTTGGAAAAATTTGCCTGGGGATGTAGGACATTGTTCCTTGGAAATATGTAATGGTACTTCATTGGTGGGAGCAGTGTTCTTAGTTCGCTGCTGGTGCAGCGTGTTCCTTAGATATTCTAATAATTTGTAGTTTTTAGCTTATGAGCTTCAGGATTTGAGACCCTACGATTTTATTTCAGTCTTACTATATAAGAAAGGGTTGGCTATAGTCTCTCTTGTCAAGACTTGATCTCTTGGCTATGTAAAATCTGATCATTCTGGACAGTTCTCTAGCCAACAGGGAGCACGCCAGTGGCTGGACACTGCCATGTATTGCCTTGTGCCATTTCTTTTCATGTCTTTGCTTTTTCTTCTAGGCACGTGGTGGGCCTCGTAAGCGGGCATAGTCTTACTTAAGTGTATTTTTTGAAAAGTATGTCAAGAATTGTGCACAGAATAGGTACCCATCTGAATGCTGGTTTGGTTGGTTTGGAGGACTGTTCGTTTATCAATGTCAGCTTGAGTTACTCAGTTTTTCTCTTCATTGGTAAAGTGAAGACTTTTTTTGTTTTTGTTGTTGTTATTTTATAGTGTGGAGTGATCAGCCCCAGATTTGATGTGCAACTCAAAGATCTAGAAAAATGGCAGAATAACCTGCTTCCATCCCGCCAGTTTGGGTAAGTTGGCCTTTCCTTAATTAAAAGAAGTTAATGCTTAAGAATTGCTGTGGTGGAGTTTGACTTGAGGTTTTTTTTTTTGTTGTTTTTTTCCTTTTTAAAGCAAAGCAGTGGTAATTTGTCTACTCTCAACCATTTTGACCTAATAATTACGTCAAGTGTTACCCGTATTTCTTTTTTTTCTCTTTAAATAGAGACAGGGTTGGTCAGGCGCAGTGGCTCACACCTGTGATCCTAGCACTTTGGGAGGCCAAGGCGGGCGGATCACCTGAGGTTGGGAGTTCGAGACCAGCCTGACCAACATGGAGAAACCCCGTCTCTACCTAAAATACAAAATTAGCCAGGCCTGGTGGCTCACGCCTGTGATCCCAGCTACTCGGGAGCCTGAGGCAGGAGAATTGCTTGAACCCAGGAGGCGGACATTGCAGTGAGCTGAGATCATGCCACTGCACTCCAGCCTGGGCAATAAGAGCGAAATTCTGTCTCAAGAAAAAAGAGAGAGGGACAGGGTTTCACTTCGGTGCCCAGGCTGGAGTGCAGTGGCTATTCACAAGTGTGGTCATAACACACTACAGCCTTGGCTTCCTGGCCCCAAGCAGTCCTCCCCACTCCGCCCCTTATGGATTTGGGAATACAGGCGCCCGCCACCGTGCCTGGCTGTTTGCCACATTTCACGTGTTAGGCTTCAGGTTCTGAGAGGCGCGTGAGAGCTTAGACTGGCGGAAGAGGAGGGTTGTGTTTCATGTCTGCCCTTTTGGCAGATAGTTCATATTGTGTGTTCCCTGTGATCCCAGACTCGGCCAGAATCAGTTCTAAGCCTTGGCCTTTGGGAAAACTTCGTTTGGGAATCTTTGTCCTTAAGAGCCTGTCTGAGTTCAAATCCTTGTTTTTCTGCTTTAAAGCCATGAGATCTGGGCAAGTCATAGCCTTGATTTCTTCATCTGTAAAAGTGGTAATAGTCCTCTGTTTATCACCTGATTTAATTTTGGTAAAACGCTTTATGAGCTGACACAGTAAATGTGTATCTTTGTGGTTAAGAATTTATATCCTCCAAATTACGCGTCTGGTGCCTTGGTTGAATGTATTCTCACTTCATGGTTGCTGTATTACACGTACAGCATTCTCTTACGAAAATCATTTCTCTTTGTAATTACGATAACTGATTTTAATGCCGCACATTTGCATACTGTATGCTTGTTACAGTGATCCCCACAGTAGCTAATGAAGCAGCCACTCACTGTACACATGAACATGTCTCCATGTAATAGTTACACGGTGCATCGCAGAAACACAATTCAAACTCAAATTGATGTGAATACTTTCAAGTCTCCTTACCTGAGAGCAGAAAGTGACATTTGAAGTTAAGGGGGTTCCTAGATGCCTTTGTTTTCAGTCAAGTTTGTTTCGTGGTGTAGGCAGAAGTCAGGGCTGTGTGAGGCAGATATCAGGGCTGTGTGATTGTGTGGCTCCGCTCTCTGGATTTGGCTCTGTTGGTTGCAGGAGTCATGCTCATATGCTACATGAGGCACCAGCAGTGGCACTGTCAGTTCCTGTGTGCTCCACAGGAAAGCACCCTTAACCACTAATGAGTGTTGATGCTTTTCTGCACTAGAAGGCACTATGTTGAACTATTAAACTTACCAGCATTTTCTTTTTCCACTCCATAGTTTCATTGTACTGACAACCTCAGCTGGCATCATGGACCATGAAGAAGCAAGACGAAAACACACAGGAGGGAAAATCCTGGGATTCTTTTTCTAGGGATGTAATACATACATTTACAAATAAAATGCCTCATGGACTCTGGTGCTTCCACTTGGTCGTTTTGAGCCTTCACAGCAGTGTAGCCGGAGCGTCTGCGGCAGCATGCCGTTGCTTCGTTTATTGGTGAATGCGATTCCCTGAAGTGACTAATACAGCCAAGGGAAAAAGTTCTTATGAAACCAATATGCATAAGAAAACAGTCACCCCTGCTGTCTACCAAAACCAGGTATTTGACACTAAATATTTTAGTTACATTTCATTTTTTTTTTTTTGAGACAGAGTCTCACTCTGTTGCTCAGGAGGAGTGCAGTGGTGCAATCTTGGCTCACTGCAGTCTTCACCTCCCGGGTTCAAGTAATTGTCCTGTCTCAGCCGCCTGAGAAGCCTGGAATTACAGATGTGTGTCGTCACACCTGGCTAATTTTTATATTTTAATAGAGACGGGGTTGCGCCGTGTTGCCCAGGCTGGTCTTGAACTCTTGGCCTCACGCGATCAGCCCACCTCGGCCTCCCAAGGTGCTGGGATTACAGCCATGAGCCACCACACCTGGCCTATATTTCAGTATTTTCTGTTAGTTTTTAATGAGTTTATTTTGCCTGGCTAGGATTATTCTGTAGATAGGATTTTAGATCTTGCTTTTGTCACTGACCACCGTAAGAAATACTTGATGGGATTTTTTTTTTTTTTTTTTTTAAGACGCTCTGTCACACAGGCTGGAGTGCAGTGCATGATCTTGACTCACTGCAACCTCCGCTTCCCAGGTTCAAGTAGTTCTTGTGCCTCAGCCTCCCGAGTAGCTGAGATTATAGGTGTGCGCCACCATGTCTGGTTAATTTTTGTGTTTTTAGTAGAGACGGGTTTCACCATGTTGGCCAGGCTGGTCTCGAACTCCTGATCTCAAGTGATCTGCCCGCCTCGGCCTCCCAAAGTGCTGGGATTACAGGTGTGAGCCACCACGCCCGGCCTTAGGAATTGTTCCAAGAGGATCCGGTGCCACTTGGAGGTGCCCATTGAAGTGTGGTGGGCACTGGTGATCACTGACGGGGTAGTTGGTGCTGACCCGGTACTGGGGCGTGTCCCCCAGTCTCTGCTCTGCCCTTGGCTACCCAGGTGGTGTGCCAAGCGGGGAGAGAAGCTACCTTAGGAAGGGGCGCGGATGAACTTCCTGAAAGGAGGGCCTACCTTTGTAATATGTGGGAAATAGCTACAAATGTTACAAAAGGGCCCTAGAGATGGGGCAGATAAGGCCCCTATTTGTGAGAAGTGAGTTGAGAGGCGTGTTTGGGGCCTCTGATGTTTGGGAGGCTGTGAGTAATTCACATGAGTTTTGAAGTCCAGCACCAGAACTCAGGTTTTCTCTTCCACTCAGTAGCCTCAACATCCTTATCTGTAATGGGAATGATGCAAAACCCATCCCCGAGTTGAGGGAAAAATGAAATTGTGTAAAGCGTACTTGGCACGTGATAGTCACAGGCCTGGGGACAGTGAGTCCAGAAGGATTTTCTTATGCCAGGGTTGTAATCTCTAGGATCACAGGGCTGTGACTTGTTTAACCATTGTGTCTCTGGTCCCTAGCCTGCAGCCTCCCAGGAGGCGGAGGTTGCAGTGAGCTGAGATCGTGCCATTGCACTCCAGCCTGGGTAACGAGCAAAACTCCGTCTCAAGAAAAAAGAGAGGGTTTCACTTGGGTGCCCAGGCTGGAGTGCAGTGGCTATTCGCCCCAAGCAGTCCTCCCCACTCAGCCTCTTGTGGATTTGGGAATACAGGCGCCCGCCACTGTGCCTGGCTATTTGCCACATTTCACGTGTTAGGCTTCAGGTTCTGAGAGGCGCATGAGAGCTTAGAAGAGGAGGGTCGTGTCTACTTTCATGTCTGCCCTTTTGGCAGATAGTTCATATTGTGTGTTCCCTGTGATTCCAGACTCAGGGCCAGAATCAGTTCTAAGCCTGGGCCTTTGGGAAAACTTAGTTTGGCGTGTAAGGATGCCTCAGTCACTTACATGTTGATTGAGTGAATAGTCGATTTCTTTCTGGACACTTAGGATATGAAAATGGCTCCATTTGTTGTCACCATTTTGTGGGGATCCTCTGTCCTTTGAAGTGGTCAGGAGTGGGAGAAATACGATAGGGGTGGTGTGGTTGATGGATTTAACAACATGGCAAGGAAGCAGATGGCCTTACCCCCTGTTCCTCAGATCCTGTAAGTGACTTTGTGACCCAGGGCTGCTTGGTGTGGGACTAGACCCTAGGGTTTGAAGGTCTGAAGACAATTTAGGTTCCTGCCGGCAGGATGTCTTGGCTCAGAGCCAAGTATTTCTGTGGGGTGATCCCAGCTTCCTCCCAGCACGCTGCTGCCGCTGCCAGGCAGAGGCCCCGGAGTGGGAAGAGGGTGATAGCATCTGGATCACCCATTCCTGCCTAGATGGTTTTGGGTCATAGTAAAAGGGATCTCAGCACCTATGCAGTTCTCAGCCTCAGAGCCGCAGGTATCAGGAATATACTGCACTATCTGAAAATGCATGCAAAACTTAACACCTAGGCATTTTTATGGAGACACTCCATAGAGCCTTTGACCAGAGGTTGAAAGAAATTTGTCATTCAAAAGACCAAGGAACCACTGCCAAGTACCTCTACATTCAGCAACACATCTATACTGGTGCATGCCAAGTGTCCTCGCTTAGAGGCTATTGTCTCACCTCAGGGTCAGAAGTGACAGGTGAAAGAGCACACAGGTCTCTGGGCAAGGCAGAGTTTGAATCTAGGTCTGGACCAACACCTGAGAAGACAGCTTCACCCCAGGCTAGGAAGTTCACTTTCAGCTCCTGGCCAGGGAGAAAGCAAGCTCTGGGAGACCTCAACTCTGAATCTCACTTGGCTTTTCAGTCGAATCCGTTGTTGCCTAAGACATACTTGCCAATCCCGAATCCTCAGAGGGCTCCATACATGATGCACTTCAGCCTTCACTCCCGGTTCATCCCACCTGGAATGCCTTTTTCTCTCCAAAGATATTCCCAAGAGCCAAGTGAAATGTCACTTCCAACCTCAGGTGATCTCCCCGCCTCGGCCTCCCAAAGTGCTGGGATTACAGGCGTGAGCCACTGCACTCGCAGAAATGAGACATTCTTTGGGACCTGAGCACTGTTGGTTATGAAGTGGATGTTTAGGGCTGCAGACTGTGCTGAGCCAGTACTGAACATAAGATCCTGAGTGGACAGGAACACCTTCGTGGTCAGGAGTAAATTTGTTTTTAAGAGCTGGGAGTGGTGGCTAACACCTGTAATCCCAGCACTGTGGGAGGCTGAGGTGGGAGCATCACTTGAGCCCAGAGTTTGAGATCAGCCTGGGTAACTGTCTCTACAAAAAAAAAAATTAGCTGGGTGTGGTGGCATGAGTCCCAGCTACTCAGGAGGCTAAGGTGGTAGGACTGCTTGAGCCTAGGGGGTCAAGGCTGTAGTGAGTCATGTTTGTGCCACTGCACTCTAGCCTGGGTGACAGACAGATAATGTGTCTCAAAAAAAGAAAAAAAAATCTTGACCAGGTGCGGTGGCTCATGCCTGTAATCTCAGCAGTTTGGGAGGCCAAGGCAGGTGGATCACCTGAGGTCAGGAGTTTGAGACCACCTGGCCAACATACAGGGTGAAACCCTGTCTCTATTAAAAATACAAAAATTTGCTGGACCTGGTGGCGCACACCTGTAATCCCAGCTACTCGGGAGGCTGAGGCAGGAGAATTGCTTGAAGCCAGGAGGCGGAGGTTGCAGTGAGCCGAGATGGTGCCACTGTACACACTCCAGCCTGGGCAATAAGAGCAAAACTCTGTCTCAAAAAAACCCAGAAAAATCCATTTAAAAAAATAACATATTTGTGAGATGGAGAGCCAATCTTCCTAGGAACTGAGGGGGTTACTAGCTGCAAGGGAGATGGGGAAAACAAGTCCTGACCTCCACCTAGGGAATCTATAGACTCACAATGTAGGAATTTTCCCAGAGACAGGAGTACTTTAAGGGTACTGTGCGGCCCAAAATGGTGGAGCAGGGAATTACAAGGCTCCCAACACAACTAATGAGGTGGCAAAAACTGTCAGAATCAAGGTCTGAAGTACTCTGGGGTCTAGACCCTTTTTGTTATATTTCATTTGTTTTGAGATGGGGTCTCACTCTATCCCTCAGACTGGAGTGCCATGGTGCAATCTCAGCTCACTGCAGCCTTGACCTCCCACGTCAGCCTCAGAGTAGGTGGGATCGTGGGCGCAAGCCACCACGCCAGGCTAATTTTTGGATTTCTTGTAGAGACAGGGTTTTACTATGTTGCCCAGGCTGGTCTTGAACTCCTGAGCTAGAGCAATTCACCAGCCTCAGCCTCCCTCCCAAAGTGCTGGGATTACAGACTTGAGCCACAGCACCCAGCCTTCTCGTTTTTTATTTTTATTCATTTATTTTTTTGAGACAGAGTCTTGCTCTGTAGCCCAGGCTGGAGTGCAGTGGCCGGATCTCAGCTCACTGCAAGCTCCGCCTCCTGGCTTCACGCCATTCTCCTGCCTCAGCCTCCCGAGTAGCTGGGACTACAGGCGCCCACCACCGCGCCTGGCTAGATTTGTTTGTATGTTTTAGTAGAGACGGGGTTTTACCGTGTTAGCCAGGATGGTCTCGATCTCCTGACCTCGTGATCCGCCCGTCTCGGCCTCCCAAAGTGCTGGGATTACAGGCTTGAGCCACCGCGCCCGGCCCTTCTCGTTTTTTAAAAGGGAAACAAACTTAACTCCCAAGGGAAGATTTGGAGAAAGAAAGCTCTGAGGCTGGGCGCGGTGGCTCATGCCTGTAATCCCAGCACTTTAGGAGGCCAAGGCGGGTGAATCACCTGAGGTCAGGAGTTCAAGACCAGCCTGGCCAACATGGTGAAACCCCGACTCTACTAAAAATACAAAAATTAGCCGGGCATGATGGCACATGTGCCTGTAATCCCAGCTACTCAGGAGGCTGAGGCAGGAGAATCCCTTGAACCCGGGAGGCAGAGGTTGCAGTGAGCCAAGATAGCGCCACTTCACTCCAACCTGGGCGAAAGCGAAAGTCCATCTCAAAAAAGAAAACTCTGCTTTGCAGTAAGAGAGTGTGATTGATGGCATTTTTGCTTGTCCACATAACATCCCCCCAACTCCAGATCAGCAGGGACCATGAGGATATCAGCCTGCACTTTTGGAGCTGGTTGCTAGCATGGGGGAGTACACAGAATTTACTGTCAAAGAATTGTGGTTGTAGGCTGGGTGCAGTGGCTCACACCTGTAATCCCAGCACTTTGAGAGGCCAAGGCGGGCAAATCACGAGGTCAGGAGTTTGAGACCAGCCTGGCCAACATGGTGAAACCCCATCTCTACTAAAAATACAAAAAATTAGCTGGGCATGGTGGTGGGTGCCTGTAATCACAGCTACTCGGGAGACTGAAGCAGGAGAATCGCTTGAACCCGGGAGGCGGAGGTTGCAGTGAGCCAGGATTGCACCACTGAACTCCAGCCCGGGTGACAGAGTGACTCCGTCTCAAAAAAAAAAAAAAAAAAAAAAAAAAAGGATTGTGGTTGTAGGTCTTCACCTGTCTGTCTGATGACTTCCCCAAGGACTAGCAGAAAGGCTTCTGAGCTTTTTACCCAGGACATTTTCAGGGCTGGGGTGGCTTCCCGGGTGGCTTTAGACAAAAGCATTGAAAGACATAGGTACTGGCCTAAATACCCTGGGGCAGGGGACAACACTTGGGACAAGCAATAGACAGACCAGGCAGCCTGGGAAGGAAAAGTTTGGAAAAAGAGATGTGTGTCTGTAGAGGCTTTTAGAAGCTTCCACATAAACGAGGAAATCAAGAAAGCTGTGTGCAGGCCCGTAGTCAGTTGCATGCTCAGAAAAGGCCTAAGAAACTTTGTGAGGCCAAGGGAGTTGGATCACCTGAGGTCAGGAGTTCGAGATCAACCTGACCAACATGGTGAAATCCTGCCCTTACTAAAAATACAAAAAAGTTAGCTGGGCGTGGTGGCACACACCTGTAATCCCAGCTACTTGGGAGGCTGAGACAGAAGAATCACTTTACCTGGGAGGCAGAGGTTACAGTGAGCTGAGATTGTGCCACTGCACTCCAGCCTGGGCGACAGAGTGAGACACTCTGTCTCAAAACAAAACAAAATAAAACAAAAACAAACAAAAGGCCTAAGAAGACCCTAGGCTTTCATCTCTTGCTGGCCTTCGGTCTCTGTGCAAGCAGGAAGTGAAGGCTAAGGCAGAGTATAAATGGCCTGGTTAAGCGTTGAGAGAGTGCCCCAAACAGATCCAATTTGCAAAGATAAGGATAGTGTTTTCTGCCTGCCTTCTTGCCTGCCTTCTCCCCTCCCCTCCCCTTCCCTTCCCTTCTTTTCCCATGTGTTGGCTTCAGCCATTTTAGGTAGCTCTCAAAAGACCAACTGACTGACAAGCAAAAAGAACAGAAACTTTACTGGCAAAGAATACAGACTTTACAAAAATAATTTGGAAAATTTACCAAACAAGCAAACCACAGCAACCCACGATAGACAGCAACAGCAGACCCTGGGGAAGGAGGAGAATCTGATTTTCAGTGTTGCCATAAATTGAAAATGTCAACAAAACCCCTCACGGCATGCAAAGAAATAATAAAGTTCCACTCATTTGTGGCAAAAAGACTGTCCTTGTGGTAGCCCAAGTATTGGTCTTACTAGCAATGACCTTTTTTTTTTTTTTTTTTTTTTTTTTTTGAGATGGAGTCCCGCTCTGTCGTCCAGGCTGGAGTGCAGTGGCATGATCTTGGCTCACTGCAAGCTCCGCCTCTGGGGTTGAAGCGATTCTCCTGCCTCAGCCTCCTGAGTAGCTGGGATTACAGGCGTGTGCCACCACACCCAGCTAATTTTTGTATTTTTAGTAGAGACGGGTATCATCATGTTGGTCAGGCTGGTCTCAAACTCCTGACGTCGTGATCCACCCGCCTTAGCCTCCCAAAGTACTGGGATTAGAGGCGTGAGCCACTGTGCCCAGCCCAGCAATGACTTTTTAAACACTTTAGTTATTTAATTTTTTTTTAGAGAGATAGGGTCTCCCTCTGTCACTCAGGCTGGAGTGCAGTGATGCAGCCATAGCTCCATAGCTCACTGCAGCCTCTACCTCCTGGGCTCAAGTGAGTCTCCTGCTTCAGCCTCCTGAGTAGCTGGAACTACAAGTATGCACCACAATGCCAGGCTAGACAATTACTTCTTTTTTTTTTTTTTTTGAGATGGAGTCTATCACCCAGGCTGGTGTGCAGTGCTGTAATCTCGGCTCACTGCAACCTCTGTCTCCCAGGTTCAGGTGATTCTCGTGCCTCAGCCTCCCAAGTAACTGGGATTACAGACGCCCACCACCATGCCCAGCTAATTTTTGTATTTCTAGTGGAGACAGGGTTTCACCATATTGGCCAGGTTGGTCTTGAACTCCTGACCTCAAGTGATCTGCCTGCCTCAGCCTCCCAAAGTGCTTGGATTGCAGGCTTGAGCCACCATGCCCAGCCAACAATGAGTTTAAATCGACTGTCTTAAATAAAGAGCTGAAGGAAACCATGGACAAAGTCCTAAAGAGAGGGCACTTTGCAGAAGTCGTAGAACCTTGAGAGCCAGCGGGGCAGTGGGACAGTGAAATGTTGAGTTATTACTATTATTAATTCAAATCACATGAATAGCAAACCATCAGAGAACAAGAAGTCATTGTTGTATCACAAGGGCTCTATCAGCAGAGGTGTAGTCCTGAACTCGGCACAGTGTCTGGCACACACTAGGTCTTCAAGAAAGTTTTAGAGTAAACAGATGCATCCACGATGCTTTTATGTTGGGTAAGGTCTTTCTAGCTGTCAAAATTTTATTTCTTTTTTTTTTTTTCCTCCTTGTAATGGGGTTTGTGGGAGTGGGAAAAATGGTATAGAGCAAACCAAAATCATCTTCAGTTAGCAGATATATTTCTCCTATCTCCTTTCTTCACTAAGAACAGTCTTTGCTGGGCATGGTGGCTCACACCTGTAATCCCAGCACTTTGGGAAGCCAAGGCGAGTGGATCACCTGAGGTCAGGAGTTTGAGACCAGCCTGGCCAACATGGTGAAACCGTGTCTCTACTAAAAATACAAAAATTAGGTGGGGTGCTGTGGCTTGCGCCTGTAATCCCAGCCTTTTCGGAGGCCGAGGCTGGTGGATCACCTGAGGTCAGGAGTTCAAGACTAGCCTGGTCAACATAGTGAAACCCTGTCTCTACTAAAAATGCGGAAAAAAAAAAAAAAAAAGCCGGGCCGGGCGCGGTGGCTCAAGCCTGTAATCCCAGCACTTTGGGAGGCCGAGACGGGCGGATCACGAGGTCGGGAGATCGAGACCATCCTGGCTAACATGGTGAAACCCCGTCTCTACTAAAAAATACAAAAAAAAACTAGCCGGGCGAGGTGGCGGGCGCCTGTAGTCCCAGCTACTGGGGAGGCTGAGGCAGGAGAATGGCGGGAACCCGGGGGGCGGAGCTTGCAGTGAGCTGAGATCCGGCCACTGCACTCCAGCCTGGGCGGCAGAGCGAGACTCCGTCTCAAAAAAAAAAAAAAAAAAAAAAAAAAAAAAAAAAAAAAAAGCCGGGCATGGTGGTGCATGCCTGTAATCCCAGCTACTTGGGAGGCTGAGGCAGGAGAATCGCTTGAACCTGGGAGGCAGAGGTTGCAGTGAGCTGAGATCATGCCATTGCACTCTGGCCTGGGGGACAGAGCGAGACCCTGTCTCAAGAAAAAATAAATAAATAAATAAATAAATAAAATTAAAAACCCCAAAAGACAAAAATTAGCCAGGTGTGGTGGTGCATGCCTGTAATCTCAGCTACTCAAGAGGCTGAGGCAGGAGAATCGCTTCAGCCCAGGGATAAAGAGGCGGCAGCGAGCCAAGATGGCACCACTGCACTCCAGCCTGGGGGACAGAACGAGACTTTGTCTTTTTTTTTTTTTTTTAAGACAAAAAAAAAAAAAAAAAAAAAAGACCGGGCGTGGTGGCTCACGCCTGTAATCCCAGCACTTTGGGAGCCCGAGGTGGGAGGATCACGAGGTCAGGAGATGGAGACCACGGTGAAACCCCTATCTACTAAAAATACCAAAAATTAGCGGGGCGTGGTGGCAGGCGCCTGTAGTCCCAGCTACTTGGGAGGCTGAGCCGGGAGAATGGCGTGAACCCAGGAGGTGGAGCTGGAGCTTGCAGTGAGCCGAGATCACGCCACTGCAGTCCAGCCTGGTCGACATAGCGAGACTCTGTCTCCAAAAAAAAAAAAAATAATAATAATAACAGTAGTGTCTTTGGGTAAGCATAGGCACACAGTTAAAAAAAAAAAAAGGAAAAAAAAAAAAAGAGTCATGTCTTTGGGACTGAGTGGCATATGTTCTGAATTAGTGTGCCCAGATGTGGTGAAAGACACTGAGAAGCCACTGCCTGATGAGTTCTCTTTTGTTGTTAAAGTTGTGGGCTGCTGTGGGATGGGGTTGCCTGTCTGCATCCTCTTCGAAAAGCACACAATATGGCAAGTGGAAACAGGAGAGAGCTCCCAGGAGTGCCTCGTGCCAGGCGAAGAGGTTGTATGGTGGGTGGTGGGTAGGTGCCTAGGGAGAGGAGGTCCACATCTGCTATCCTTCTAGCACGATGGCTTCCAAAGCAGAGCGAAATGGTGATGTTCCCACTTCCCAAGGCATCCAAAGGAGGGGACTTGAAGAATGCAGCCTAGCAACCGTGTGAGTAAGAATGTGAGGGAGGAAGGGGCTTGAGGATGATCCTGAGGGTCAACTGGACTGTGGGGAAATAGCGTAGCCTTCTTTCCTTTGAGCTTCAATTATCTCGCCTGTGATGATGATGATGATGATAATGATAAAGATGATGCCATACTTCTGTGGCACATACTGTGTTCCAGATATTGTTCCTATAACTCATCTAATTTTCATAGCAGTTTTACAGGATGGGTACTTTTTTTTTTTTTTTTTTTTTTTTTTTGAGGTGGAGTCTCACTCTGTTGCCAGGCTGGAGTGCAGTGGCGCAATCTGGGTTCACTGCAACCTCTACCTCCCAGGTTCAAACAATTCTCCTGCCTCAGCCTCCCGAGTAGCTGGGACTACAGGCGCATACCAGCTAATTTTTGTATTTTCAGTAGAGACAGGGTTTCACCATGTTAGCCAGGATGGTCTCGATCTCTTGACCTCGTGATCCACCCACCTCAGCCTCCCAAAGTGCTGGGATTACAAGCGTGAGCCACCGCACCCAGTCAAGATGGTTACTATTTGTATACCTATTTTATAGAAGAGGAAACTGAGGCATAGAGAAGTCAAGTCACTTGATCATACAGCTAGTGTGTGGAGGAGGCAGATTCAAACCCTAGCTTCTGTCTTAGTCACTACATTGGCTTCACGGGCTTATCATAAGGATTAAACGCGTGAACACGCTAAGTGTTTAGTTCAGTGTCTGGCACAGAATCAATGTTCAGAAAATCTTAACAGCTTGCCATCAGTATCAGAACCCAAACAAACAGGTGGAACTCTCTCCAACTCTAACTTTAATCACATGTACTTGTATAACCAGCCACTGTTTTTTTAATTAAAAAATTTTTTTTGAGACAGGTTCTTGCTTTGTCACCCAGGCAGGAAGGCAGTGGTGAGAACACAGCTCACTGTAGCCTCCACCTCCTGGGCTCGAGCGATCCTCCCGCTTCAGCCTCTTGTGTAGCTGGAACCACAGCGTGTGCCACCATGCCCAGCTAATTTTATTTATTTATTTTTATTTTTGGTAGAGATGAGGTCTCACTATCTTGCCCAAGCTGTTCTCAAATTCCTGGACTCAAGTAATCCTCCTGCCTCAGCCTCCCAAAAGGCTGAGATTATAGGCATGAGTCACTGCACCTGGCTAATCAGTCACTTATTTTATTTTATTTTATTTATTTTTATTTTTATTTTTATTTTGAGATGGAGTCTTGCTCTGTCACCCAGCTTGGAATGCAGTGGCATGATCTCAGCTCACTGCAACTTTTGCCTCCTGGGTTCAAGCGATCCTCCTGCCTCAGTCTCCCAAGTAGCTGGGACTACAGGTGCACACCATCATGCCCAGCTAATTTTTGTATTTTTAGTAGAGATAGGGTTTCACCATGTTGGCTAGGATGGTCTCGATCTCTTGACCTCATGATCCGCCCGCCTCAGCCTCCCAAAGTGCTGGGATTACAGGTGTGAGCCACCGCGCCTGGCCTTAATCAGTCACTTTTAAAGGAGAGTGGGGAACATCATGTTTTGCAACTATTTGTTGAACTTTTGGATATTTACTTGGAACAAATAAAAACACTTTTGTACCATGTGAAAGGTAAAATTTGCTCAAGCTGTCCCTCATCCTGCCCTGGCCTGCTTCCACATGCAGCTGGGTGAACTGACCCCATTCTCTTTTTTTTTTTTGTTACTTTATTTTATTTTTTTGAGATGGAGTTGTACTCTTGTCGCCCAGGCTGGAGTCCAATGGCGCCATCTTGGCTCCCTACAACCTCTGCCTCCTGGATTCAAGCGATTCTCCTGCGTCAGCCTCCTGAGTAGCTGGGATTACGGGTGCCTGCCACTACGTCCAGCTAATTTTTATATTTTTGGTAGAGACAGGGTTTCACCATGTTGGCCAGGCTGGTTTTGAACTCTTGACCTCAGGTGATCCACTCGCCTCAGCCTCCCAAAGTGCTGGGATTACAGGCATGAGCCACCTTGCCCAGTCCATTCTCTGCTTCTTGATGGCTTCCCCCTCCTGGGGCATTGATCACTTATTCATGACACTGCCGGGTCATGAGCCACTCCTCCGCTCGCCCTTGGAGGATCCGAGTGATTCACAAAAGGACACAAGGGATATGATTAGTCTTCTGTGAGTGATTCTGAGGGGCCGTGGTATAGAGAGAGAGAGAGAGAGGAAGGAGGATGGGAAAATGCGGGCAGTTCCCCATCCTATTCTGACTGTTCGCTGGTTAGAGAAAAATCCCCATGTCAGAGAATGTTTTCCTTTGTTTCTTTCCTGAGAAATAGAATGTGGGTCTGGCACTGGGGAGGATTCTAGTAATTCATATTTTCTGCTTATTTGGCTCCTGGCTGAACAGGAATTTACATTACTTAATGTCTGGGTTTTTCCGGGGGAATCAAAGTAAGTTTTCTATTCAATTATTAAGCAAATTTCACAGCCAAATAATCCTCTTATTTTTACAAGTGGGATTTTCCCTGGCAGAGCGTTTTCTGGCTTCTCTGGGGTAGTTGATCTGTCTCCTGTCTTCTGTTTCCTCTGTCCTTGTCTGGCTATGAAGGAAGCTAAAGACCCTCGTTCATGAATTAGGGGCTTCTCAGTGGCAGTTGGGAGACTTTGGCTTTGCAAGCTACAGATTAATCTTTTTTTTTTTTTTACCCGAGACAGAGTCTTGCTCTGTCGCCCAGGCTGGAGTACAGTAGTGCGATCTCCATTCACTACAACCTCCGCCTCCCAGGTTCAAGCGATTCTCCTGCCTCAGCCTCCCAAAAAGTTGGGACTACAGGCACGCACCACCATACCCGGCTAATTTAAAAAATACTTTTAGTAAACGTGGGGTTTCACCATGTTGGCCAGGCTGGTCTCGAATTCCTGACCTCAGGTGATCTGCCTGCCTTGGTCTCCCAAAGTGCTGGGATTACAGAGGTGAGCCACCGCGTCTGGCCTAGAGATAAATCTTAATGTCTGCCAGCCATGGGGTAAGAGTCCACTCCCTCTTTCTGCTCTTCAGTCTGTTGACGTTGGGCACAGGCACAGCTGCAGCTCTAGTAGGGGTTGGGCCTGGGGTCAGTGGAGACAAAATGTGAAGGTAACAGGACAGTGCACGGGGCCCAGTGTGCTCTGCCTCGGCTGCTCAGGGAAAAAACAAAACAAAACAACAACAACAACAAAAACAACAAAAACACAAATAACCTTTTTTTTGGTCAGAACTACAGTGAAAGATCTCTATGTCTTGGCCAGCATTTGTTATCTTTTGCTTCTTTGAAAATAGCCATCCTGGGCCAGATGTGGTGGCTCACGCCTGTAATCCCAGCACTTTGGGAGGCCGAGGCGGGTGAATCACCTGAGGTTAGGAGTTTGAGAGCAGCCTGGCCAACACGGTGAAACCTCTTCTCTACTAAAAATACAAAAATTAGCTGGGCGTGGTGGCACACACCCATAATCCCACCTACTCAGGAGGCTGAGGAACAAGAATAGCTTGAACCCAGGAGATGGAGGTTGCAGTGAGCTGAGATTGTGCCATTGCACTACAGTCTGGGTGACAAAGTGAGACTCTGTCTCAGAAAAAAAAAAAAAAGAGCCATCCAAACATTCTGTTGTTTGCTTTCCATAACGGTTGTACTACTTTACATTCCCACAAACAGTGTACGAGGGCTCTGCATTAGTCCATTCTTGCACTGCTATAAAGAAATTCCTGAAATGGGGTAATTCATAAAAAAAAGAAGTTCAATTGGCTCGTGATTTTGCAGCCTGTACAGGAATAATGGTGTTCTCAGCTTGACCTCAGAACACTTATAATCATGGTGGAAGGTGAAGGGGGGAGCCAGAACTTCACATGGCTGGGAGCAGGAGGAAGAGAGAGAGAGATAGGGGAGGTGCTTTCTTCCTTTTAAACAACCAGGTCTTGTGAGAACTCAGTCACTTTACAGTACAAAGCGGGAGATGGTGCTAAACCATTCATGAGAACTTGCCCCCATGATCCAAACACCTCCCACCAGGCCCTACCTCCAACATTGGGGATTGCAATTGAACATGAGATTTAGGTAGGGACATATATCCAAACCATATCAGGCCCCCCTTTCTCCACATCCTCACCAACACTTGTTATTATTCATCCTTCTGACAACAGCCATTTTAACAGGTGTGAGATGATAATCTCACTGTGGTTTTGATTTGCATTTTACTGATGATTAATGATGCTGAGTATCTTTTCATATACCTATTGGCTATTTGTATGTCTTCTTTGGAGAAATGTCTATTCAGGCCTTTTGCCCATTTTTAAATTGGGTTATTTGTTTTCTTGCTATTGAGTTGTTTGAGTTACTTATGTATTTTGGATATTAATCCCATATTAGATATACAATTTGCAAATATTTTATCCCATTCTGTAGGCTGAGTTTTGCTCTGTTGATTGTTTCTTTGTGGTCTGTTTTTGCTTTTGTTGCAACTATCTGAAAAAGAAATCAAGAAAACAATTCTTTGTGGTTTGTTTTTGCTATTGTTGCAACTATCCAAAAAAGAAATCAAGAAAACAATCCTATTTACAGTCACTGAAAAAAAAAAAAACACTCAGGAATAAATTTAACCAAGGAGGTGAAAGATCTGTACACTGAAAGCAATGAAACACTGATGAAAGAAATTTAAGAACACACAAACACATGGGAAAGTGTTCCATGTTCATGTACTGAGTTAATAGCGTTAGCTGGGCATAGTGGCTCACACCTGTAATCCCAGCACTTTGGGAGGCCGAGGCAGGCAGATCACAAGGTCAGGAGATCGAGACCATCCTGGCTAACATGGTGAAACCCCATCTCTACTAAAAATGCAAAAAAATTAGCTGGGGGTGGTGGTGGGCACCTGTAGTCCCAGCTACTCTGGAGGCTGAGGCAGGAGAATGGCATGAACTTGTGAGATGGAGCTTGCAGTGAGCCAAGATCATGCCACTGCACTCCAGCCTGGGCAGCAGAGCGAGACTCCATCTCAAAACAAAACAAAACAAAACAAAACAAAACAAAACAAAAAAGGAGTTCATAGTGTTAAATGTTTATACTTCCCAAAGTGATCTATGGACTTAATGCATTCTCTATAAAAAGTCCAACAGCATTTTTCACAGAAATTGAAAAAATAATCCTAAAATTGGATGGAACCACAAAAGACCCTGAATAGCCGAAGGCATCTTGAGCAAAAAGAACAAAGTTGGAGGAATTACACTAGCTAACTTCAAAATATACTACAAAGCTGTAGTAGTCAAAACAGTATGGTAATGGCATTAAAAACAGGTAGACCAATGAGACAGAATAGGGAGTCCAGAAATAAATCCATACATCTATAGTCTATTGATTTTTGACAAAGATGCCAAGAACATACAAAAGGGAAAGGACAGTCTTCAATAAATGATGTTGGGAAAACTGGATATCTACATATAGAAGAATGAAGTTAGACCTCACACCATACACAAAAACTAGTTTAATATGTGTTAAAGACTTAAACATATGACCAGAAACTGTAAAACTACTAGATTAAAACAGGGAAAAGCTCTAAGACATTGATCTAGGCAATGGTTTCTTTGGATATGACCACAAAAGCACAGCAACAAAAGTGAAAATAGACAAATGGGATTACAACAAACTAAATAGCTTTTGCACAGCACAGGAAACAATCAATAGAGTGAAGAGACAATATCTTTTCTTTTTTTTTTTTTTTTTTTTTTTGAGACGGAGTCTTGCTCTGTCGCCAGGCTGGAGTGCAGTAGCACGATCTTGGCTCACAGCAACCTCCGCCTCCCGGGTTCAGGCAATTCTCCTGTCTCAGCCTCCAGAGTAGCTGGGACTACAGGTGTGTGCCACCATGCCCAGCTAACTTTTGTATTTTTAGTAGAGACAGGGTTTCACCATGTTGACCAGGATGGTCTTGATCTCTTGATCTCATGATCCACCCCTGTCAGCCTCCCAAAGTGCTGTGATTACAGGCATGAGCCACTGCACCCGGCCATGAAGAGACAATTTCATTGTTTTCTTCAGACCTGTTAGAATGGCTATTATCAAAAAGACAAAAGATAACAAGTGTTGGCAAGGATATGAAGAAAAGGGAACCCTTGTACGCTATTGGTAGGAATGTAAATTAGTATAATGATTATGAAAAACAGTACGGAGATTCCTCAAAAAACTAAAAATAGAACTCTATGATCCAGCCATCCTATTATTATGTATTTAAAGGAAATGAAGGGCCAGTCACGGTGGCTGACACCTATAATCTCAGCACTTTGGGAGGCCAAGCTGTGCAGATGACCTGAGGTCTAGAGTTCGAGACCAGCCTGGCCAACATGGCAAAACCCCAGCTCTACTAAAAATACAAAACGTAGCTGGGTGTGGTGATGTGCGCCTGTAATCCCAGCTACTCAGGAGGCTGAGGCAGGAGAATCACTTGAACCTGGAAGATGAAAGTTGCCGTGAGCCGAGATTGTGTCACTGCATTTCAGCCTGGACAACAGAGCAAGACTCTGTCTCAAAAAAAAAAAAAAAAAGTATAAATAAATAAATAAATGAAATGGAGTCAGTGTGTTGAAGAAGTATCTGCACTCCCATGTTCACTGCAATATTATTCACAATAGACAAGGTATAGAATCAACCTAAGTGTCCATCAGTGGATGAGTAAAGAAAATGTGATACACATACACAAATGTGGCATATATACTCTTCAGCCTTAACCCATTGCCATAAAATTAAGGAAACAAAGAAGGAAATCCTGTTATTGGTGACAACATGGATGAACCTGGAAGGCAGTATGTTAAGTGAAATAAATCAGGCACAGAAAGACAAATACCACATGATCTCACTTATATGTGGAATCTAAAAAAGTGGAACTCATTGAAATAGAATGGTGGTTGCCAGAAGCATAGTGAGGGTGTGTGTAAGAGGGCTAGGGAGACATTGGTCAAAACATACAAAATTTCAATTAGCCAGGAGGAAAAAGTTCAAGAGATCTATTGTGACTAGTTAATAAAAGTGTTCTAACCACAAAAATGATTCATATACAAGGTGACATATATGTTAATTAGCTTTGTTTAGCCATTCCACACTATATACATATATCAAAAAATCATGTACACCATAAATATAATTGTTTTTTTGAGACAGAGTTTCACTCTTGTTGTCCAGGCTGGAGTGCAATGGCACGATCTCAGCTCACTACAACCTCCGCCTGCCGGGTTCAAGCGATTCTCCTGCCTCAGCCTCCCTAGTAGCTGGGATTACAGGCATGCACCACCATGCCTGGCTAATTTTGTATTTTTAGTAGAGACGGGGTTTATCCATGTTGGTCAGGCTGGTCTCGAACTCCTGACCTCAGGTGGTCCACCCGCCTCGGCCTCCCAAAGTGCTGGGATTATAGGCGTGAGCCACCACACCTGGCTCATAATTTTTATTTGTAACAAAAAGTAAAGTGAGTCTTTTGTAGACAGAGTATAGTTGGATCTTGTTTTCTCAACTTATTCACCTACTCTATGTCTTCTAACTGGGGAATTTGATTCATTTATACTTAAAGTAATTATTGATAGATAGTTTACTTAGTAGGAGTATAACTTTGAGCCTGTTATTTACCTTTTCTAAATGAGCTTTCATTTCTGTGAAATGGACACAAATAAAGAGGCCACCTCCTGGGACTGGGGTCAGGATTAGTTGAGACAGCCTGTGTAAAGTTAGAGTGGTGCTTGACAGTTAGTGTTAGTGATTATATTTTGATCCTGTGGGATAGGGCAACCTGGATACTCAGGTAGGAAACACTTGCAACCAGAGAACCTTGACTCAAAATCTTGGTCCTACTTGGTTTGAAGGATCCCATTGCATCTGCATTGCTGCCCCTTCTGAGAGGTTATTTACACTGATCAACCCCATTTTGCCACTTAAAACTCCAGGATTCAGCTAACTGGACAGGAGCGGACGCTGAACCTAAGGTGAAAAATCCAACAAATAGGGCTATTGGGGACCAACTGAAAAATTCAGTTGCTTTCTTTTGAAGAATCTGAATATGAGACACACAGAAAGGATTAGAAGTCAGTATTGGGGGCAGAAACAGAAAGACACACAGAAGGAAAGTTACAAGAGGAAGCTTTGAGTCAGCAGAAGCTATGGGTGAATAGGAGCCATGATTTGACAAGAATTATGAGTCAGCAGAAACTTGAGTTGTGGCAAGAGCCACAAGTCAGCAGAAACTATGAGATAGAGAGTAGCATGGAGATAGCAGAGGAATAGGCCAAGACCCAGAGATGCTGAGTCACCATCGTGGTGGAGCCTAGAGGGCGGAGCTAGGATGGTTCCTTGAATTACAGAGCTGCTGTCAGTGATGAGTGTAACCTGAAGATGTTCCAGCCTCTGGCAGCCCTGATTGGGTGGTGAGACTTTGGCCTTCCTGCTTTCATAATGTAACCTGAGAATATTTCATAATGTAACTCTGAGACTCAGTTTTCTTGCCTGTGAAATGGGGACAGCTAAATATACAAGTTGAATGGGTTGAGAAAACAAGATCCAATTATACTGTCTACAAGAGACTCATTTTACTTTTTTATTACAAATAAAAATTAAATATATTTATGGTGTATATGATATTTTGATATATGTATACAGCATGAAATGGCTAAATCAAGCTAATTAACATATATGTTACTTTGTATACTTATTTTGGGCTGCTTAGCATCCCTTTTTTGGGGATACCAGCCTTTATTTGACATCTGCCTGTAACAGGATTCCACCTCTAAGGTGGCCACATAATCCAGGCCGGGCCCGTCAGAGCCTTATTGTAGAAATTGTGTTTAGGTCAGGAGATGGAAACCCTGAGAGTTCCTGGGTTCTTCTGCCTGGGATATTCTCAGCTGTCCAGGCTCCTGTGTTTTCTTTGTTTTTTAGAGACGGAGTCTAGCTCTGTCACCCAGGCTGGAGTGCAGGGGCACAATCTTGGCTTACTGCAACCTCCACCTCCTGGGTTCAAGAGATTCTCTTGCCTCAGCCTCCTGAGTAGCTGGGATTCCAGGCATGTGCCACTATGCCCAGCTCATTTTTGTATTTTTAATAGAGATGGGGTTTTGCCATTTTGGCTAGGCTGGTCTTGAACTCCTGACCTCAGGTGATCTGACCACCTCAGCCTCCCAAAGTGCTAGGATTACAAGCATGAGCCACCATGCCTGCCGGCTCCTGTGTTTTCTAAGGCCAGTTTATTCAATTCTTTTTTCTTTCTGAGAGTTTCCAAATAGAGTCGTCCCTTGGTATCCATGGAGGATTGGTTTCAGGACTTTCCATGGATACCAAACCCCACAGACACTCAAGTCCTGATATAAAATGATGTAGTCTTTTCATTTAACTATGCACATCCTGCTGTATACTTTATTTATGTTTATTATTATTTTTGAGACAGAGTCTCACTCTCTCACCCAGACTGGAGTGCAGTAGTGCAATCTTAGCTCACTGCAACTTCAGCCTTGGCTAGGTTCAAGCGATTCTCATGCCTCAGCCTCTTGAGTAGCTGGAACTACAGGCGTGTGCCACCACGCCTGGCTACTTTTTGTATTTTTAGTAGAGACGGGGTTTCACCATGTTGGTCAGGCTGGTCTTGAACTCCTGACCTCAAGTGATCCGCCCGCATCGACCTCCCAAAGTGCTGGGATTACAGGCGTGAGCCACCATGCCTGGCCCTCCTGTATACATTAGATTATCTCTAGATTACTTATAAAAATTAACACGGGCCGGGCGCGGTGGCTCAAGCCTGTAATCCCAGCACTTTGGGAGGCCGAGACGGGCGGATCACGAGGTCAGGAGATCGAGACCATCCTGGCTAACACCGTGAAACCCCGTCTCTACTAAAAATACAAAAAACTAGCCGGGCGAGGTGGCGGGCGCCTGTAGTCCCAGCTACACAGGAGGCTGAGGCAGGAGAATGGCGTAAACCCGGGAGGCGGAGCTTGCAGTGAGCTGAGATCCGGCCACTGCACTCCAGCCCGGGCTACAGAGCAAGACTCCGTCTCAAAAAGCGGTGGCTCACGCCTGTAATCCCATCGCTTTGGGAGGCCGAGGCGGGCGGATCACAAGGTCAGGAGATCGAGACCACGGTGAAACCCCGTCTCTACTAAAAATACAAAAAATTAGCCGGGCGCGGTTGTGGGCGCCTGTAGTCCCAGCTACTCGGGAGGCTGAGGCAGGAGAATGGCGTGAACCCGGGAGGCGGAGCTTGCAGTGAGCTGAGATCGCGCCACTGCACTCCAGCCTGGGCGACAGAGCGAGACTCCGTCTCAAAAAAAAAAAAAAAAAAATTAACACAATGTCAATGCCGTGTAAATAGTTCCTATACTGTATTGTTTAGGGAATAATGATAAGAAAGGGCATCTGTATGTGTTTAATACAGATGGTTTTCGTTGTCGATTAAAAATATATATATATTGGCCAGGCCCCGTGGCTCACGCCTGTTATCCCGGCACTTTGGGAGGCCGTAGGTGGGCGGATCACGAGGTCAGGAGATCGAGACCATCCTGGCTAACACGGTGAAACCCTGTCTCCACTAAAAATACAAAAAATTAGCCGGGCGTGGCGGTGTGCACCTGTAGTCCCAGTTGCTGGGGAGGCTGAGACAACAGAATGGCGTGAACCCGGGAGGCGGAGCTTGCAGTGAGCCCAGATCACGCCACTGCACTCCAGCCTGGGTGACAGAGAAGACTCTGTCTCCAAAAAAAAAAAATATATATATATTTATATACATATATGTATATATTATATATATTTTATATACATATATTTATATATATTTTAGATTTTTTTTTTTTTGTAGAGATGGGGCCATGCTATATAGCTCAGGCTGGTCTTGAACTTCTGGCCTCAAGCGATCCTCCTGCCTCAGCCTGCTAAAGTGCTGAGATTACAGGCATGAGCCACTGTGCCCAGCCTCCCTGAATTTTTTTTTTTTTTTTTTTTTTTAAATCTTCGGTTGGTTGAATTCATAGATGTGGAACCCACAGAGGCAGAAGGCCAACTGTAGCCTTCCTACAGATATTTTTATCTTGTTAATAGTAACCCTAACTAGACTCACACCTCACAGGTCTGTTGTGAAGTGACATAAGCCAGCACATAAGTGGAAAGTCTTGGTGAATGATTTAAAGGAATCTTCTGGCCTGGTGCTGTGGCTCATGCCTGTCATCCCAGCACTTTGGGAGGCCGAGGGGGGTGGATCACCTGAGGTCAGGAGTTTGAGACCAGCCTGGTCAACATGGTGAAACCCCATCTCTACTAAAAATACAAAAATTAGCCGGGCGTAGTGGCGGGCGCCTGTAGTCCCAGCTCCTCGGGAGGCTGAGGCAGGAGAATCGCTTGAACCCAGGAGGCGGAGGTTGCAGTGAGCTGAGATCGCGCCACTGCATTCCAGCCTGGGGGACAAGAGTGAAACTCCGTCTCCAAAAATAATAAAAGGAATCTTCTGGTCTGTGTTTCATTTGAACAAAGTGAGGTCTAGAGAGGGGAGAAGTGAGAGGTTCCAGGTCGCACAGGCGGTCAGGGGTGGAAGGGGAGTGGGGACGCGACTTCCAGGCGGGTGGTCTCTTGCGCCTCCTGGTCGCTCCCTCCGCCTTCCCTCCCCCGCTCTCCCTGATGTGCCTGCATTCCCTACCTAACAGCTCTGGGCTCGGCGTACCTGAGTTAGCCCAGTGTTTTCATCCTTTGAAAGAAGATTCTAAGCCGAAACCAGTCCCCAGTTCCCCGTGGGCTTTGCCGACTCCTTGCCACGCACTCTGAGCGCTGCCCTTTCTCTTTCTGAATAAGGTGAGATGTGTGGCGCTGCCCTGAATCGAAGTCAAATAAGGGCTCCTCTCTGCAGTACCATAGGCCTCCCTGTAGGTGGCAGGGTAGGACTGCAAATGTCCTGGAAAATTGGTCCCTGAGCACAAGCCCAGACTGGAGCTGGGGGTGCAGTATTTACTTGCCACGGGGAAGAGGAGGACGCCGGAGGGAGGAGGAGGAAGGAAAGTAGGAATGTTGCCAGTCTTGAGGCAAAAGAGAGTTGATTTGAGGGCTGGAGGACAGGAATAGTTGGTGTACCTCATCTGTCCCTCTCTCCATCCACCTACCCACCTACCTACCCAACTACCCTCCATCCATCCACCTACCCATCCACCTACCCTCCATTCACCCACCCACTCACCCATCCACCCATCCCTCCACGCACCCATCCATCTACCCATCCATCCATCCACGCATTCATCCAACCACCCATCTTTCCATCCACCCACCCATCTGTCCATGCGTTCATTCATCCATCCATCCACCAATCCACCCATCCATCCAATAAATATTTTTGAGCACCTGTGCTAATATGCACATACATACACACATATCTATGCACACACATACATACACGCTGATATATATCACACACATGCATACACACACACAGAGAATAACCGGTACTGCCTTTTGTTGAGTGTCAAGGTTGCTTTTATCTCTCCAGCCAGTACTACAGATTTCTGGACCTGTCTGTAGTACCCATTACTAGCTTCCCATTCCCAATATTATTCTTCACTCCTTTACTTCTGAATGTAAAGCAGATGTCATCTGGGGCACTTTATGCCCCTTCTGATTTCAATAAGATTTCCCCCAATGTCCTGTCTTCTACTTCTCCTCTACCCCATTCCTGAGGCTGTCTCAAGTCTTCCCTGGGATTTCTGCCAACTCCTGACTTTTCTGCCTCTAGAGCTCTGGCTCCTAGTAAGATATTTCTGACCTGCAGCATATCATATTCTTTCTTTTTAAAATTTATTATTGTTGGCTGGGCGCGGTGGCTCACACCTGTAATCCCAGCACTTTGGGAGGTTGAGGCAGGTGGATCACCTGAGGTCAGGAGTTTGAGATCAGCCTGGCCAACATGGTGAAACCTCATCTCTACTGAAAATACAAAAATTAGCCAAGCGTGGTGGTGGGCACCTGTAATCCTAGCTACTTGGGAGGCTGAGGCAGGGAAATCACTTGAACCCGAGAGGCAGAGGTTGCAGTGAGCCGAGATCGAGCTACCACACTCCAGCTTGGGCGACAGAGTGAAACTCCGTCTCAAAAAAAAAAAAAAAAAAGATAGGAAGTAAGTGAGACAGGTAAGATCAATACAAAGCGTGCTAAACTACTCAGTGTTGGAGTGGGGAGATTAATATTTCAGAAAAGGTGGCCTGGGAAGGGCTCATTGAGAAGCTGACTGTTGAATAAAGATTGGCAGGAATTATGCAACCAGCCGTGTAGATCTCTGGGAGAGGGGAATTGCAGGCAGAGGGGACAGTCAGTGCAAAGGCCCTCAGGCCAGAGCATGCATAGGCTGTTCAAGAAACAGAGTGAGTGCCAGTGTGCCTGAAGCCCAGTACAGAAGGGAGAAGACTGTTGGGGGATGAAGGCAGAGAGGTAATGATGGGTGGGGTAGAGTTCACAGGGCCTTTGGAGGTTGTGAGAAGGATTTTTGGCTTTTTTTCTGGGTCAGAGGGGAGCCAGTGCAGGAGTTTGAGCAGAGGAGTGGCATCTTAGGGTTCTCCAGAGAAAGGGAACCAACAGGATATACACGTGTCTATATTAATTAATTAATTAATTAATTTTGACACTGAGTTTTGCTCTTTCGCCCAGGCTGTAGTGCAGTGGCAGGATCTCGGCCTACTGCAACCTCTGCCTGCCGGGTTCAAGCGATTCTCGTGCTTCAGCCTCCCAAGTAGCTGGGATTACAGGTGCCCGCCACTACACCTGGCTAGTTTTTGTATTTGAGAGGGGGTTTCACCATGTTGGCCAGGCTGGTCTCGAACTCCCGACCTCAGGTGTTCCGCCCACCTCAGCCTTCCAAAGCGCTGGGATTACAGGCATAAACCACTGCGCCCGGCCTACATTAATTTCTTTAAAGAGATTTATTATAATGAATTGGCTTGCAAATCGGGGCCGAGAAGTCCCAAGATTGGCAGCTGGCAAACAGGAGACCCAGGAGAACTGATGATTTAGCTCCAGTGTGAGGCCCAAAGACCCTGTGAGTTCCCAGGAGAGCCAATGACGTAAGTTCTGGTGCTAATGCGAGCAGACTTGAGACCCAAGAAAGGCCAATGTTTCAGTTCAAGTCTCAAGGCTGGAAACACAGTGTCCCAGCCCAAGCAGGCAGGCAGCACAAACTCCCTTTTACTCTGCCTTTTTATTGTATTTGGGCCTTCAGCTGATTGGATGGGGCCCACCCACATTAGGGAGGGCGACTTGCTCTATTCAGTCTACAGTTCAAATGTGAATCTCGCTCAGGAACACCCTCACAGACACACACTCACAATCATGTTTGAACAAAAATATCTGGGGGCCAGGCATGGTGGCTCACCCTTGTAATCCCAGCACGTTGGGAAGCCGACATGGGTGGATCACTTGAGCCCAGGAGTTTGAGACCAGCCTAGGCAACATGGCAAAACCTTGCATCTATAAAAAAAAAATACAATAACTAGCTGGTATGGTGACACATGTGGTACCAGCTACTCAGGAGGCTAAGGTGGAAGGATTGTCTGAGCCCAGGGAGGTTGAGGCTGCAGTGAGCCATGACTGACTGTGCCACTGTACTCCAGCCTGAGCGACAGAGCAAGACCTTGTCTCAAACAAACAAACAAACAAACAAACAAACACAATTCTGGGCCAGTCAAATTGACACATCAAATTGACCATCCCAAGTGACTTCACTGGATGTAGCTTTCTTCAGGCTCTCTCTGGCTGTGGTGTTGAGAATAGGATGAAGGTAGGGGTAGGGTTGGGGAGTCAGAGGCAGGAAGGTGAATTTGGTGGCTACCATATAGTCATCCAGGTAAGTGTGGCGGTGGCTTGGACTAAAGTGGTGGCAAGAGGTGTGACAAGGTTATTAAATTCTGAATGTATTTTGAAAGGAGTGCAGATGGGGTGAGAGAGAGAAGAGAAATCATGGGTGACCTGTGGTTTTTGGCTTCAGCATCTTAAAGAATGGGGTTGCCATCGATTGAGAAGGGAGTATCAGGAGTATGGCAGACACACTGAGCGTGAGAAATCTAAGCTTTGGGAGCTGTTGTTAGCACCTGCCTGGGTGACTTCATTATTGCATCAATAGTGGCTCTTGGTTGCAAGCAACAGAAAACTTGGCTGCAGGCCAGGCATGGTGGCTCACACCTGTAATCTCAGCACTTTGGGAGGCCAAGGCAGGTGGATCACCTTAGGTCAGGAGTTTGAGACCAGCCTGGCCAACGTGGTGAAACCCCGTCTCTACTAAAACTACAAAAATTAGCCAGGTGTGCCTGTAATCCTAGCTACTCGGGAGGCTAAGGCAGGAGAATTGCTCGAACCTGGGAGGCAGAGGTTGCGTAAGCCGAGATCACACCATTGTACTCCAGCCTAGGTGACAGAGCAAAACTCCATCACAAACAAACAAACAAACAAACACACACACACACAAAAAAACAAAAAACAAAAAACAAAAATCAAAAAACAAAAAACAAACAAACAAAAAACTTGGTTGCTCTTGAGCAAAAAGGGAAATTATTGGAAAACTTCAGGGATCCACAAACCCGCCAGGAAGCTGGGGGATCCAGGCTGGGGAAATGGGTGGGGGCCAAGGAGGCTCTGAAGATCTGAGCTGCAGCAGTCACAGAAAAGGCCCCTGGCAGGAGCAGTCTGGTCCTAAGGCCCCCATGGCCACTGCGTGGATAGGACCTTCTGCGGCCCTCTGCTGGGATCACCCCTCATGATGCAGAGTCTGAGGAGAGCAGCTCATTGGTCCAACCAAGCCACATGACCTGCAGGCTGGGGTGCAGGGAGGGACACCTGGCCACTTAGGGTTTGCATTTTATTTTATTTTTTTATTTTTAAGACGGAGTCTCTGTTGCCCAGGCTGGAGTGCAGTGGTGTGATTTCAGCTCACTCCATCTCCCGGATTCAAGTGATTCTCCTGCCTCAGCCTCCTGAGTAGCTGGGATTACAGGCACGTGCCACCATGCTTGGCTAATTTTTTAATTTTTAGTAGAGACTGGGTTTCACCATGATGGCCAGGCTGGTCTTGAACTCCTGACCTCAAGTGATCCACCCGTCTTGGCCTCCCAAAGTGTTGAGATTATAGGCATGAGCCACCTCGCCCGGCCCACTTAGGGTTTCCTACTGGAAGGGGAGGCCACCATCCCCTTATTGCGGTGTTCATAATAGGGAACTCCCAGAGGAGCCACCAGGGTAAAAGAGGAAGAGATGAGATGCTGGACTGGCATAAAAAAGGAAAAGCAGACCAAAACTCCAGCATGACAGCAGCAAAGCCCATCACACTGTCATCACAATTATCATCAGCAGCAATAGCAGCTGGAGTGATTTCTTTTCTTTTTTTGAGACAGGGTCTTGCTCTATCACCCAGGCTGGAGTGCAGTGGTGTGATCATAGCTCACTGCAGCCTCGACCTCCCAGGCTCAAGTGTCTTCCTGCCTCAGCCTCTTGAGTAGCTGGGACTGCAGGCACAAGCCACTATGCCAGGCTAAGTTAAAAATAAAAATGTGTAGACATGAGGTCTCACCTAGGCTGGTCTTGAACTCCTGGCCTCAAGCAATCCTCCTACCTCGGCCTCCCAAAATGCTGGGATTACAGGCAGGAGCCACATTGCCAGGCTGATCTTTTAAATTCTTTCAGAGTCAAAGCCAAAGTTTTTTCAATGTTCTAAAAGGCCCCAGGCCCTCTGCGCTCCCTCCCCTGCTGCCCTACCCTGTGGCCTCTCTGACTTCACCTCCTGTTGCTCCCGCCTCCCTCATTCTTCCCCAGCCGTACTGGTCCCCTGGCTGCGGCTCCAAAATGCTGGCCATTCCTACCCCAGGACACTTGCCTTTGCTCTGTTCCGTGCCCTTCCCAGACACCCCCACGACTTCCTCCCTTACTGCCTTCAGGCTTCTCTCTCTCTCTCTCTCTCTCTTTTCTTTTTTTGGAGATGGAGTCTCACTCTGTTGCCCAGGCTGGAGTGCAGTGGTGTGATCCTGCCTCACTGCAACCTCCACCTCTTGGGTTCAAGTGATCCTCCTGCCTCAGCCTCCTGAGTAGCGGGAGTTACAGGCACGTGCCACCATGCCCGGCTAATTTTTGTATTTTTAGTAGAGACGGGGTTTTGCCATGTTGGCCAGGCTAGTTTCAAACTCCTGGCCTCAAGTGATCTGCCTGCCTCAGTCTCCCAAAGTGCTGCGATTACAGGCATGCACCACTGCACCCGGCTGAGGCTTTTCTCAAATGTGACCTTCTCAGCAAAAGACGTCCCTGATGACGCCATTTTCTTTTTTTTTGAGACAGAGTCTTGCTCTGTTGCCCAGGCTGGAGTGCAGTGGTTGGATCTCGGCTCACTGCAAATTCCACCTCCCAGGTTCATGCCATTCTCCTGCCTCAGCCTCCCGAGTAGCTGGGACTACAGGCGCCCGCCACCTCGCCTGGCTAGTTTTTTTTTGTATTTTTTAGTAGAGACAGGGTTTCACCGTGTTAGCCAGGATGGTCTCGATCTCCTGACCTAGTGATCCACCCGTCTCGGCCTCCCAAAGTGCTGGGATTACAGGCTTGAGCCACCGCGCCTGGCGATGATACCATTTACATTTGCAATGCTCCCTTCTCCCACCCCCTCCCAGGAATGTCTGTTCATGTCTTTACTTTTTTTGCCCTGCAGAACTTCTCCTCATCTTCTCACTACATATCTCTGTTTCTTGTGTATCTCCCTCCTGCATGAGGACGGGGGTTTCCGGAACAGTGCCTGGTATGGAGCAGGCGTTCAGTATTGGCTCTTGAACGAAGGATCGGGGTTCACTCTCTGGAGCTATGTTGGGAGTCCTGTTCTGAGGAGCTCTGGCTTCGTGGGTCCCCAGGACCCAGGGTGACACAGTCCACTCCTTGGGCAGTGACTGGGACCAATACCTGGGGAGTTCGGGGCCCTTCACCCCCACTCAATCCCATCCTTGAGGCAATCAACTGTGACTCACCACTAACAGGGTGTGCAGAGCGGCTGCTTCAATCAGGAATGAAAATAACCTTGTCCCTGTAAACAAACAGCTCTCAATTTATTCGTTGGGAAGAAAGAAGTGTATGTGGAAAGAAGGAGGCACTTTCCTGGGGGGTGGAGTGTCAAAGTGTTAGACTTGAGTTACTCAGAGTCATTGATTCACGATGCTCCATGTCAAGGGTGTCACATGCAATCGCGAGCTGTCCATACAATTTCCCACGAATTGTCACTGGGCGCCATAACAGGATAATGACTTTTGGAGCACAAGAGACTTGGATGTGGTGAGCCAAGGGTATCATTTTGATTTTTGTTTTGAGATGTGCTGAAACTCAGATGACCCTCCTTACTGAAAGGCTCCATCCCTTTAAATTTTTTTTTTTTTTAAACAGATGATGTTTTTCAGCACTGTGTTGCAGAGGCTGGTCTCAAACTCCTGGGCTTAAACGATCCTTCCACTTCAGTCTCCCAAGTAGTGGAGAATACAGGTGTGAGCCACTGCACCCGACTGAAAAGCTCATTCTTTTTTTTTGCTGAGACAGGGTCTCACTCTGTCACCCAGACTTGGAGTGCAGTGGCATGATCACGGCTCACTCTAGCCTTGACCTCTCAGGCTCAAGCTATCCTTCTATCTTATCCTCCCAGGTAGGTGAGACTATAGGCATGTGCCATCATGCCTGGCTATTTTGTTTTAATTTTGTAGAGACGGGGCTCTCACTATGTTGCCCAGGCCAGTCTCTCACTACTGAGCTCAAGCAGTCCTCCCACCTTGGCCTCCCAACATGCTGGATTACAGGCATGTGGAAGGTTCATTCTTTAGCCAGAGTTTTGTTCTGGACCAGAGACAATCTAGAGGGATGCAGACCTGGGCTTGGACCCCCAGAGTTCTGGCTGGACCCCTGGGGGCCAGAAGTGCCTAGTTGAAGGGGTATCTTTTTGGACTCCTTACTTACTCCTCACTTTGAACCTGTCACCAATTGCATCAGTTTTGCCTCCAAAGCATCTCTCAGCTCTGTCCACTTCTTTCCACTCCCACTGCCACCCCCTGCTTTCACCTGGTGACCGCAGAAGCTCCTTAGCTTCTACTCTCTCTCTTATTCCCTTCCCTTTGCCTCCACCCAGTAGGATACATGTAATGGTGACAGTTCCCTGCATAACACACTTCAGTGGTCCCCTTGCCTTGAGGATCAAGACCAAAATCCTTACCATGACTCAAGAGATCCCGCAACCCTCTGGCCCCTGGCCCCTGCCTACTTCTCAGCCTCACTGTTCACCATTTCCTCCAGCCAAAAGGAATGACCAGTGACCTAAGGATGCCATAGGGCTGCTGCCCTCATTTTTCACTCTAGGATTTTGACCTTATTATTTCCTGTGCATGAGATGCTTGCTTGCTCCCTCCCTCCCTCCCTTCCTTCCTTCCTTCCTTCCTCTCTCTTTCTTTCTCCTCTCCCTCCCTCCCTCTCTCCCCCGCTACCTGCTCCTCATGATCATGGTTCACTGCAGCCTCAACCTCCTGGGCTCAAGTTTTCCTCCCACCCTAGCCTCTTGAGGAGCTGGCACTACAGGCACATGTCACAGTGCCCAGGTAATTTTTTGTATTTTTTGCAGAGATGGAGGTTTTGCCATGTTGCACAGGCTGGTCTCAAACTCCTGGGCTCAAGTGATCTGCCCATCTTGGCCTCCCAAAGTGCTGGGATTACAGGCGTGAGCCACCGCACCCGGCCTAGGAGCTGCTTCTTAGGTCTTTCACAGGTCTTTCTCATCACCAGCTGAAAATGCTGCCTTCTGGTAGCATTGTCTTTATCCTCCTCTGGACTGTATCTTTCTTGAAGTCTTCCATTCCAGTTCATTTCTCCTGAGCCTAGTACAATAATACATAGAAAGCACTGGGATATTTTTAAATATACTAATGTTTAGAATCAATTTTAATTCCTTCTATTAAAAATATACATATTTTCCTTTTTTTTTAAAAATACGAAACTGGTCTAGGTTTAGTGGTGTGTGCCTCTAGCCCCAGCTACTTGAGAGGCTGAGGTGAAAGGATGGCTGGAGCCCAGGAGTTCGAGGCTGCAGTGAGCCATGACTGCAGTACTGCACTCCAACCTGGGCAACAGAGTGAAATCCTATCTCAAAAAAAAAAAAAAAAAAAGGAAAACTCAAGTCCTTTTAGTGATCGCGCCAAGTTCCTGCCCCTTGTTGCTTTTATTTTTTATTTTATTTTATTTTTTTGAGACAGAGTCTTGTTCTGTCTCCCAGGCTAGAGTGCAGTGGCATGATACCAACTTACTGCAACCTCCGCCTCCCGGGTTCAAGCGATTTTCCTGCCTCAGCCTCCTGAGTAGCTGGGATTACAAGCACGTGCCACCATGCCTGGCTAATTTTTAGTATTTTTAGTAGAGAGAGGGTTTCACCATGTTGGCCAGGCTGGTCTCGAACTCCTGACCTCAAGTGATCCTTCTGCCTTGGCCTCCCAAAGTGCCGGGATTACAGGCGTGAGCCATCACACTCGACCAGTCCTTGCTGTTTTTATGAACATGGTAGTATCCTTAAGGACCTTCAAATACTTCTGCATCCATTTGTATGCATCTTTAGTTTTGTTCTGAAAACATCAAGATATAGCAACTTGAATTTTTTTCACTCAACACCGTGTTTCTGAGACCAATCGTCGCTGGTACATAGAGAGCTAGTTAATTCCTCCTGTCTTCTGCATAGCATCTCACTATGTTATGAATGGCCTTTTGTTTTCTCTAGCTATTCCTGTGTTGATGGGCACTTGTGTTGTGTCTACTGCCTTGCTATTGTAAATAGCACTTCAGTGCGTGCACTGCGTAGGCCTCTGTGTACTATCGTGAAGTATTTCCCGAGGCCACTCGTTCTCAGCTGGACTGCAGACAGAATCACCTGCAAGGTTTTTTTTTTACAATCACACCAATGCTCCGCCTTCCCCCAGATTTTTTTTTTTTTTTTTTTTGAGACGGAGTCTCGCTGTGTCGCCCAGGCTGGAGTGCAGTGGCACGATCTCCGCTCACTGCAAGCTCCGCCTCCCAGGTTCACGCCATTCTCCTGCCTCAGCCTCCCGGGTAGCTGGGACTACAGGCGCCCGCCACCACGCCCGGCTAGTTTTTTGTATTTTTAGTAGAGACGGGGTTTCACCGTGTTAGCCAGGATGGTCTCGATCTCCTGACCTCGTGATCCACCCGCCTCGGCCTCCCAGAGTGCTTGGATTACAGGCGTGAGCCACCGCGCCCGGCCCAGATTCTTAATTGAATGGTTCAGGGTAAGCATGGGCAGTTTTAGAAGCTCCAGGGTGCTTCTAAATGTGCATTCAGGGTTGAGACCCGCTGCTCTGGGGTGTACATTGGGGATGTTGGGGTTGCAATGACTGGGCCAAAAGAGGAACCCAAACCAGTGTTTTACCAGGCTCTGCCCAACTGCCTTTCAAGGTGACTGAACTGATTTACATCCTGCTGGCAGTGTGTGAGCGAATAATGACTGTTTTGTGTGAACAAGTGACTATGAGTCACTGCAGGTTGGTGAACCAGAGCCTTCTCCACTGCACAAACTGCCTCCAAGTGGCCCATCACCATGGGCTACAGCCCACACACTTCTGAGCTTGGAATGCTTTGTGTCCTTAGGTGGCAGCATGGTGCCACTGAAAAGGTGCCAGGCTGCTAATGGGACAATTCAGCGTCCAGTTCAGACCCAGGTTCTACCTTGCCGTGTGTCCTCCCAGGTCACATCGCCATACTGAGCCTCAGCATCCCCGCCCTTGGAGGGAGGAGAGCTGGAAACTCGCCTGTGGTCATTTTCATGTTTCTCTTCTGTCTGAACCACATGTTATTTGCAGCCTGTGGTCTGAGCATGGACTTTAGAGCCCAGTCCTAAATATTTTCTGCACTGTGGGCCCCGTTGGTGTCTGAGGAAGCCTATTACCAATCTCAGAGCAATGTTTCTTTTTCTTCTTTTTTCTTTATCTTTTGTTTTCTTTTCTTTCATTTTTTGAGATGGGGTCTCACTCTGTCACCCAGGCTGGAGTGCAGTGGCATGATCTTGGCTCACTGCAACCTCCATATCCTGGGTTCAAGTGATTCTCCTGCCTCAGTCTCCTGAGTAGCTGGGATTACAGGCACCTGCCACCATGCCCAGCTAATTTTTGTATTTTTAGTAGAGATGGGGTTTCACCATGTTGGCCAGGTCTCAGACTCCTGACCTCAGGTGGTCCACCCGCCTTGGCTTCCCAAAGTGCTGGAATTACAAGCGTGAGCCACCTCACCTGGCCATTTTTTTTTTTTTTTTTGAGACAGAGTGTCCCTCTGTCACCCAGGCTAGAGTGCAGTGACTTCATATCGGCTCACTGAAACCTCTGCCTCCCAGGTTCAGATGCTTCTCCTGCCTCAGTCTCCCAAGTAGCTGGGACTGTAGGCATGCACCACCACACCCAGCTAATTTTTATATTTTCAGTAGAGATGGGGTTTCACCATGTTGGCCAGGCTGGTCTTGAACTCCTGGCCTCAAGTGATCTGCCTGCCTTGGCCTCCCAGAGCACTGGGATTACAGGTGTGAGCCACTGCTCCCAGCCTCTGAGCAATGTTTCTAAATATGAAATCCAAAGGCTTGTGAAGGCAACTGATTATATGGAAATACAGCTGTTATAAATATTACAAAATTATTACAAAAATATTACAGAGCCAAACTGTGATACAGCAATACCCATGCTTCTTTATTAACACACCAAATAAGGGGGATCTGGTGGTGGGTTGGCAACATTATTGTGATTGTAATTTAAAGCAGTGATGAGTGTAAATGATATTCCAACATCTTCGCAACAAATGTAACAGGACCTGAAAATACCTGTGATTCCTGTTGGTGACAAAGTTATAGGTTCTGTTGACACAACTGCCATTTGCTGCCTACACTCATAATGGAAAGAATTGCTACATTCCAGTTTGATGTTAGTAAAATTAAGAGGTCTACTTTTTCTTCCCGTTCATTGACCCCAGGTTACTGGCCCTTGCTAGAGTTATATAGACTTGAATTTCTTTCTTTTTTGTGACTTTTTTTTTTTTTTTTGAGATGGAGTCTCACTCTGGCCCAGGCTGGAGTGCAGTGGCACGATCTCGGCTTACTTCAAGCTCCGCCTCACGGGTTCACGCCATTCTCCTGCCTCAGCCTCCCAAGTAGCTGGGACCACAGGCGCCCGCCACCATGCTCGGCTAATTGTTTGTATTTTTTTTTTTAGTAGAAATGGGGTTTCACTGTGTTAGCCAGGATGGTCTCAATCTCCTGACCTTGTGATCCACCCGTCTCGGCCTCCCAAAGTGCTGGGATTACAGGCGTGAGCCACCGCGCCCGGCCTTTTTTTTTTTTGTTTTTCAAAGTCTTGCTCTGTTGTGCAGGCTGGAGTGCAGTGGAGTGATCTCGGCTCACTGCAACCTCCACCTCCTGGGTTCAAGCAATTCTCCTGCCTCAGCCTCCTGAGTAGCTGGGATTACAGCAGGTGCTACTACGCTCAGCTAATTTGTGCATTTTTAGTAGAGATGGAGTTTTACCATGTTAGTCAGGCTGGTCTCGAACTCCTGACCTCAGGTGATATGCCTACCTTGGCCTCCCAAAGTGCTAGGATTACAGGTGTGAGCCATTGTGCCCTGCTTTTTTTGTGGGTTTTAAAAATTTATTTTGTAGAGACGAAGTCTCACTGTGTTGTCCAGGCTGGTCTTGAACTCCTGAGCTCAAGTGATCCTTCTGCCTCAGACTCCCAAAGTGCTGGGATTACAGGCATAAGCCACCATCCTGGACTAGACATGGGTTTCAGTCTTTGCTCTATAGCTTCCTATGTGGGTGCATTTGGGTAAATTCCTTTTCTTTCCTGAGTCTCAGTTTCCTTAACTGTAAAATCGATGTAAGACAGTGAGCTCCTAGGGTGCTGGCAAGAGTAAATGTGACAAATCAAATTCAACACACATTTATGGAGAACTTTTGATGTGCTCAGGGCCGTTTTCAGTGCCAGGATGCTGGACCGAATGAGAAGGGCAAAATCCTTGCCCCTCTGGAGTTTACAGTTCAGGGGCAGAGACAATGAATAATGAGGCAGATAAGTAAATAACAGTTTCAGATGATACTAAGGGCAATGGAGAAAATAGTACAGGTGATATGAAAGGCAACAAATGCTTGGTGCAGGTGACATTAAATAGGGCAATTAGGTAATAATACAGACACAAATGAATGATATTGATGCATAAGACGAGAGAATGTATTTGAAATATCAGCTCAGCGCCTGGCACGTGGTGTATGTTCCATTTGTGCTGGCCACGGTGATGATGAGGACGACGCCATCTCTCCTGCTACGCTGCGAGCATAGATCCCAGCTCGCTGTGGCTGATGCTGGCTCTACCCACTGTATTTGGGGCTGGATGAAGGTGGGGCCATCGAAGCGTGCTATACAAGAACTCAGCAGCCCTGTCGGAGCCAGATTGGAAGGAAACAGGTCTGATTAAAGGAAGATAAAGTCTTCTCTCTGCTGTGTCTTGTAGGGAGAGCTGGGCAATCAATAGGTCTCGCAGATCAGTGGAGGGTGTTTGGAATCTGGCAGCATGGGGCTTTTTAATTAAACCTATAACTGCGAGAAAAGGTAACTGCTTTATTTCTGCAGCGTGTGTTTCTGTCTGCCTGCCAGAAACTGAACAAATCAATGCACTTCCAGAGGTTCTGAGGATCTTGACAAGGGGGCCTCTGGTTTTGGGACGGCCAGAGCCTGCAGGGATAAACTCTCGGGTGGCCAGGGTGTCAGGTGCCAATTCTGGAGGGTCAGGTGTTGCCTTTTACATTTAAATACCCATAGCAGGTGTGATTAGCAACTGCAATTCAGGGGAAGGTGAGGCCCCTTCCCAGCCAGCAGCAGGTTGCCTTCCAGGATTTTATACTAAGCTGTCCCCCTACCACCACAAGATGTCAACATTCGTTTTTTAAATAAAAGATTTTCTTTTCCTGTGGGCCAGGCATGGCGGCTTGCTCCTATAATCCCAGCACTTTGGGAGGCTGAGGCAGGCAGATCACTTGAGGTCAGGCGTTCCAGACTAGCCTGGTCAACATGGAGAAACCCCTGTCTCTACTAAAAATACACAATTAGCTTGGCATGGTGGCGCGTGCCTGTAATCCCCGCTACTCAGAAGGCTGAGGCATGATCATCATTTGAATCCGGGAGGCGGAGGTTGCAGTGAGTTGAGATCGCACCATTGCACTCTAGCCTGGGCAACAGAATAAGACTCCATCTCAAAAAAAGAAAAAAAAAAAGAAAAAGATTTCCGATTATTGTGAAGTAGAGTTATGCTATTTAGGGCATGGTCCATGCAACAGCATCACAGCATCATCTGCTGGGAATGTGTCAGACATACAGAACTCCAGCCCCGTCCCAGACCTACTCAGTTAGAATCTGCATTTTAACCAGATCATCAGGAATTCATATGCACATTAACATGTGAGAAGCACTGAAATTGAACATACATATGAGACTTAGAAGCCAAAGAAGCCAAATGCCAATGTGCAGACCTTATTTAAATCCTGAGAGAGTTAAAAAGTTATCTATGAGATAATTTGAAATTTGAACATTTGCAGATATTAAGGAATGATTCATTTCCTAGGTGGTAGGGATGTTTTATTTAAAAAAAAAACAGCCCTTTTGGCCAGGCGCGGTGGCTCACGCCTGTAATCCCAGCACTTTGGGAGGCTGAGGTGGGTGGATCACCTGAGGTCAGGAGATCGAGACCAGCCTGGCCAACATGGTGAAATCCCATCTCTACTAAAAATATAAAATTAGCCAGGCATGGTGGTAGGTGCTTGTAATCCCAGCTACTCAAGAGGCTGAGGCAGGAGAATTGCTTGAACCTGGGAGGCAGAGGTTGCAGTGAGCCGAGATCTCGCCACTGCACTCCAGTCTGGGCAACAAGAGTGAAACTCCGTCTCAAAGAAAAAAAAACAAAAAACTCCTTTTCTTTTAGAGTCACACGTGAAAATACTTAGAGATAAAATGATTTCATGCTGGCGTTTGTTTCAGAATATTGGTGGAGCTGGACAAAGTCTGCGTGTGTGGACACAGCACGAATAACTGTGAGTTGATGGTTTGAGCAACTGTGTCACGACTCAGACACAGTATACTCATATGTTTATTTAGTATATGTTTTAAATTCTCCACAATAAAAGCCTAAGATGATAATATAGAATGTTCACATAGAAAATGCATAAAACAGGCCAGGCATGGTGGCTTACGCCTGTAATCCGAGCACTTTGGGAGGACGAGGTGGGCAGATCACCTAAGGTCAGGAGTTTGAGACTAGCCTGGCCAACATGGCGAAACCCCGTCTCTATTAAAAATACAAAAGTTAGCTGGGCGTGGTGGCGGGCACCTGTAATCCCAGCTACTCGGAAGGCTGAGGCAGGAAGAATTGCTTGAACCTGGAAGGCAGAGGTTATAGGGAGCTGAGATCATGCCACTGCACTCCATCCTGGGCGACAGAGTAAGATTCTGTCTCAAATAAAAAGAAAAAAAAAAGAAAAGAAAAGAAAAAAAAATGCATGAAGCAGGAAGGTGTTGTGAATGAGCATTAGTTCAAGTGGACATCCATAAATCTGTTACCAGGTCATTACCGGCTCCTGCCCTCTGTCAGAACCTCTGCCCCAAAGTAATTGCTTCCCTTCCATTCTCTGGGGTGCTCTCACCTTGACTGCCTATGGAATCACCTGGGAAAACTTTACAAAATAATGCAGTTGAGCCTCCCCCAATCCAGTGAAAACAGACTGCCTGGGAGTGCGCACAAGTGATTCTAATGTGCAGTCTCAGCTGCCCTAGCTTTTCATGTGAATGCCATCTTTGCGCTTGAATTTCTCAATGAGCTTACTGCTCTTTACATCCAACAGGTAAGCTCACTTTCTCATCAAGAGTCAGAGTTGCTGGACTGTTTTAGAAGCCTAGGTTACATTGCAACCCATTTTTTTTTCTTTCCTTTTTAAAAAAAATTTTGTTTGAGATGATGTCTTGCTATGTTGCCTAGGCTGGACTCAAACTTCTGGGCTCAAACTCCCTCTTCAGCCTCCTGAAGAGCTGTGACTATAGCCACCATGCCTGGCTTGCAACCCATTTTGGAAACTAATGGGTTTTTGTGTATTTGTGGTAAATGTGTATTTACCACATACTGAGTGCTTTCTATTTCTCTGGAACTGTGCTAAGTACTTTATTTGATTTAATCCCCCCAACGACTGTGGGGTCAGCATCCCTATCCCTATTTTACTGATGAAGAAACAGGTTCAGAGAGACTACGTGGCTTGCTTCAGGTCACTCAGTTTAAAAAGTGCTGAGTGTGGATTGGGTTCAGAGCTCTCCGACTTAATGCTCTTAAGCATCATTTCATGCCGTTCATTCAGGGTCTTGATCGAAGAGTTGAGGGCCATTTGGCCACCCACAATGAACTGGAAGTAAACACGGAGAGGTCGTCACGGTGTCACTCGAGGCACACTTAAGTGGTGTGCCTTGGAGCTGAGTTTCTGTCTTTGTCAAATGGGGACAGCACTGTTTCGTCTTCTCTGGCTGACAACCTCTTACTCATCTCTCAAAGGTGCGTCAGTTGTCACAGAATGGGGAAGCCTGAAAGCTCCTCTGAATTTCAAGTGACCTCCTGGCTAAAGCAGAATTAGTCATGTCCTCCTCTAGCCTCACAGACCACTTGTCCAGGTCTCTGAGAGCAGTCAACAGGAGCCCTACACTTGTCATGTGAGACACTGGTGCATCTATGAACCGGTACTATTTTGTAGCTATTTCGCTGTCTGCAGAGTCCAGCCTAGGGGCTGGAGCATGGCAGGGGCCCCTGCATGTCTGCAATTTGAGTGAAAGGATGAGGGTACTGCTCAAACACCAAAGCTTTGGTCAGAGCCTAGGATGTAATGACACAAGACCCTTTGGGCAGAGATATATCACTCACAGCCACAGGATAGTGGTTAGGTACCTGGACTCTGAATGAAGACTACCTAGGTTCAAGTCCAGCTCTGCCACTTGTAAGTCGAATGACCTTGGACAAATTATCTCACTTCCCTGCGCCTCCCTTTCCTCATCTGAAAAAATGGCTGTGTCACAGCCTTGTTATAAGGATTGAATGGGTGGGTGCAGTGGCTTATACCTGTGATTCCAGCACTTTGGGAGGCTAAGGTAGGAGGATCACTTGAGGCCAGGAGTTTGAGATCAGCCTGGGCAACATAGTGAGATCCCGTCTCTACAAAAAAATGAAAAAATTGCCAGTCATGGTGGCTCATGCCTGTAATCCCAGCACTTTGAGAGGCCGAGGAGGGTGGATCACTAGGTCAGGAGTTCGAGATCAGCCTGGCCAACATAGTGAAACCCCGTCTCTACCAAAAATACAAAAATTAGCCAGGTGTGGTGGCACGTGCCTGTAGTCCCAGCTACTCAGGAGGCTGAGGGAGGAGAATCACTTGAACCCAGGAGGCAGTGAGCCAAGACCACGCCATTGCACTCTAGCCTGGGTGACAGAGTGAGAGGCTCCATCTCAAAAACAACAACAACAACAACAAAAAAAACCAAAAAAAAAGACACTTAAGTGGGCATGGTGGAATGCACCTGTAGTCCCAGCTCCTTAGGAGGCCGAGGTGGGAGGATAACTTAGCCCAGGAGTTTGAGGCTGCAGTGAGCCACTGTATGCCAACCTGGGTGACATAGTGAAACCCTGTCTTAAAAGAAGAAGAAGAAAAAACAATGAGTTTGTATTTTAAAAGCACTTCAATGATGCCTGGCACTCTGGTGCCAGGGGCCAAAGGAAAAGTTAGTAATACCAACCACTTCTTGGAGACTTTGATATTTGGTTATCTTGGGTATTTCTGCATTGATTTTGCATTAATTTTTTCATTCATTTTTTGTTTTTAAACATACTGCATCCAAGTGTTATTTATCTTGATGACTGGGTTTGTGGTGCCCCCTTAAATTTTGCTCCCAAGGAGAACGTCTCACTTGCCTCTCCCTCATCCCGGTCCTGGCACCTAGGAAGCAACACATAGTTCTCACTGGTCTGGAGGGAGCTCAGCATCATTATATGTATTTGAAGAAAAAGATGGATGTGTATATATTACCAATACTTATTCAGAATCCACAAAGCTCTGAGCACTGGGGATGGGGCTGTGTGATGGTTAACATTGAGTGTCAACTTGATCGGATCAAAGGATGCAAAGTATTGTTCCTGGGTGTGTCTGTGAGGTATTACCAAAGGAGATTAACATTTGAGTCAATGGACTGGGAGAGACAGACCCACCCTCAATCTGGGTGGACACCATCTAATCAGCTGCCAGTATGGCCAGAATAAAAGCAGGCAGACGAACATGGAAGGACTTGACTTGCTGAGTCTTCCGGCCTCCATCTTTCTCCCATGCTGGATGCTTCCTGCACAACATCAGACTCAAAGTCTTCAGTTTTTGGACTCTTGGACTTACACCAGTGGTTTGCCAGGGGCTCTAGGACCTTTGGCCACAGACTGAAGGCTGCACTGTCTGCTTCCCCACTTTTGAGGTTTTGGGACTTGGACTGATCCACTATTGGCTTCCTTGCTCCCCAACTTGCAGACAGCCTATCGTGGGACTTGACCTTGTGATTGTGTGAGTCAGTTCTCCTTAATACACTCCCTTTCATATACACATACATCCTATTAGTTCTGTCCCTCTAGAGAACCCTGACTAATACAGGCTGGGAATGAGACATTCTCAACCATGGTCCTTGACCTCAAGGAGTTGACAGATCACTGATTATTGTTACCACTTATTGAGCATTTACTGTGTGCAAGACATGGCACTAGTGATGTTTTTATTAATCCTTATGGTGACCTTTCAAGAAAGAATCATTACATTCATTTTACAGACGAAGAAATTGGACTCAGAGCAATTAAACAACTTGCCAGAAGTCATGAAGTTATGAGCTGGGGTCAGGATGCGAACCCAGTCTCTCTGTCTGTCTGTCTGTCTGTCTGTCTGTCTCTCTCTCTCTCTAATCTATCTATCTATCTGTCTGTCTGTATATCTATCTATCTATCTATCTATCTATCTATCTATCTATCTATCTATCTATCTATCTATCTACCTACCTACCTACGTAACTACCTACCTCAGGGTCTTTCTCTGTCACCCAGGCTGGGATTAAGTAGTGTGATTATAGCTCACTGCAGCCTCAACATCCTAGGCTCAAGCGATTCTCCTGCCTCAGCCTCCTGAGGAGCTGGGACTACAGGTGCACACAACCATGCCTGGCTAATTTTTTGATTTTTATTGTAGAGATGAGGGTCTCACTATATTGCCTAGCTGGCCTCAAACTCCTGTGGTAAAGTGATCCTCCCACCTCTGTGTCCCAAAATGTTGGGATTGCAGTTGTGGATCACCATGCCTAGCCCTGTGAACCCAATCTTTTAGACTTTCTACCATAGTATTTGGGTAAGTCAAGAGCTCTGTCCCCATCTTCTGCAAGAACATTTTGAATGCTGAAGTTATCAGATAGATTTTTCTGGGAGTTCCATTGCTGAGTTCCTCTGATTATTCATGTCTCAGGAAGCTGGAGTCTAGACGTGGTGGGGCCTGTGGGAGGTGGCCCTCCCTTTTTCAGAGTGGATCTGTGCAGCCATCTGCCATCACCCATTCCTGTGGGGGAAAAACACAGATTTTTCTGTGTTAAAAAATCTCTGAGACAAGGCTTTGGCAGGATCTGAACAGACTGGAGAAGCGACTCCAGGATTTTCTGGAAAAAGATGAGATGGGGGAAGGAGAGGACAAAGGAAAGGAGGAGAGAGTGGGAGGGAAAGAAGGAGGTAAGGGAGAAGAAAAATGAGCAGGAAGAGCCAGCAGACAGCCTCCCAGGTGGATGTCTTTGAAGGTAACTGAAATGCATAGTGGGGTTTTCCCAAAGGGTTTCTGTTTGCCATTCCCCACTCCCAGTAGGGAAACTGGCTTCCCTTATCAGGGAAGGGCAGTTCAGGGCAGTGGAGCAGGGGGTGGTGATAATGCCCACCTTGCAGACTAGTTGCAAAGTTACAGTGAGATTGAATATCTGAAGCATAGGGTTGGCACACAATAGGTATTCAATAAATGTTAGTTCAGTTCTCTCCTTTTTTATTTTTTATTTTTATTTATTTATTTTTTGAGATGGGGATTCTCACTCTTGTTGCCCAGGCTGGGGTGCAATGGCCTGATCTCGGCTCACTGCAACCTTCGCCTCCCAGGTTCAGGGGATTCTCCTGCTTCAGCCTCCCAAGTAGCTGGGATTACGGGCGCCTGCCACCATGCCCAGCTAATTTTTGTATTTTTAGTAGAGACTAGCATGTTGGCCAGGCTAGTCTCGAACTCCTGACCTCAGGTGATCCTCCCACTTCATCCTTCCAAAGTTCTGGGATAACAGGCATAAGCCACCGCGCCCAGCTAGTTATCACCTTTTTTAAAGACAGGGTCTTACTGTCTTGCCCAGGCTGGAGTACGGTGGCACAATCATAGTTCACCACAGCCTCTGCCTCCTGGGCTCAAGTGAACCTCCTGCCTCAGCTTCCTGAGTAGCTAGGACTACAGGCACGTACCACCACACCCCACTAATTAACAAATTAGCAGAGCATGGTGGCAGGTGCCTGAAATCCCAGGTACTCCAGAGGCTGAGGCAGGAGGATCGCTTGAACCCAGGAGGTGGAGGTTGCAATGAGCCGAGATCACGCCACTGCACTCCAGCCTGGGTGAATGAGCAAGACTCCATCTTGGAACAAAACGGAAGCAAAAGGTTCCTTCATTCTCCTTCCCTTATCCATTCACTCAACACATGCACAGTGAGCACCTATGTGTGCTAAGCACTGTCCAAGGTACTGGAGATAGAACACCAAACAAAACAGACAAAAGCCCCTGCCCTCGTGGAGCTGAGATTCTATTGGGGGAGGAAAAAGTAAAAAAGAAATAGATAATATAGGAACGTAGAGAGCCATGAAAGCTGAGGAGAAACAAAGAAAGCAGAGAAGGAGAATCAGGGGATGTTGGGGATATTAGTTTCCTAGTTTTCTTCTGCTATGACAAATTACAGCTTGAATCTAGGGGCTTTAAACAACCCATATGTGTTATCTTATAGTTCTGGAGGTCAGAACTCTAAAATGGATCAGCAGGGCTGTATTTCTTCAGGAGGCTCTAGGGGAGAAACCATTTCCTTGCCTTTTCTGGTTTCTAGAGGCTTCCTGCTTTCCTTGGTTCATGGCCCTGCGTCATTCTGATCCACATCATTAGGGTTAGGGTTAGGGTTAGGGTTAGGGTTAGGGTTAGGGTTAGGGTTAGGGTTAGGGGTTAGGGTTAGGGTTAGGGTTAGGGTTAGGGTTAGGGTTAGGGTATTTTGTAATACCCCTCATGCCTCCCTTTTGTAAGAGCCTTTGTGATTAGATTGAGTCATATAGATAATCTAGAATAATCTCCTCATCTCAAAATCCTTACTTTAATCACATCTGCAACCTCCTTTTTACCATGTAAAGTAACATTCACAGGTTCTGGGTATTAGCATGTGGACATTTTTGGGGAAGGGGTAGTTGTGAATTATTCTGTCTACCACAGGGACAGAGATTTTAGACAAGGTGGCCAGGAAATAACTTATTTATTTATTTATTTTTAGAGACAGGGTCTCACTCTGTCACCCAGGCTGGAGTGCAGTGGTGCAATCATAGCTCACTGCATCCTTGAACTGTGGGCTTGAGTGAACTTCCCACCTCAACCTCCTGAGTAGCTGGGACTACAGGTATGTGCCATCACCCCCGGCTATTTTCTTTTTTTGTAGAGACAGGGTCTTGCTAAGTTGCTCAGGCTGATCTCAATCTCCTAAGCCCAAGTGATCCTCCTGCCTCAGCCTCCCAAAGTGTTGGGATTATAGGCACAAGCCACCACACTTGCCCAGAATAACTTATTGATGTGGTTTTTGAGTAGGGACCTGAAGGAAGTGATGGAGGAGACCATGTAGACACCTGGGGAGAGAGCTTTCTAGGCAGAGGAAACGTTAGTGCAAAGGCTCTGAGGAAAGAGTGCAATGAGTGTGTGTGTTTGAGGACCAGCAGGGAGGTCAGAAAGGTCACAGCAGGGAGATCCAGGGACAGAAAGATAGGAACTGAGGTCAAAGAGGTCCTGTGGGTAGGGGTATGGGAGAGGTCATGAAAGGCCTTATAGATAATTTTGAGGAAAATGTCTTCCTCTGAATGAGATGGACAACCATGAGGGTTTCTCTAAGCACCTGTTCAATAACTGACTCTGAAAAAAAATCTGGGCCAGTCGCAGTGGCTCACGCCTGTAATCCCAGCACTTTTTGAGGCTGAGGCAGGTGGATCACTTGAGGCCAGGAGTTTGAGACCACCCTGGGCAACACAGGGAGACCCTGTCTCTGCAAAAAATAAAAACAAAAAATTAGCCTGATGTGGTGGCACACACCTGTAGTCCCAGCTATTGGGAGGCTGAGGTGGGAGGATTGCTTGTGCCCAGCAGTTTGAGGCTGCAGTGAGCTATGATGGTGCCATGCCAGCCTGGGTGACAGAACAAGACCTTGTGTTTCTAAAACAAACAAACAAACAAACAAACAAAATAACTAAAAGAGATAAGTGAAAGGAGAAGTGCAAAATGAGGTGTAAACATGTAAAAAGGTATAAGGAAATATGGAAGGGACACAGTTGACAAGAGACCAGAAAATGCATAGAATGGTCTTCAATGTGTGAAGGGAGAGGGCTAATATAATTATGTTTCAAAGAATTCAAACAAATCACTAAGACAAGTCCCTAAATCTGGGTAGAAAAACAAGCAAAGGGGTGTGAACAGTCAACTCACTAAAGAGAAAATGCAATTAGCTAAGCACATGGGAAAAGCCAGCTTAACTAGTAATCAAAGAAATGCAAATTAAAACAACCAACAGTTATATTTTCACCTCATAAAGATTCTGAAAATGAGAATCCTGGCTTTGGCCTTGGCGGAATGAAATAGGTGCAGGAACCCTGGCAGTGGGAATTGGAAATCTGATTCTTTTGGGAAACAGTTTGACACTGGGTAGCAAAACCTGAAACACGGGCATCCCCATTGGTCCAATAAATCAGTTTTTGGCAATCTAGCCCAAGGAAATAATTTTAAATCTGGAGAGAACCTTATGCATTGCTGCCAGGCAGGAGAAACAACTAAACTGTGAACAATAGGTTAAATGAGCAATAGGTTAAATGGGCCACAATACTCATTCTTTTGATATTTTTGTCAATAATATGAATTAGGTGCCAGTTATGTGCCAGGCACTGTTCTAGGTGCCAGGAATACAGCAGTGAACAGAACATCTTGAACTCCTTGCCCTTCGAGGAGTTCCAATTCTTGTGAGGGAGCAGGAGAGCGAATAAGCACAGATATGAAGATGCTACATGATGGGGGACAAAGCAGGGCAATGTCATGGAGAGTGGAGGGGACTGCAGGGTGGACAACCACCTGAGTTTGCTGGGGACATTCAGTTTTAAGGCTGGGGCAGCCCTGGACAAACTGGGATGAGCTGGTCACACGAAGAGGGGCATCTTTGTGATGGGAGTGGTCGGGATGTGGCCCTCTGAGGAGGTAGGATTTGGGTAGGGACTCAATGCAATGAGGGAGTGAACGATGGGAATGCTGGCCGAGTAGGTTTCCAGGCAGACAGAACAATACCTGCAAAGGCCCGGAGGCAGGAGTGTTCCTGGGGCAATGTGAGGGACTTATAGAAGGCTGGAGTGTCTGGGGCACAGCATGAAGGAAGATGGTGGTAAGATGTAGATTTCAGAGAGGGAAACTCTTGATCCTTGCAGGGAAAGGAAGAAGGTTGGATTTTGTTTTAAATCCAGTGAAAGCCTGTGGAGGTTAAGCAGGGAAGCAGCGTGCTAAAATTTATGGTTTTAGAAAGACCACTCTGGCTGCTGTGTGGAGACGGTGATGCAGGACAGGTAAGCTCCAGAGTTGGGGCTTAGCCTGGGAGGGTTCTTGGCTTCACCCAGGAAATAATTCCAGGGTGAGTGGTGATGTTAAACACTTTTATTTTTTTGGGACAGAGTTTTTGCTCTTGTCGTCTGGGCTGGAGTGCAATGGCGCAATCTTGGCCCACTCCAACCTCTGCCTCCTGGGCTCAAGCGATTCTCCCGCTTCAGCCTCCAGAGTAGCTGGGATTACAGGCACCCACCACCATGCCGGGCTAATTTTTTTTATTTTTATTTTTAGTAGAGACAGGGTTTCACCATGTTGATCACGTTGGTCTTGAACTCCTGACCTCAGGTGATCCACCTGCCTCGGCCTCCCAAAGTGCTGGGATTACAGGTGTGCACCACCACACCCAGCCTAGACACTTTTATTGAAGTGGCAGTGCACAGCAGCAGCAGAGGGACTCCTCCTTGGGGAGCAGGGCTACCCCATAGGCAGTATGCCCAGAGTAGCAGCTCAGAGGCAGTTCTGCAGTCACATTTATACCCACTTTTAATGATATGCAAATAAAGAGGCGATTTATGCAGACATTTTTAGGAAAAAGGTGGTAACTTCCGGGTCGTCGGGTCATTGCCATGGAAAGGGGCAGTAACTTCTGGGTGTTGCCATGGTGATGGTAAACTGACACGCCACACTGGTGGGACTGTTGGAAAGCTGCTTCCATGCTGGCCCTCTGTATTATTTATTTATTTATTTATTTTTGAGAGGAGTCTTGCTCTGTCATCCTCACTGCAAGCTCCGCCTCCCAGGTTCACGCCAGTCTTCTGCCTCAGCCTCCCAAGTAGCTGGGACCACAGGCGCCCGCCTCCGTGCCTGGCTAATTTTTTGTATTTTTAGTGGAGACGGGGTTTCACCGTCTTAGGATGGTTTCGATCTCTTGACCTCGTGATCCGCCTGCCTCGGACTCCCAAAGTGCTGGGATTACAGGCACGAGCCACTGCGCCTGGCCCACCCTGGCCCTGTTTTATAGCTAGTCTTCAATTTGGTCTGGTGTCTGAGCCCCACCTCTGGAGTTGAGTCCCACCTCCTACCTCAAAGACATGCAGGAGGTAGATTGGTGGATGCAGGCTAGGGGGCAGCATAGAATCACGTGGACCCCTTAGGAGGCTGTTGTAATCTAGGGCAGTGGTTCTCAATTTTAACCATGCATGAGAATTTCACGCAGGGGTTGTTAAACCCAGCCTCCTGCCCCTGAAGTCTGCGTCTGGAGTCTGCGTCTGGAGTCTGCGTCTCTGACTAGCTCCCAGGTGATGCCAGTGCTGCTGGTCCTGGACCACACTTTGAGTAGCCAAAAGCTAGGAGAGAGATAATGGGGACTTGCAGTAACGTGGTATCCCTGCCAAGGTTAAGAACAGCTCTTGTCTGGGATGCATTTTAAAGTGAAACTATCAATCTCATTTCAGTTCCCTTTTAATCTGCTTACACCAAGGAGAATAGCTCAGTTCGATACTAGTATGTCTCTAAGACTTTTCTTTATTTTAGCTAACAGAAAGCAGGCCTCAAAGCGTAGAGCGGGCTAGGTGCAGTGGCTCATGCCTGTAATCCCAGCACTTTGGGAGGCCGAGACAGGTGGATCACTTGAAGTCAGCAGTTCAAGACCAGCTTGGCCAATATGGAGAAACCCCGCGTCTACTAAAAAGACAAAAATTTGTTGAGTGTGGTGGCACATGCCTGTAATCCCAGCTACTAGGGAGGCTGAGGCAGGAGAATTGCTTGAACCCGGGAGGGAGAGGTTTCAGTGAGCCGAGATCACACCACTGCATTCCAGCCTGCGTGACAGAGCAAGACTCCACCTCAAAAAAAAAAAAAAAAAAAAAAAAAAGAATCCAATAGTATGATAGTGGGCATGAGCTACAAAGCTATTCACCCTGCTAGCAGCTTCATCTATGTGGGGCAGGCTGGGTGCATCCCCAGACTCCTAGTCAAGTGCTCTCTTTTATTGTTTATGGCCTTGTGTTGCTCCCCCAGTCCTGGGGGAGGGGCTGACTTTTCTGCAGGACTATAAGGAAGGAGCATCATAGACATATGTCCGGTTGTCAGTTACCTGTGTTTCCTTCTTGTGCTCTGGCCAGATGATGCACTTTCCTGATTGCCATGGAGACTACTAGGATCTAGGAATGAACATTGTGCCTGGCTTTGGGGGTTGAAAACTCGCCTTCATGGCTCTTGAGCTGCTTGCTTGAGCCCACTCCCACTCTGTGGAGTGTACTTTTGTTTCAATAAATCTGTGCTTTCTTTTTTTTGTTGATGTTTTGCTTTTTGTTTTTGTTTTTGTTTTTTTTGTTTTTTGAGATGGAGTCTCACTCTGTCACCCAGGCTGGAGTGCAGTGGCGTGATCTTGGCTCACTGCAAGCTCCGCCTCCAGGGTTCATCATGCCATTCTCCTGCCTCAGCCTCCCAAGTAGCTGGGACTACAGGTGGCCACCACCATGCCTGGCTAATTTTTTTTTTTTTTTTTTGTATTTTTAGTAGTGATGGGGTTTCACTGTGTTAGCCAGGATGGTCTTGATCTCCTGACCTCGTGATCTGCCTGCCTCGGCTTTCCAAAGTGCTGGGATTACAGGCGTGAGCCACTGTACCCGGCAAATCTGTGCTTTCATTGCTTCACTCTTTCATTGCTTTGTATGTTTTGTCTGAGTCTTTGTTCAAACTGCCAAGAACCTGGACACCCTCTGCTGGTAACATATTTTGGCATGCCAGCCAGGAGACAGTAATGGGAAAGAGTCCATCTATGCCACCTGATCCCCTGCTTGGCTGCATCCTCAACCTCTGGTATCAATTTGACCCCGATAATCTGAGGAGGAAATGCTTGATATTCTTTTGCAATAGTTTGTCCCCAGTATTGCTTGGAATCTGGAGTTTGTTGTTGAATGGGAAAGTGGGATGGTGTTGTATGTATCCAGGCTTTTGTGCTGCTGTTCTAAGCAGGGTCAGGCCTGGTTAGCATGTGATGCTCTCTTTTGGTGCTGTTTGACCCCGGTGTTCTTTGGAACTTAAAAATCAAACTGGCATGGAAACCGTTTTACCCCAAAATTTTGGTTCACAGCCTTCATTGAATTCCCTGTTGGGGCAAACAAAGTGTAACCACGTAAAACCCGCGAGCTTGTATTGCTATCTCATGGCTAGAGTTCCAAGGTAAAAGTGATTGGATCTTCGTTTGTGTGCGTGTATACATGTCTAGATATGTTTATTTATATGTAGACTTACTGTTATATGTTGTGTCTACCAAATTGGCTTATAAGTGAAAGTGCTCATACGTTAATAAGTCTAAGCAATTTTCAAGTTCACGTGACTTAATTAAATCTTTACAAAACTATCTGGCTTTAAAATTTTTAGTACAATACAAATAGAAATGTCTTCAGAATTGTCAACATACATTTTTGTCTGAGTTTTATGCTTGTCTTTGTTAGATATTTTGAGGTGTCAGTGTTTGGCATAGAAGGTTATAAGGCTATCAGGCTGGGCGCGGTGGCTCACATTTGTAATCCCAGCACTTTGGGAGGCCGAGGTGGGCGGATCACCTGAGGTCAGGAGTTGGAGACCAGCCTGGCTAACATGGTGAAACCCCACCTCTACTAAAAATACAAAAATTAGCCGGGTGTGGTGGCACATGCCTGTAATCCCAGCTATTCAGGAGCCTGAGGCAGGAGGATCACTTGAATCAGGGAGGTGGAGGTTGCAGCAAGCCAAGATTGCACCACTGCACTCAGTGACTCACTCTGTGTCTAAAAAAAAAAACAGTTATAAAGCCAAAACAACAAAAACAAAAAGCTCTCCCTTTTGCCTTTGGTTCACTCTTGGATCCAGATGGAAATCTCCAGCTGTTGTGGTGTTCTGGACCAAGAAGTTTGAGAAAGTAAGAAGCCATGGACCAGAAAGGTCTGAGGTAGTGGTTCAGAGTTCTGGCTTGTGGCCTCAGTTCCAATCCTGGTTCTATCCTTGCTTGGTGTGAGGCCTTAGGAAATCTCCTTGTGTCAGTCTGTGTCCTCTGAGAAGCAGACCTTGCTTTGAGACTTAATATGCAAGGATTTTTTTTTGAGATGGAGTCTTGCTCTGTCGCCCAGGCTGGAGTGCAGTGGTATGATCTCAGCTCACTGCAAGCTCCGCCTCCTGGGTTCCCGCCATTCTCCTGCCTCAGCCTCCTGAGTAGCTGGGACTACAGATGCCCGCCACCACGCCTGGCTAATTTTTTTGTATTTTTAGTAGAGATGGGGTTTCATTGTGTTACCCAGAATGGTCTTGATCTCCTGACCTCGTGATTCACCCGCCTCAGCCCCACAAAGTGCTGGGATTACAGGTGTGAGCCACTGCACCCGGCCTAACATGCAAGGATTTTGTTAGGGGAAACCCTTGCATGAAAGGAGTTAGACAGTGATGAAGCCTGACTCCAAGGGAAGAGAAGAGAGAAAGTTGGTGGAAGTGTCCATGCTGTGCAGTCTAAAGAAAATTGGGGTTTCCAAAGTCAGTTGTCAGAGAGCCTCTGTGTTTTCTAGGAATGAGCTGCCTTAGTTTCTCTGCTGCTGTACATTATTGATGGGTGAGATGGATTTTAAATCTAGCTGGGCCCTTGCTCTTTTATGTTCCCCATAGCTGGAGGTGGGTGGCAGGCGCATTCTCGTGGCAATGCATCACTTAACCTCTCACAGAATTGTTACTACAATCAAATGAGACAAGGCGTGTAAAGCACTTGGTATAAGATCTGGCATACATACTCAACATATTTTAACTATTATGATTATCCAATTATTCTTTTGAAGCCAAGGAGAAAGTTTTCTTCTCCTTTTGTTATCAACCATTCCCTGTATCAGAGGCTGCTAATTCAGTCAGATTCCCTGTAAATGAGTCATGTGGGCCAAGTGTAGGACATTAGAGAGTGGTGGGGACTATGGTAAACTAGAGAGCGCATGCACCATCTAAAATGGTTTGGAAAATAAACACTGGATCCAACCAAAGCAAACACATCTGTGGGTTGAATTTGGTCTATGACTCTCCAGTTTAAAACCTCTTCCTTTATAAGCACAGTGTTGTTTAGAGTAATTTCTGATATTCAGGATTTAAGGGAGCCAAAAAGCCAATTTAATTAGAAAGAAAACACTGAGGTGAGAAGATTGTTTGAGGCCAAGAGTTTGAGACCAGCCTGGGTAACACAGCAAGACCCCATCTCTTTGGGAGGCCGAGGTGGGCGGATCACCTGAGGTCAGGAGTCTGAGACCAGCCTGACCAACTTGGAGAAACCCTGTCTCTACTAAAAATACAAAAATCAGCCGGGCATGGTGGCACGTGCCTGTAATTTCAGCTACTTGGGAGGCTGAGGCAGGAGAATTGCTTGAACCCGGGAGGTGGAGTTTGCAGTGAGTCGAGATTGCACCATTGCAGTCCAGCCTGGGCAATAAGAGTAAAACTCTGTCTCAAAAACAAACAAACAAACAAACAAACAAACAAACAAACAAACAAAATTAGCCAGGTGTGGTGGTTCATGCTTGTAGTCCCAGCTATTCGAGAGGCTGAGGCAGGAGTATCTCTTGAGCCCAGGAGTTCGAGACAGCAATAAGCTATGATTGTGCCACTGCACTCCAGCCTGGGTGACAAAGCAAGACCCTGCCCCAACCCCCCAAAAAAAGAAAATAAAAAATAAAATAAGGCTGGGTGCAATGGCTCACACCTGTAATCCCAGCACTTTGGGAGGCCGAGGTGGGCAGATCACTTGAGGTCAGGAGTTTAAGACAAGCCTGTCTAATGTGATGAAACCCCATCTCTATTAAAAATACGAACATTAGCTGGGCATGGTGGCGTATGCCTGTAGTCTCAGCTATTTAGCATGCTGAGGCAGGAGAATCACTTGAACCCAGGAGGTTGAGGTTGCAGTGAGTTGAACCTGTACCACTGTACTCCAGCTTGGGTGTGAGCTCAAAAAAAAAAAAAAAAAAAAAAAAAAAAAAATCAGATTTTGGAGTCCATCTCAAAAAATAAAAAAAATAAAAAAACCCCAAAAAACCAAAACCACCCCAAAAACCCCAGTTAGGTTGATTTTCACCCCCCAAACCCATTAATAAATTTGTTGTGTATTTGACCAAATGGAGAGACCTGGCTTGTTGATTTTTGGTTTTGTGCACAGCTTCAGTGTTGTCTTTTGTGAGAGGTTTTGAATGTGGACATCGGGATTGGATGGCATGGGTTGGGACCTTGGCTCTCCCACTTGCCAGCCATGAGATCTTGAGCAAATTATGAAATCTCGTGGTAACTCAGTTCTTCCATCTGTAAAATGGGGATAATAATGATCCTCCCTTCATGAAATTTCAATGAGGATTTAATATACAGAAGGAATTTAGGATAGTGTCTGGAACATAGTAAGGCTGAGTAAGTGTTGATGTTATTCTGGGGTTGAGAGAAGGAGCAAGAACAACCTTGGGTGGCTGGAGGCTCTCATGGCTTTTCTTCATCATTTTATTCCACTTAAGCCTAAAACAATATGATCGGTATAACACCCAGACAGGAATGAGTTTCTCTTATCCCGGTGATATAATCATATATAATAATGCCACTTACATAAGCTTCCTTAGCTCCTTGTTAAGGCCACCCACACTCTGCTCCACTTCACACTGTTCAGGAATGTTTCTCTCCACAGGGAAAAAGACACCCAGCTCTATGCTAATTACCACTTTAAAGCAGGGACCAAGAGGTGGGGGTGGGGGTGGGGGGTGGAGTAGGGAACCAGCAAAAGTGTCTTTGGCAGTGCTCTTGATTTGGGAGATTAAAGTCTTTAGTTTGGAAGCAGTGAGTCAGGCCTGGGGACCTCAGAGAAACCAGAGAAATCATGGAGCCAGAGGCAACCCATGGTGTCCCCCAGAGTAGGCAGGCCCAACCTACGCCTTAGGTGAAAAGCGTCTGTGAGCCAGCCCTCTGTAGACAAATGCTAATCTGCCATTTCTTTTATTGCTTATAAAAAGATAGTCTGAGACATGTTCTACATGTGATACAAGCTCATTGTGGAAAACGTAGAAAATAGATGGGAACAAAATGAAAGTGTAAAAGTCAGAACTCATGAGCGATGAATAGTCAAGCTAAAAGAAAAAAATATAAGCCGGGCGCGGTGGCTCACGCCTGTAATCCCAGCACTTTGGGAGGCCGAGGCGGGCGAATCACGAGGTCAGGAGATCGAGACCACGGTGAAACCCCGTCTCTACTAAAAATACAAAAAATTAGCCGGGCGCCTGTAGTCCCAGCTACTCGGGAGGCTGAGGCAGGAGAATGGCGTGAACCCAGGAGGCGGAGCTTGCAGTGAGCCGGAGATCGCGCCACTGCACTCCAGCCTGGGGGACAGAACGAGACTCCATCTCAAAAAAAAAAAAAAAAAAAAAAAAGAAAAAGAAAAAAATATGAAGTCAGAACTCATTCAGCTGAAAGTGTCAGAAATCAATTGCAAACTGGTTTAGAGGATTCAAGAGAATATACTGGTCCACAGAACAAGGATGTCACAGAGGTTGATCAGGCATGGCTGTATCCAGGGCTCAAACACTATTAGCGGAATGCCATCTTGCTTGCTCTCTGTCTCTATTTCATCAATAGATCTTATCCAGATGGTGGAAAAGGTAGACACTATCAATTCCAGATTAATCTCCATCAACTGAACAACCCTACTAGAAAGGAAGAGTCTCTTCCCAGTGTTCAGAAAGGAAAATCTCAGGGAGGGACTTGATTGGCTGAAGGTGTACCACATGTGCATCCTTGAACCAATCCCTGTGGTTGGGGATGAGGTGCTCTGATTGGCCAGATTAGTGAGCCAATGGCCCCGGGAGATGAAATCAAGGAATGGTCCATTTAAAATAGGTCCCCCCCAGGAAGTGGTGATTCTGTTCCAAAAGAAAGAGGAGAAGGAAATAAATTGATGAAAACAACGGAAGTTGCTATATAAGAAGCAAATAACAACTGTAATCCCAGCACTTTGGGAGGCTGAGGTGGGTGGATCACCTGAGGTCGGGAGTTCAAGACCAGCCTGACCAACATGAAGAAACCCTGTCTCTACTAAAACAACAACAACAGCAACAACAACAACTGTATATATGTGTGTTTATATATATACAGTTGTATATATGTGTATATATACACATGTGTGTGTGTGTATATATATAATTAGCTGGGTGTGGTGGCATGTCCCAGCTACTCGGGAGGCTGAGGCAGGAGGAGAATCACTTGAACCTGGGAGGCAGACGTTGCTGTGAGCCAAGATGGGGCCATTGCCCTCCAGCCCGGGCAACAAGAACAAAACTTCATCTAAAAAAAAAAAAAAAAAAAAGGCCGGGCACGGTGGCTTACGTCTGTAATCCCAACACTTTGGGAGGCCGAGGTGAGTGGATCACGAGGTCAGGAGATCCAGACCATCCTGACTAACACGGTGAACCCCGTCTCTACCAAAAATACAAAAAATTAGCCAGGCGTGGTACCAGGTGCCTGTAATCCCAGCTACTTGGGGGGCTGAGGCAGGAGAATGGCGTGAACTTGGGAGGCGGAGCTTGCAGTGAGCCGAGATCGCGCCACTGCACTCCAGCCTGGGGGACAGAGTGACACTCCGTCTCAAAAAAAGGAAAAAAAAAAAAAAAGGCAAATAACAAGTTTCCAATACTTGTACCATCTAGAAATAATGACTGTTGACTTCTTAATGTAAATCCTCCCAGAATTCCCCTCCGCTTATTTAGCTATAATTATATAGGCATATACTAGATATATAGAACATTGAGATATCCTATGCAAACTTTTGTAAGCTGATTTTGATTGCCTTGTTTAAAAATATCATTTAGATATTTTGAAGTGTAAGTGGCATATCTTCTGGGTAGAAGAAATAAAGAATATAGACAAACAACAATAAAAATAACTTTTTTTAAATAAATTTTTTTTTTTTTTGGAGACAGAGTCACTCTATCACCCAGGCTGGGGTACAGCAGCATGATCTTGGCTCATTGCAACCTCCACCTCCTGGGTTCAAGCGATTTTCATGCCTCAGTCTCCAGAGTAGCTGGGATTACAAGTGCATGCAACCACGCCCAGTTAATTTCTGTATTTTTAGTAGAGACGGGGTTTCTCCATGTTGTCCAGGCTGGGCTTGAACTCCTGGTCTCAAGCAATCTGCCTGCCTCGGCCTCCCAAAGTACTGGGATTACAGATGTGAGCTACCACACCCGCCTTAAAATAACTTTTATAATTGGCTGGGGTTAATAGTAAGACTTTTAAGAAGTTAGATTAAGGGCAGGGTTGAGATAGAGGAAGAATAATTCATCAGATCTCCTCTTATGATACCCTGTAGTCCCTCTTTGCAGTGCTTTGCACATTTGTAATTTTACATTAATTACTTGAAGTGGCTTATTTAAAATAATTTTATTCTCTAGTGTTGCTTTCCTTAAAAGAAAGAAGAAAAAAAAAACAGAGAAAAGAACAGTGACCTAAAATAATTTTATTTTGAACTATTTCAGGCACATAAAAAACTATAAAGACCAGTACAGTGAATAACCATTTACCCATCACTCAGTTAAAAAAAAAAATATAACAAAGACAATCAAGTCCTTCTGTGGACCCCTCTTAATCTCATGCTCCTTTCTTTCTCCCTCCCTTCCCAGTGGGACCTTTATCCTGCAGTTGTGTCTTATATTTCATGCCTATTTTGTATTCTTATTGAATATATGTTATCCATTATCAACACGTAACATTATGTTGCATATTTTAACACTTTAAAGAGACTACCACTGTATGTATTGTTCTCATGATTTGCTTTTTGGTTAATTGTTATGATTTTGCAATTTATTTTTATTTTTATTTATTTATTTATTTTTTGAGACAGTTTTACTCTTATTGCCCAGGCTGGAGTGCAATGGCGCGATCTTGGCTCACTGCAACCTTTGCCTCCCGGGTTCAAGTGATTTTCCTGCCTCAGCCTCCTGAGTAGTTGGGATTATAGGCATGTTCCACCACACCTAGCTAATTTTGTATTTTTGATAGAGATGGGGTTTCTCCATATTGATTAGGCTGGTCTCGAACTCCCGACCTCAGGTGATCTGCCCTGGTCTGGCCTCCCAAAGTGCTGGGATTACAGGTGTGAGCCACCGGGCCTGGCCGATTTTGCAAATTATTAGTGTTAATACAGGTTGTATTTCATTTATTTTCTACTACTGTTAGTGTTAATCTGTTAATATTAGCATTCTACCGTAGAACTCAATCATAATTAATCTATCTATTCTCCAGCAGATGGACATTTAGGTTCTTTTCTTTTCTTTTCCTTTCCTTTCTTTCTCTCTCTCTTTCTCTTCTCTCTTTCTCTCTTTCTCTCTTTCTTTCTTTCTCTTGAGGTGGAGTCTCGCTCTTTTGCCTGACTGGAGTGCAATGGTGCCATCTTGGCTCACTGCAAACTCCACCTCCTGGGTTCAAATGATTCTTGTGCCTCAGCCTCCCGAATAGCTGTGACTACAGTGGCCACCACCACACTTGAGTTTCGTATATTTAGTAGAGACGGGGTTTTGCCATGCTGGCCAGGGTGGTCTTGAATTCCTGACCTCTGGTAATCCACCCGCCTTGGCCTCCCAAAGTGCTGAGATTACAGGCATGAGCCACTGAGGCTGGTCGTCTTTCTTTTCTTCTCTTTTCTTTCCTTTCCTTTCCTTTCCTTTCCTTCCCTTCCTTTTCTTTCTTCTTTTCTTTTTCTTTTCTTTTCTTTTCTCCCCTTCCCTTCCCTTCCCTCCCCTTTCCTCCTCTCCCTTCCATCTCACCCTCCTGTCCGTCCTTCCTTCCTTCCTTCCTTCCTTCCTTCCTTCCTTCCTTCCTTCCTTCCTTCCTTCCTTCCTTCCTTCCTTCCCTCCCTCCCTCCCTCCCTCCCTCTGTCCCTTTCTTTCTCTTTCTCTCTTTCTCTCTCTCTTTTTCTTTTTTTTCTTCTTTCTTCTTTTTTTGGAGACAGCGTCTTACTTTGTCACCCAAGCTGGAGTGCAGTGGTTTGATCATGGCTCACTGCAGCCTCGATCCCCCAGGCTCAAGTGATCTTCCCACCCCAGCCTTCCTGAGTAGCTGGGATTATAAAAGGCTTGCACCACGATGCCTGGCTAATATTTGTGTTTTTTGTAGAGATGGGGTTTCACCATATTGTTCAGGCTGGGCTCCAACTCCTGAGCTCAAGCAATCCACCCACCCTGGCCTCCCAAACTGCTGGGATTACAGGCCTGAGCCACCGCACCTGACCTGTTTCTATTTTTTTATTACAAACAGTGCTGTAGTAAATACTCCTGTACAGGCCGGGCGCAGTAGCTCACGCCTGTAATCCCAGCACTTTGGGAGGCCGAGGTGGGTAGATCACCTGAGGTTAGTAGTTTGAGACCAGCCTGACCAACATGGAGAAACCCCATCTCTACTAAAAATACAAAATTAGCTGGGTTTGGTGGCACATGTCTGTAATCCCAGCTACTTGGGAGACTGAGGCAGGAGAATCGCTTGAACCTGGGAGGCGGAGGTTGCGGTAAGCTAAGATCACACCACTGCACTCCAGCCTGGGCAACAAGAGCAAAACTCCGTCTCAAATATGTATATATGTTCCTGTACGTTTCTCCTTGTGCAAGCTGATAGAGCTTCTTCTGGTCTAGCGTATGTACCTAGGAGTGGAATTGCTGGGCTGTGGGGGTTATCCATCTTCGACTTTACTCAATTTCACCAAATTGCTCTGCAGAACAGTTGTACCAATTTACACTCTTGCCTGCAGTACGTGAGAATTTCAATTTCTCCAACATTTGGTTTTGTCAGACTTTTTATCTTTGCCAGTTTGATGTGTGTGAAATGCAGTCCGCTGGCACCCGGTGTTCAGTCCTGCAGAGCTGGATGCATATGTCTTGTTCACCATGGTTCCCCCAGCACTTTGCACAGCACCTGAAATATAGTAGGTACTCCATATTTTTTGACTGACTAATTGAGCAGCAGTTTTCTGGCTCCTCTCATGTAAAAATCCATTACGGTTTGTTGGAGAAGCCGCTTGTTCTCCAGGGAGTCCTGTTTTCATCTCACTCTTCCCAATTCAAAACCAGGAAACCAGGCCAGGCGCAGTGGCTCACTCCTGTAATCTCAGCACTTTGGGAGGCCAAGGCAGGTGGATCATGAGGTCAGGAGTTCAAGACCAGCCTGACCAACATGGTGAAGCCCCATCTCTACTAAAACTACAAAAAAATTAGCCAGGTGTGGTGGCACGCGCCTGTAATTCTAGCTACTCACGAGGCAGAGACAGGAGACTCACTTGAACCTGGGAGGCAGAGGTTGCTGTGAGCCGAGATCGTGCCACTGCACTGCAGCCTGGGTGACAGAGCAAGACTCCATCTCAAACAAATAAACAAACAAACAAACAAACCAGGAAACCACTCAGGAACTAAGCAGAGAAAACAGCTTTTGATTGCCCTGTTTGCCTTTTTGTTAGAACTACAGTTCTGAAAACTTTCTGATGCCTCAGAACCACGTGGAGGGCTTGTTAAAATGCAGGTCACTGGGATCCATTCCCCCAGAATTTCTTTTCTTTCTTTTTTTTTTTTTTGAGACGGCATGTTACTCTGTCGCCCAGGCTGGAGAGCAGTGGTGCGATCTCGGCTCTGCCTCCCAGTTCCACGCCATTCTCCTGCCTCAGCCTCCCTAGTAGCTGGGACTATAGGCATGTGCCACCATGCCTAGCTGATTTTTGTATTTTCTGTAGAGATGAGTCTTTCTATGTTGCCCAGGCTGGTCTTGAACTCCCGGGCTCAAGCAATCCACCTGCCTTGGCCTCTCAAAGTGTTGGCATTACAGGTGTGAGCCACCATATCCAAAATAAGATTTGCATGTCTAATAAGTTCCTGGGTGATGCTGATGCTGGTGCTGCTGGTCTGAGAACTACACTTTGAGAACCACTGGATCTGAGGAACATTCAATTCAGACATTTTAGATATGATCAATGTGGAGTGCCCTTAAAGAGACTGAATGCAAAACTTGAAAAGCCACTCCCAAAGTGGAGAGTGGAAGGAAGAATATCACATCTAACTCCACTTAGCTGGAGTAGGAAAAGGAGAAGTCTGGAATATTTAAGACAGTTGGCGGCATTTATGGAGACTGATATAATTCAGTAAGAATATATTGGGCACCAACTGGGTTACTTCCTTCCTTCTTTTCTTTTCTTTCTTTTTCCCTTCCCTTCCCTTCCTTCCTTTCCATCCTTCTCCCCTCCCCTCCCCTTCCCTCCCCTTCCCCTCCCCTTCCCTCCCCTTCCCCTCCCCCCTTCCCTTCCATTCCTTTGTTTTTGAACAGAGTCTCTCTCTCTCTGTCACTCAGGCTGGAATGCAGTAGTGCAATCTCAGCTCATTGCAACCTCTTCCTACCGGGTTCAGGTGATTCTCGCGCCTCAGCCTTCCGAGTAGCTGAGACTACTGGTGTGTGCCACCACACCTAGTTAATTTAAATTTAAATTTTTTGTATTTTTAGTATAGACGGGGTTTTGTCATGTTGGCCAGGCTGGTCTCAAACTCTTGGCGTCAAGCAATTCACCTGCCTTGGCCTCCCAAAGTGCTGGGACTACAGGTGTGAGCCATTGTGTCTGGCCCTGACTGAGTTTTTTCCATCTACTCACAAGTCTTCTACATGCTTTCAAGCCAGGATCTTTTTTTTCCATTCATACTTACTCCTGAGAGCACCCTAATCTCCTCTTCTTCCTTTACCTCCTCCCCTCCCCCCTACCTCCCCTCCCCCTCCCCTTCCCCACCTCCCCCTCCCCCTCCCCATCTTCCCCACCTCTCCTTCTCCTCCTTCTCCTCCTCCTCCTTCTTCTTCTTCTTCCTCTTCCTCCTCTTCTTCTTCTTCCTCTTCTGCTCCTCCTCCTCCTTCTTCTTCTTCTATGAATTAAATTCAAATGTGGTCTTGGCCATGTGTTGAAACTATAATAAAGATAACTGGCATTTATCGAGGGCTTGGTTACCAAATGCTTTTGTCAGTATTATCTCACTTTATCCTCCCTCAGACTCCAGGAGATAGGTACCATTGTTATATCCATTGTGTGGATGAAGTTTAGAGATTACACAACAGGTAAATAGCAAAGCTGGGGCTGCAGCCCAGGTCACCCCAATTCCAGTGTCTTGTTCTTTACTGATACTATACACCATTCATATGTGATTCTTAGCTTCCTTATTCATTAGTTCACCAAATGTTTTCTGAGCACCTCCTAGGTGCTAGGCCCTTTGCGGCTGACATGCGCAAATGAGATTGACAAAATCCCTGGTAGCATGACAATATGTGTTGGCCCTGTGTCCCCACCCGAATCTTATCTTAAATTGGAATCCCCATAATCCCTATGTATGGAGGGAGGGACCAAGTGGAGGTCATTGAATCATGGGGGCAGTTTCCCCCATGCTGTTCTCGTGATACTGATTGAGTGCTCGTGAAATATGATGATTTTATAGGGCAGTTTCCCTGCTCCTGCTCACTCTCTCTGGCCTGCCACCATGTAAGATGTGCCTATTTCCCCTTCCCCCATGACTGTAAGTTTCCTGAGGCATCCCCAGCCATGCAGAACTGTGAGTCAATTAAACCTCTTTCCTTTATAAATTACCCAGTCTTGAGGCTTTCTTTCCTTTTTTTTTTTTTTTGTGAGACAGAGTCTTGCTCTGTTGCCCATATTGGAGTGCAGTGGCATGGTCTCAGCTCAGTGCAACCTCTGCCTTCCAGGTTCAAGCAATTCTCCTGCCTCAGCCTCCCAAATAGCTGGTATTACAGGCATGTGCCACCAGGCCTGGCTAATTTTTCTGTATTTTTAGTAAAGAGGGGTTTTTGCTATGTTGGCCAGTCTGGTGCCATACTCCTGTAATCCCAGCACTTTGGGAGGCTTGAGGCAAGTGGATCACTTGAATATTTCTTTATAGCAGTGTGAGTCATCTCCTATTACTGATTTTTTTTTTGTTTTTTTGTTTTTTTTTCCCCAAAAAGATGGGGTCTTGCTATCACCCAGGTTGGAGTGCAGTGGCTTGATCATAGCTCACTGCAGTCTTGACCTCCCAGGCTCAAGCATTCTCCACCTCAACCTCCCAAGTATCTGGGACAACAAGTGTGTGCAATCATACCCGGCTAATTATTTATTTATTTTTTTGTACAGATGAGGTCTTGCTGTGTTGCCCAGGCTGGTGTGGAACTCCTGGTCTCAAGCAATTCTCTCACCTCAGCCTCCCAAAGTGCTGAGATTACAGGCATGAGCCATTGCGCCTGGCCACAATCTCCTATTACTCTCATCTATAGGAGGAAGTGATACTATCCCTCTTTGAGAGTAGCTGTGAGGGTTAGGGAAATGTGTGCTTGATACCCAGTAGATGCTCAATAAGTATCATACTAGGTATATAGTAGGTGCTCAGTAAGTGTTGTGCTTGGTATACAGTAGGTGCTCAATAAGTGTTGACTCCTGATTTCCTTCACTCTAGGAGCTGGTAACTCTCTATTTGCATAGGTGGGAGAGAATGAAACCAATTCCAAGAGACTATGATATTCTCCTAGTAAAAGGCATTGCACCATCTTTAACATTTGTGCCTTTAACATTTGTGCAGCCACCCTCTATTAGCTCATCTGAGCAAATGCTCATTTTCCTGGTCTCTGGGGATAAGACTTAGGCCCTTGTTTTCATTTGCTTCCTCACCCTCTCCCCATCTCCCTATTCTAGTCAGTATCACAGAATATACAACATCTTGACAAACCAAAGGTGCTGGGCAATGCTTTAGGAAACAGTGTGCAATTTAGAGAGAAGAACAATGAAGAAATATCGGCTCTAGGCAGCTTGTGTGATGGAGAATAGAAGAAGATAAGAGAAATGTGCAGCTTAGGAGGGTGAGTTTGCATAGGTAATGAGAGAAAATCAGGAGCCAATGTCTACTTAGAGGTATTTTCCTTCAAGCATCTTGAGCTTTTGAAGAACCTGGATAGGAGAAATCTACATTTTAGGAATGTATGCTGCTATTTATGTAATTTCCATCTTTGAAGGTTTCAACTCCATCTTTGCTGTCTGTGTGCTAGTTATTTCTTTTTCAGGCTCAGTTTTAATAATTTCCTTTTTTTCTTCTTTTCTCCCAGGAAGAGGGTTTAACTCTGCAACATAATCAATGCACAGAAACCCAAATTGGAAATCTCTTTCACTACAGACAAGATAGTTCAGAAGTGAAAAGTCATAGCAAAATTGGGCATTTCTTTCCATAGACTTAACAGAAGCAACACCTGGATTCCAGTAGCTGAACTGGTGTAACTAGCATTCGAATGTCTCCATCCAGGTGCTACTTTGTGGTGGATGAAGAGCTCAGGTTTTGTTCCTCATCAGCCTTGTGACCTTGGGCAAAGTCCCTGACCTATCAGAGCCTCAATTTTCCTATCTGTGGAAAGATGACCATGAAAAAATATGCACTGTGGGGTGGTTTTGGTGGGGAGAATTAAATTAGATATAATTTAGAAATTCTTAGCATCATATTTGTATCATATATATGTTTATATATGTTAATATATAACACATAATGGTATATACGAAACTCATCTATATGAACATCACATAGCATATCATATTATATATACACACTATATGGTATATATGACATATACTATATAATATATGATATGGTTTGGCTTTGTCCCCACCCAAATCTTATCTTGGATTGTAACTCCCACAATTCCCACATGTTGTGGGAGGAACCTAGTGGGAGGTAATTGAATCCTGGGGTTGGTCTTTCCTGTGCTGTTCTCGTGATAGTGAATACGTCTTACGAGATCTGACGGTTATATAATGGGGAATTTCCCTGTACAAGCTCTCTTCTCCTGTCCGCTGCCATGTGAGACATGCCTTTCATCTTCTGCCATGCTTGTGAGGCCTCCCCAGCCATGGTTCCACGTGACTGGGGAGTAATAAACCTCTTTCTTTTGTAAATTGCCCAATCTCAGGTATGTCTTTATCAGCAGCATGAAAACAGACTAATGCAATATATTTTATATATATATGATATCGTATCTATCTAATATAGTATAGTATACTAAGTATTAAATATTTTATAATAAATATAATGCGTACTATAGCATATAAACATTATATAGTACAATGATATATGCTCTAACGTATGTACTATGTAGCATAATGGCACATATACATATTATACGTGTTTGTATTTTATAGTGTACATAACATATACTATATATCACATAGTATTCTATAGTATATGAGATATACATATCATATAACAAACATATAACAAACATATAACATATATAACAAACATATAACATATCATATAACAAACACTACACTCAATGCACTCTGCTCATGCACACTGGTGACAGTTCAGCTTTCAAACACACTACACTCAATATATATATACTATATACACTATATATATATGATATATATATACACTAATATACTATATATACTATATACACTATAGTGTATAATATATATACTATATACACTATATATAATATAGTATACTATGTAATATATGCTATATATACAAGCAACTTTCCTCTAGACTATATCTTATATTATATGCTATATAATGTACCAATATAATATAGTAGAGATGAAAGTTTCTTGTGAATTGAAAAGCCATGATTAATAGATGTTATTATTCATATAGAGATATAGATGACTGATAAGGTTTATGGTATGACCCTGACTCTCTTTTTTCCTTTTCTTTTTCTTTTTTTTTTTTTTTGAGATGGAGTCTCACTCTGTCGCCCAGGCTAGAGTGCAGTGGCGCTATCTCGGCTCACTTCAAGCTCTGCCTCCCGGCTTCACGCCACTCTCCTGCCTCAGCCTCCTGAGTAGCTGGGACTACAGGCGCCCACCACCACGCCCGGCTAAGTTTTTATATTTTTAGTAGAGACGGGGTTTCACCGTGTTAGCCAGGATGGTCTCGATCTCCTGACCTCGTGATCTGCCCACCTCGGCCTCCCAAAGTGCTGGGATTACAGGTGTGAGCCACCGCACCTGGCCTTATGGTATGACCCTGACTCTCTTTTTTTCTATCATCTGCTTGATTCACTACCTGACTCCTAATTTTTCTTCTTTTTTTTTTGAGATGGAGTCTCATTCTGTTGCCCAGGCTGGAGTGCAGTGGCACATTTTCAGCTCACTGCAAGCTCTGCCTCCCGGGTTCACGCCATTCTCCTGCCTCAGCCTCCCGAGTAGCTGGGACTACAGGCACCCGCCACCATGCCCAGCTAATTTTTTGTATTTTTAGTAGAGACGGGGTTTCACCGTGTTAGCCAGGATGGTCTTGATCTTCTGACATTGTGATCCAGCTGCCTCAGCCTCCCAAAGTGCTGGGATTTGAGATGGAGTCTCACTTTGTCACCCAGGCAGTGGTGTGATCTCGGCTCATTGCAACCTCTACCTCCCATGTTCAAGCAATTCTCCTGCCTCAGCCTCCCAAGTAGCTGGGATTACAGGCGTGTGCCACCATGCTCGGCTAATTTTTGTAATTTTAGTAGAGACGGGTTTTCGCCATGTTGGCCAGGCTGGTCTTGAACTCCTCAACTCAACTGATTCACCTGACTCAGCCTCCCAAAATACTGGGATTACAGGCGTGAGCCACCATGACTGGCCCTGACTCTTAATATTTTATTTTACTATTTTTTCCTCAACTACTAAACCTCTTTCCTCAACTACTTCTTGTTGCCTTCGACATTCAGTTAGTGGGCCATCATCCTCTCAGGACGCCCCCCAAGGGCTGGGAGTCACCATTGGCACATTGAAACTCTTTTCCTCCTTCCTGCTGTACACTCACCCTGCATCTAACGGTTTCGCTGCCTCTACTGATACTGGCTTTAAAGCATGGCCTGGATACATCCACTCTTCTCCCAGCCCCATCACCCCAAGCCAGCTGCCCCCACCGGCCTACACAACTCCAATAGTCTCTTAACTGCTCTCCCTGCTTCCTCCTTCACCTCTTTATAATCTACTCTTCACATAGTAGCCTGCGTGATCCTTATTTTTTTATTTTTATTTTTTTGAGACAGGATCTCACTGTCATCCAGGCTGGAGTGCAGTGGCAGAATCACGGCTCACTGTAGCCTCAACTTTTCTGGGCTCAGATGATTCTCCCACCTCAGCTTCCTGAGTAGCTGGGACCACAGCTAATTTTTGTATATATATATATATTTTTTACTTTATTATTATTATTATGATTATTGTGGAGACAGGGTTTTGCCATGTTGGTCAGGCTGATCTTGAACTCCTGAGCTCAAACAATTCTCCTGCCTTGGCCTCCTAAAGTACTGGGATCACAGGTATGTGCCACTGTGCCTGACCAATCTTTAAAGGGAGTAAATCGGATCGTGTTACTTGGCTGAAAACTCTTCATTGGTTTTTCCAACACATTTAGCATAAAATCCAAACTCCTTACTGTAAATTTCTCCTGAAATTTACCTTTGCCTGGTATCACTTCCCTGCTCTGCTTTGCTCACTCTGCTCATGCACACTGGTGACAGTTCAGCTTTCAAACACACTACACTCAATGCACTCTGCTCATGCACACTGGTGACAGTTCAGCTTTCAAACACACTACACTCAATGCACTCTGCTCATGCACACCGGTGACAGTTCGGCTTTCAAACACACCACACTCAGTCCCACCTTGTGGCCTTTGCACTTGCTGTTTCCTTGCCCTGGAATGTCTTTCCTCCAAGATATGTGCATGGCCCTCTTGTTCACTCCATTCAGGACTCTCTGCAAATGTTGCTTTATCTGGGGAGACATTCCAGATCATCCTATCAAAAATAACACCTCCCATCACCTCTGTCTTCTTAATGTATCTTGCCATACATAGACACTTAGCATTGACCATAGATTCTCTGTATGTGTATGTGTGTGTGTGTGTGTGTATACACACATATATATATTTAGCATTTTTACATTCTCTGAAAGGCCCCAGAGCACTTAGTGTATGGCACAAAATAGGTAAATAATGGTAATAATTGTTACTATTCATTTTGTTATTATAGACAGTGCTGTGTGAGTTTTAAATCCTTTCATGAGAAAAGGTTTTTTTAAGGCTGGGCAAGGTGGCTCACACCTGTAATCCCAGCACTTTGGGAGGCTGAGGCAGGTGGATCACCTGAGGTCAGGAATTTGAGACCAGCCTGGCCAATATGTTGAAAACCCATCTCTACTAAAAACACAAAAATTAGCTGGGTGTGGTAGCGTGAGCCTGTAATCTCAGCTACTTGGGAGGCTGAGGTGGGAGGATTGTTTGAACCAGGGAGTCAAAGGTTGCAGTGAGCCGAGATCACACCATTGCACTCCAGCCTGGGTAACAGAACAAGACTTTGCACCCCCCACCCCTGCCAGAAAAAAAGCAATAATAATTTTTTTTTTTTTTTGAGACAAAGTCTCTCTCTGTCACCCAGGCTAGAGTGCAATGGCGTGATCTTGGTTCACTGCAACCTCCGCCTCCCGGATTTAAACAATTCCTCTGTCTCAGCCTCCTGAGTAGCTGGGATTATAGGCATGTGCCACCACACCTGGCTGATTTTTGCATTTTTAGTAGAGATGGGGTTTCACCATGTTGGTCAGGCTGGTCTCAAACTCCTGACCTCATGATCCACCCCACCTTGGCCTGCCAAAGTGTTGGGATTATAGGCATGAGCCACCCAGCCCCGACCCTGCTTTTTTTTTTTTTTTTGTAGAACTGTGGTCTTACTATATTGCCTAGGCTGGACTCAAACTCCTGGCTTCAAGCAATCCTCCTGCCTCGGCCTCTCAAAGTCCTGGGATTATAGGTGTGAGCTACGATGCATGACCAATAAAAGGTTTTGATACTCAGAAATTCGATACCTACTATTTATGGAGCAAAACTATGTGCCCAGCAGGTGCTAAGTTTTTTTTTTTTTTTTTCCAACTCTGTCTCATTTAACTCTCACGATCACAGAATGCCTTGAAGTTTGTATTATTTCAGGAGAGGAAGTGAACTCAGAATCAGCTTTATTAATATTGGTAATAATAGTAGTGTTATTAAATGAATGAATGAAAGCACAACATGAGACCGATTCTAAAGTGATTAGAAGACTTTAAGCGCTCAGCTCTGGGATTGAACGGTGGAGGGGCAGGCAGTTTGGAAGGGGAGGCATCCCTTGTGTACTCCCAGAAGTGTCCTGATCCAGGGTCAACCTCGGAGGCACCAAGATTTGTTTTATTAGAGAAGGCAGCCATTCCTCACCCCACACTACCCACAGATCCAAGGCCTGAGGAATCTGAGAAATGGCTCCCCTAGTCCATAGGCTCAATCTGTTTCCACTGGGAGACAAGCAGCCTGGACATATGGGTTCTGCACCTTTCACTGCGTAGGTGATAAACCTTGAGCCAAATCAGAATTATTGGTCTTGTGTTCTGTCGTACGGGACCTCAGCACTGTGAAGCGCGCTCACACCCACATGCCCTTTTATTTATGGCTTTTATTGAGTTTCCTATGAAGTCATAAATTGACCAACCCTCCGGCTGGTTCCAGCCCTCATCAGGAAGCTATCATCAAAGTGAATCACCTTCTCACTGGCCACATGTTCCCTGAAGGTTCATTGCAAAGGCTGAGATGTTTTCTGGGACTTGCTTATAGAATCTGTCGGCCCTAGCTTAGAACTGTCTAGTCAAGGTTTTGTTTTTGTTTTTGTTTTTGTTGTTAAGAAAGAAAAGTGAAAGACAAAGTGGAAAGGTAATGTGTTTGTTTGGTCAGGGCCTCTCATCTCTGTACAGTATTCTGGAAATGCCTCAATTTCTGGAGCTGTGGATTGGACGAAGTTGACCTACTCTTATTCTGGCCTAGAAAAAGTCTGAGTAATTCTTGCATCAGGGAGGCCAGGCATGTTGGCTCACGCCTGTAATCCAGCACTTTGGGAGGCTGAGGCAGGCGGATCACCTGAGGTCAGGAGCTCAAGACCAGCCTGGCCAACATAGTGAAACCCCATCTCTGCTAAAAATACAAAATATTAACTACGTGTGGTGGCAGATGCCTGTAATGCCGGCTGCTTGGGAGGCTGAGGCAAGAGAATCGCTTGAACCTGGGAGGTAGAGGTTGCAGTGAGCCGAGATCATGCCACTGCACTCCAGCCTGGGTGAAAGAGCAAGACTTAATCTCAAAAAAAGAAAAAAATTCTTGCACTAGGGATGTGGGGACAAGGCAGAGAACAACATATTCCTAAGGGAATATGGGAACCAGCAACTTAAATAGAAACAAGGGTTGGACCTTGGACATGGGAGGGACTTGGATGGAAATGATTTCCCTAAAAGCATGGGGTGCTGGAGAGTCCCTAAGAACTCCTCAGACACCTGTCAAGCCCTGCGCTGGGTACACAACCTGCATTATGTCACCCACTCTTCAACAGGCCCCTGGTTCATCTCCATTTTGCAGATGGAGAAATTGAGGTTCACAGAGGTTATGTCATGATATAAATTGCTCAGATCACATGGATACTAAGTGGTAGAGCCAAATTCTGAACACAGATTCTTCTTTAATTTATTAAAATGCACCCATTTGGATGTACATGTCAATGATTTTTAGTAAATTTATTTAGTTTCATTTAATTTAATTTATTTATTTATTTGAGATGGAGTTTTGCTCTGTCGCCCAGGCTGGACAAAAGTGGTGCAATCTTGGCTCCCTGCAACCTCCGCCTCCTGGGTTCAGGCGATTCTCATGCTTCAGCCTCCCAAGTAGCTGGGACTATAGGCACATGCCACCTTGTCTGGCTAATGTTTGTATTTTTAGTAGAGATGGGGTTTTACCATGTTGGCTAGGCTGGTCTCAGACTCCTGACCTCAGGTAAGCCACCCCCCTTGGCCCCCCAAAGTGCTGGGATAATAGGCGTGAGTCACTTATTTTATTTTATTTTTTTGAGATGGAGTTTCACTCTTGTTGCCCAGGCTGGAGTGCAATGGCATGATCTTAGCACACTGCAACCTCCGCCTCCCAGGTTCAAGTGATTCTCCTGCCTCAACCTCCCAAGTAGCTGGGATTACAGGCACGCACCACCACGCCTGGCTAATTTTTGTGTTTTTAGTAGGGATGGGGTTTCTCCACGTTGGTCAGGCTGGTCTTGAACTCCCAACCTCAGGTGATCCACCAGCCTCGGCTTCCCAAAGTGCTGGGATTACAGGCGTGAGCCACCGCGCCTGGCCCAGTTATTTTATTTTGTAAAGAGACAGGGTCTTGCTCTGTTGGCCAGGCTGGAGGACAGTGGCATAATCATAGTGCACTGTAGTCTTGAACTCCTGGGCTTAGGCGATCCTCCTACCTCAGCCTCCTGAGTGGGTAAGACTACAGACATGGGCTACCATGCCCAGCTAAGATTTTTAGTAAATTTTAAAATTTGTGTAATTATCATGACAGTACAGTCTTAGAACTTTTCCATGGTGTCCAAAATGACCCCTGGTGCTGATTTGCAGTCAATCCTCATTCCATTCTGTAGCTTCGGGTGACAACTGTGCCTGGCCCTGTGTGTCTCTATAAATTTACCTATTCTGGACATTTCATATAAATATAATCACACAATATGTAGTCTTTTCATTTGGCTTCTTTTACTTATGGTGAGATAACTATGTTGCTGTGTATATTAACAGTTCATTCCTGCCTGGGTGTGGTGGTTCACGCCTGTAATCCCAGCACTTTGGGAGGCTGAGGTGGGTGGATCACTTGAGGTCAGGAGTTCAAGACCAACCTGGACATCATGGGAAAACCCTGTCTCTCCTAAAAATTCAAAAAGTAGCCAGGCATGGGGAACACACCTGTAATCCCAGCTACTCAGGGGGCTGAGGCAGGAGAATCACTTGAGCCCAGGAGGCAGAGGTTACAGTGAGCCAAGATTATGCCACTGAACTCCAGCCTGGGTGGCAGAGTAAGACTCCGTCTCAATAAAAACAACAACAACAACAACAACAACAACAACAACAACAACAGCAACAACATAGTTCATTCCTTTATATTCCTGAATACTATTCCAATGTATGGGTATACCCCATTTTATTTATTCATTTTACCAGTTGATGAGCATTTGGATTATTTCTATTTCTTGGCTGCTATAAATAATTCTGCTATGTACATTCATGCGCAGGTTTCTGTATGGTCAGATGTTTTCATTTCATTTGGGTAGTTTCCTAGGAGTGGAATTGCTGGGTTTTATGGTAAGCTAATGTTAAACTTTGTAAGAAACTGCCAAACTTTTCAAAGGGGCTTTGTCATTTTACATTGAACTCAGGTCCTTGTGACTCTGACGTCCAAGTTCTTAAGCACTGCATTATGTGTATTTCTCATGTTACTCCATGCCATGACTAATCAATTCATTTTAACAATTATTGCTTGATGTTTATGCTGGTCCTGGTACTAAATGGTAGGAATAGGGAGATGAAAGTGATATGGCTTGTTCTGCCTTTTATGGTAGATTGGGTTGTTATTATTATTATTATTATTATTTTTGAGACAGTCTCACTCTGTTGCCCAGGCTGGAGTGCAGTGGTGCAATCATGGCTCACGGCAGCCTCAACATTCTGGGCTCAAGTGATCCTCCTATCTCAGCCTCCTGAGTAGCTGGGATCACGGCATGTGCCACCATGCCTGGCTAACTTACATTTTTTTTTTTTCTTTGTAGAGACAGGGTCTCATTGTGTTGCAGAGACTGGTCTCAAACTGCTGGGCTCAAGCAATCTTCCTGCCTTGGGCTACCAAAGTGCTGGGGTTACAGGCTTGAGCCACATTGCCTGGTTAGATTGGTTAGTGATCACAATTTTTCTACCATATGACCTTTCAGTGTACCGGATAGACGAGTATGTTTTCCCACCCATATTAGGCTGTTCTTGCATTGCTATAAAAAAATATCCAGAGACTGGATAATTTATTAAAAAAAGAAGTTTAATTGGCTCACAGTTCTACAGGCTGTACAAGCATGGAGCTGGCATCTGCTTGATTTCTGGGGAAGCCGCAGGGAGCTTTTACTCATGGCAGAAGGTGAAGGGGGAGCAGGCACATCACATGGTGAAAGCAGGAACAAGAGAGAGAGTGTGGGTAAGAGGCCACACACTTTTAAATGACCAGATTTCGTGAAAACTCACTCACTATCAGGAAGACAGCACCAAATCATGAGGGATCTGTCCCCCTGACCCAAACTAACTCCACCAGGCCCCACCTTCAGCACCAGGGATTGCAATTCAATATGAGATTTGGGTGGGGACCAATATCCAAACTCTATCACCACTCCATGGTGTTGGGTTTGTCCATGTGACTTGTGGCCAAGGAACATGAATCAAATATGATGCAAACAGATGCCTCACATGTGCTTTTTGGGCTGTGGTTCGTGTTCTTGTGTTCTCCTGATCCACTAGGAGAAGAACACACTCCACATACCGGTTGCTCCTTCAGTCTGAGAGTCACAGCAAAGATACGTGAGGCAGACCTGAATTTAACACACAGCTGAAAGCTACGTGCAGGTTTCCCATGGCATGAAGTAGATCTGCCCATCTGATCCCTGCCTAGATCAGTTAAATCGCAGTCATCCTACTGATCTGTAAGGGTTTACAGAAGTGTTTGTCATTGTAAACAACTGAAATATTAGTTGTTTGTTATGCAGCAATAGCTGACTAATGCATCTTTAAAGAGCTTGCATAAAGAGATAAACAGAAATATAAAGCAATCTATAATATAGAGTGCAGTGAATGTCTGGAGAGAGATACAAATTGAGTACTGTGGGAAACCTCTCTGGTGGTAGGGGTAAAGTTCAGCTTCATGAACAAGGTGGTCTTAAAGGATAAGGAGGATTTTGACAGGTGGAAATGAGTGCAGTGGGAGGTCATCTAAGCAGAGAAAACAGTGTAAGCAAAGGACTGAAGGTTTTATGCCTATTTATGGCTCAAGTCCTGTGATCTAAGTTTCTCAGAAGACAGAGATGCATCCACTTTCAGGGTGAGGACCTTTAACTTGTCACTTATGGTCATCCCTGCAGAATGAGCCATATGCAATCTTTACGTTAGATCTAAAATCCACAGCAGATTAGTGGCAGACATTGATGGCTGTTGCTACTGTCTGGATCTGGTCATGGACGTGTTCCACCACCCACAGACTCACCGCCACCACCATATCAAATTTAAAAATGAGTCTCTTAAATGCTTAACTGACTTATCTTGCCAACTCCCACACACCAATTTTATGCCTACTTCTCTGGAGTGACAACCAGATAATGATTATAGGGAAATTTGCTTTTACTTTTCTTTTGCATCTGCTACTTTCTTTTTGTTAGAATTTTTGTGGTATACATTTTTGTTTTCAATGTTTCTATGTTGTCTTGTTTTATTTATTGTTTATTATATTGCATAGTCTTGTCTACAGTATTTCACGGGATTTTTTTAAAAGAAGCACTCCAAACTGAAAGGCATTGTCTTTTGTTAGGGAAATTTAGCCCATTTATGTTTATTGTGCTTATTGATAAGTTTGAATTTACTCCTGATATTTCAAATTCCAATTTACCATGTTTTAAAAATTGATGCATAATAATTGTACATATTTATGAGGTACATGTGATATTTTGATATGTACATACAATGTGTACTTATCAAATCAGGGCAATTAAGATATTCATCACCTCAAACATTTATCATTTCTTTGCATTGGGAGCATTTCAAATATTCTCTTCTGGCTATTTGGGTATATACAATAAATTGTTGTTAACTATAGTCACCCTACTGTGCTGTTGAACTCTAGAACTTTTCCTTCTATCTAACTGTATTTTTGTACCCATTAACCAATCTCTCTTCACCCCTCACCCACCTCCCCCACTCTCTGGAAACCATACTTCTACTCTACTTTTATGAGATCAACTTTTTAAGGTCCTACATATGAGTGAGAACATGCAATATTTATCTTTCTATGTCTGGCTTATTTCACTTAACGTCCTCCAGTTTCATTGGTGTTAACTGCAAATGACAAAATTTCATTCCTTTTTATGGCTAACTGATATTCCATTGTGTATATATATTATATTATATTTTCTTTTCTTTTTTTTTGTTTTGAGACAGAGTTTTGCTCTTGTTGCCCAGGCTGGAGTGCAATGGCGTGATCTTGGCTTACTGCAACCTCCACCTCCCAGGTTAAAGTGATTCTCTTGCCCCAGCCTCCTGAGTAGCTGGGATTACAGGCATGCGCCACCATCCCTGGCTAATTTTGTATTTTTAGTACAGATGGGGTTTCTCCATGTTGGTCAGGCTGATCTCGAACTCCTGACCTCAGGATCCTCCCATCTCGGCCTCCCAAAGTGCTGGGATTACAGGCATGAGCCACCATGCCCGGCATATAATACATTTTCTTTCTTCATCCGTTGATGAACACTTAGTTTGATTCCATATGCTGGCTATTATGATTAGTGTTACAGTAAATATGGGTGTGCAGGTATCTCTTCTACATACTGATTTCCTTTTTTTGGATATATACCCAGCAGTGGGATTGCTGGATTATATGGTAGATTTATTTTTCGTTTTCTGAGAAATCTCTGTACTGTTTTCCATAATGGTTGTACTAACTGACATTCCCACCAGCAATGCACTAGTGTTCCCCTTTCTCCATATTCTCACCAGCATGTTATTTTTTGTCTCATTGATAATAGCCATTTTAACTGGGGTGAAATATCTCATAATGGTTTTGCTTTGCATTTCCCTTGTGATTAGTGACACTGAATTTTTTTCATATCCCTGTTGTCCATTTGTATGTTTTCTTTTGAGAAATGTTCATTTACCCTGTTTATAAATTTGTTCTTTTTCTTTCCTGTTTTTTTCCCCCCTGGTTACATTGGTTATGTTTTTCTTGCTGCATTCTTTTTCTTCAGTGGTTTGGAAGTAATGCAAGCTAGTTCTGTCTCTTTGGCAATTATCTTTGACATTTTAAACACATTATGAAACATATTATTCTTTCAAAGTATAGAGTTAATTAGGATTTTCATCCGGAGCAAGAGAAGCAGCAGCATGTTTTCACTTCTCTACCTTGGCCATCTGCTGCTATTTCCTAGGTTGAAATGATCTGGAACTTTAGTTTCAGAATGTTATTTGTGTATTGATTTATTTTTATTGTAGATTCAGGGGGTACATGTGCAGGTTTGTTATGTGGGCATATTACGTGATGCTGGGGTTTCAGCTTCCATTGAACCCATCACCCAAACAATGAACATAGTATACAACAGGTAGTTTTTCAACCCTTTCCCACCTTCCCTACTCCCCTCTCAGAATATTATTGAAAAAAATGTTAAATTTTGTCTGTTTTTCCAAAGTATACTCTTTCTGGCCAGGCGTGGTGACTCATGTCTGTAATCCCAGCACTTGGGGAGGCTGAGGTTGGCAGATCAGCTGAGGTCAGGAGTTTGAGACCAGCCTGGCCAATATGGCAAAATCCCATCTCTACTAAAAATACAAAAAATAGCTGGGCGTGGTGGTGCACGCCTGTACTCCCAGCTATTCAGGAGGCCGAGGCAGGAAAATCGCTTGAACCTGGGAGGCGGAGGCTGCAGTGAGCTGAGATCACGCTACTGCACTCCAGCCTGGATGACAGAGCGAGACTCCATCTCAAAATCAAAACCAAAACCAAAACCAAAACCAAACCAACAACAACAACAAAGTACGCTCTTTCAGAAAGACTCTGAGTTGAAAACACCTGTGTGGCTTTCTAGCATCCAGTGTTACCAATGAGAAATATGATACCGATCTGATATTTCATCCCTTAGTGAGGTTTTTTTTTTCTCTTGGGAACTTTTTAGAATACTCTGTTCTCACTTTGAAATTGCACCCTGTTGCAACTAGGTGTGGTTCTTTTCCATGTCAGATTGGTCTTATTTATAGAATACATTATCTGCTCTTAGCTCTTTGAAGCTATCAGTTATACTTACATTAAAATCTTTTGTTTGTTTGTCCTATTGTAGTGATTAGGAATGTGAATTGTAGAATCACAATACCAGGCTTGAATCCCAGCCGTGATTCTTTCTGGATATTTGAGGGAAATTTCTGTAGTTATAGCAGGAACAATGGGGTGATTCCAGATTCCAGTATTCCAGGCAGAGGCCGCACCTAGCAGAACTAGCCCCGGTGGAGGTGGCCCCTCTGATAAATTCAGAGCTGATTTATCAGCAGCGTCTTCAATGGCACAATGTTAGATGGAGGCTCATGGGTTCCAGCCGAGGAGCATTAGCAGCTTTAAAAAATTCATTATTTTTATTTTTAAAAAATTTGTTATTATTATTTTTACAGAAACGGGGTTGCCCCATGTTGCCCAGGCTGGTCTTGAACTCCTGGGCTCAAGAGATCCTGCCTTGGACCCCCAAAGTGCTGGGATTATAGGCATGAGCCACAGCACCCAGCCCGTTAGCAGTTTTTGATCTCTGGTTATCACCTCTTCTTTTTGCTCCTCAGACCCACCCACTTTTCCAATTGCTCTTCCATCCATCTCCAAACCTTATAATTCACTCCTTTGTTTGAAATATCTAGAGTGGTTTCTGCTTTGCTGATACTACTGGTTTCTGAAACATGAGCATAGGACATAATCGATCTTGGGATGAGTGGGAGGAACAGAATGATGCCAAATTGTCTTCTTCTGTGTATGCGAAAGACACTGGCCAACCTTAATTCTGCAAGCCCAGGAGGGCTCTTAAATTATATATTTATTATTATTATTATTTTTGAGACAGAGTTTCACTCTTGTTGACCAGGCCGGAGTGCAATGGCTCAATTTTGGTTCACTGCAAACTCTACCTCCCAGGTTCAAGTGATTCTCCTGTCTCAACCTCCTGAGTAGCTGGGATTACAGGCATGTGCCACCACGCCTGGCTAATTTTGTATTTTTAGTGGAGACGGGGTTTCACCATGTTGGCCAGGCTGGTTTCGAACCCTTGACCTCAGGTGATCCACCCGCCTTGGCCTCCCAAAGTGCTGGGATTATAGGTGTGAGCCACTGTGCCTGGCCTATTATTGTTATTGTTATTATTTGTACCATAATGCATTGAATATAGCTTGTCAACGCTTGGATGTCAGGTAATCGACACCAAGACGTCCCTTGGGACTTTTGCTTTCAAATTTGCCCTGAGGATAGGCTGAAATAAGCTAGTGACATATTGAGTTAATTGAGCACCAACCCAGGAATGAATTCTGCTTCTTGCTCTCCTACCCTGGCCTTCCCCATGAAGTTAGTGGCCCCAGGAGGAAGGCAAGAAAAGGGTGAAGCTACATTACACTTGCAGTCAGTGTTCAAGTCACCACAAAATGGTGACCTACCTACACAGTGCCTTAAGTCCCCCTGTCTTGCCCCAGATGACAGAATCCACATGGACCCTTTTACTGCAGCCCATCAGGCTCCACAGTTTTATAGACAGTGTCAGGAGGAGTGATTAGCACCAGAGGAAAAAGGTTCCCAGGCACAGTTGCTAAAACTGTGCTCCTGAGGTCTGCAGGAGCCCCCAAGGTCTCTGTTGATTACTTTAAGCAAAGCTCTTCAGTTTCTCTGTGGGGAACTTCTCCCTAAGTGACCACAATCAGGTTAGCAGGTGGCTGAGTAAACAAGGCTGAACAATGGGTTTTCCGTCAAGTTGGTTCATATCAGCAAGAAGCCCCTAAATCTTTTTTTTTTCTGTCCTTCCTGGAGACAAAGAAACAGTTCAGTCACCCTACTGAGGAGAAAAAAGGCCATTACTGTGAAAAGAAGGCACCTGTCCTAGATTTGAGGGAGGCACGTTATCTTGGACGGTTTCTAGCCCTCAGTGAGATGGTCTGATGGCTGCTTCTCACCCCTGGGTACCTAGGAAGGTGATGACTGTGGAGGTGGATTCTTCGTGGAGCTCCACACTCAGGATCTAGTATCTGAAGCTTCCTGAATTATATCAGCTTATCTGCTTTGTCCAGCTCCTCATTAGAGAAATCCTGCTTTCTTACCAGCATGGGTCACTGTGTTGCTAAGAACATTTCTTTTCCTTTTATTTTTCCCCTTTAGAGATAATGGTCTTGCCCTGTTGCCCAGGCCAGAGCACAGTGGCACAATCCTACCTCACTGCACCCTCTAACTCCTGGGTTCAAGCATTCCTCCTACCTCAAACTTGCACGTAGCTGGAACTCCAGGCATGAGCCACCATGCCTGGCTAATTTTTGTATTTTAATTTTTTTGTAGAGATGGGGTCTCGTCATATTGCCTAGATCAGTCTTGAACTCCTGGCCTCAAGCGATCCTCCCACCTCATCCTCCCAACCCCATTTCTTTTCAGTCAAACAACCAGCCTGGTCTTTATTATACTGGTTCAGAGTTAGCTGTAAAGTAATTCTCTTTTCCTGGGCCAGGCAATCAGTCTTCAAGTCCCAGTGGGATCTCATTAGAGTCATGTGACTTTGGGCCAGTTCTTCACCTCTGAGAACCTCAGTTTCTCCACCTGTAAAATGGATGTGGCACTAGAGCCTGTACCACTTACCTCATAGGGCTGTGGCAAGTCTCAAAGGGGAGTGTTGGGTAAACTGTAACTGTCAGCTATCTGAATGTGTGCCTGTTCTCCCCCATGTTAGAAACCGTAGCATGGCACTAGAAGAGGTTATATTTTATATATATTATTTTTTATATTATTGTATATTAATGTTACACAAAATACACTATAAATGTAAATTATATTATTATATATTAATGTAATACAAATATTACATTTTATCTACAAATCATTCGGCTGAGGCTTGGATGTCAATTGGGCTGTTTAATGTCCTGACGAAGATCTCTTATACATCCATCTGAGAAAGGGCTTCTATCCTGGAAGCCACCGCGTCTCTTTTTACTGCATACAAATCACCAAGGACCTTGCTAAAGTGAAGATTCTGATTCACTGGGTCTGAGGCAGGACTGGAGATTGATTCTGCACTTTCCTCAAACTCCCAGGTCATACCCATGCTGCAGATGTAGTATCATATTAGTAGCAAGAATATAGGAAACATGGTGTCTTTTCTGGCGGCTCTCTTGATGTTTTGCTACACTTGTATTTACTTGTCTCAGCTAGACTCCACCTCCTGCAGTCTCACGTGACCCATGCGACTCAACGGAAGCCATACAACAATCACTAGCAATAAGTACCTGCAGCTGTAGAGAAAAAAAAAAAATCCAAACAATAACATTTGCACAAGGACCCAAACTTGGCAGTGCACCTATAAGAGTTTGTAGCATACCATTGGTTATAAACATTGCACAACACAAACGTAAACTATTACATTGGTGAGGGGACAGGTGGCCATTTCCCTTGCTTTTTTATGAGCAAAACCTTGAGAGCTGCATTATTTTTGCCTTCCCAGATAGCCCTGACCCTCAGTAAATGTTTGATGAGCTAAAAGTGCCTTTAGTGAGTAGGAAATTAAGCAAGGCCCTTGATTGGACATCTATAGCGCCAAACTTCAGAAAAACCAATGATAACTTTTATAGAACCTCTCCTCCTCATGCTGTTTTATTTCTTTCCGTACATAGCTGAACTCATCACCTGAGACTCAACTTCCACACATTTTGTCCTGTAAGTTCTGATTTATAAGGGCAGGGCAGGCAAAGAAACCCTTAGACTTTGCTTGTTGGTATCTCCTGTAACCCTGAAATAACCACGTTTATCACGTTTATTCCCAAAGCTCATATTGAGTTCAAATCCCCTGTTACTCGTTTAGAGAGACAAGTGGCATTCATCATTTTTACCTTTCTGTGTCTTCCTCTCCCCCAGAACAATGGCATTACATGACGATTAACTCCCTTTGATATAAACAAGTCCAATGGCAGAGTATTGGGTGACTCAGAAAACCCAGGCATTGAAAAATGCAAAATACTTTATTGTGTTCTTACATTATGAAGCATTGGGGAGTGTGAGAATTTTTCTTTGATTTTTGTCTCCTTCCGTCCCTTCCTCCCTCCCTTTCTCCTGCCCTCCTTCCTTTCTCCTTTCCTCCATCTTTCCCTTCCTTCCCTTCCCCTTCCTTCCCTTCCTGTCTTTTCCTTTCCCCTTCCCTCATCTTCCCTTCCCTTCTCTTCCGTCTCTTCCATCTTTTCACCTATATCTGCCATTTTACCTAACACCCATGTGCTGGAGAAGAAAGAAAACAAGGACTTAAAGGGGAAAACATTCGAAGAAAGAAAAATGAAAGGTAGACAGAGCTTATGCATTTTGAAGGTGTGAAAATTAGGATTTCAGGCTTTTTTTTTTCTCCCTACTAAACAAGCAATCAGGCAAATAAAGAAACCCTGCAGGGATTGACACAAGATGAAAAAAGTTTTAGAAGATTTTCCTCAGGAAAAAAAACCCTTGCAGATTTACAAGCAGCATATCTGTTGTGAGGATTTTGAAGGAGATGAAAATATATTGCTAGCTATCTAGACATTTGTCAAAACAACTGAATTCTATGAAGTGGAAAGGATGAACGGAACAACCAATCCTAGGGAAAGAAATTCAAGATGGGCTCTACTGTGTTAGAATTTTTCTACAAAGACAGGGAAGTTTTAGCTGTGTGAGATAAAGCCTTGAGCCAAATGAGAAGCCAGCAGACCTTGCAAAGGGGTGTTCAGTTTCACCTTGAAGGGCACTTGCCTTTGTCAACTCTGAATGTGTGGTCAAACCCCCTTATTCTCCTACCTGTCCCACTCCATCCCTAAATCAGGCACCTGTCTGATTTAGAAAGATAGTGCCTCTGTTTTGGAAATGGGAAGAGGTTCAGGATACCTTAATTTACAGTTCCCTATGTCTCTTCACAGAGGGGAGAGGTAATTCCCCAAAAGGAAAAAAGGGGTGCTGTTACCAGAAGAATGATTCAATGATGGGCAACTAAAACCAATAAATGTCTTCTCCACGTGGAGAATAAGACTTAATTTTAATATTGAATTCTGTTGATGTCACAGTTGCCTGGACCCAACTTCCCATGCCCTGTTTGTTACTAGTGCATTTGTTTTCTTGATGCATGACATACCAGTAGGAATGGGCACTCCTAATGCTCAGATCTTGGTTTTTTTTTTTTTTTTTTTTTTTTTTTTTTTTTTTTTTTGAGATGGAGTTTCACTCTGTTGCCAGGTTGGAGTGCAGTGGCATGAGCTCAGCTCACTGCAACCTCTGTCTTCTGGGTTCAAGTGATTCTCTTGCCTCAGCCTCCCAAGTAGCTGGGACTACAGGTGCCCGCCACCATGCCCAGCTAATTTTTATATTTTTAGTAGAGACAGGGTTTCACCATGTTGGCCAGGATGGTCTCGATCTCTTGACCTCATGATCTGCCTGCCTCAGCCTCCCAAAGTGCTGGGATTACAGGTGTGACAAATCTTGGTTCTTAAATACCATTGTTCATTAAAAGTTAGCCATTGGAGAAATGGCTGATTCCAGGGCTGGGGCAGGAAAAGTACAAAGTATACCTTTTTTTTTTTTTTTTTTTTAATCAGAATGTATGGAGTGCAAAGAAAAAATGACAGGGCATGTCACGATGTTATAGGAACCAGCTTGAAGGGAGTCCAACTTCAAAATCAGGGTCAAAATATTCAGATTGGGCTTTCCAAATCTGGGATAATCTAAGCATGGAAATTAATATTTAATAATGACAGAAATGGAAAATAACACATGGAATCCCTGAATTTATACTGATATTAAATAAAAAGACAAGGGAGAGAGAAGGGAATGAACTTATTTACTAAAGAATGTCAACTAATAAATGTACAAGGAATTAGACTTAGAAACTCAAATTCTTGTTGCGTGCAGTGGCTTATGCCTGTAATCCCAGCACTTTGGGAGGCTGAGACAGGAGGATCATTGGAGGCCAGGAGTTCGAGACCAGCCTGAGCTTGTCTCTACAAAAAATTGAAACAAAGAATTAGCTGGGCATGATGGTGTGTACCTATAGGCCCATGTCCTTGGGGGCTGAGGCAAAAGAATCTCTTAAGCCCAGGAGTTTGAGGCCACAATGAGCTATGATTGTGCCACTGCACCCCAGCCTGGGCAACAGAGTAAGATGGAATATGGAATATTGTTGGAAACGGTATGGTACCGGTCTTGAAATATTTTCCCACAGATAACTTATTATTTCATAGTAAGGCACCTTCAGAGTGGAGAAATGTGTGGGCACCACCTTCGCTGAGTAATCAAGCTGATCATCATATGCTTCCTCATACAATGCCTGTGCAATATTCTTGCCAAAAATGTAACCACAAGGAAGCAATCCAATAAACTCAACTGGTGATACATGCAACAAAAAAAGAAGATAATGGGTTAGAGAGTGATGGATGGAGACCACACTGAACAAGGTAGGGAACTCTCTGAGGAGGTGACTTCTGAGCAGAGACCAGAATGATGGGAAGGAGCCAAGTATGAGAAGATCTTGGTGGAAAGTGTTCTGGGAAGAGGGGATAGCAAGTGCAAAGGCCCTGGGGCAGAAGTAAATGAGGAGTAGAAAGACCAGTGTGGTTAGAGCGTTGTGGAAGAAAAGGAGAGTGATACGATGTGACATTAGAGAGCGAGGTGAGGACAGATGTTGTAGGGCTTTGAGGCCATATGAGGAATTTAGTTTTGTTTTTGGTGTATATAGTAGAGATTCATTTTTAAATGGATACATAATATTTATACAAATTTATGGGACACATATTTTGTTACATGTCTCACATGTGTAATGACCAAATCAGGGTATTTAGGATATCCATTATCTTGAGCATGTATCATTCCTATGTTTTGGGAACATCTCAAATCCTCTCTTCCAGCCATTTTGAAGTATAGAATACATTGTTGTTAACCATAGTCACCCTGCCATGCTATTGAACTTCAGTACTGATTTTTTCCATCTAACTGTATGTCTGTGCCCATTAACCAGCCTCTCTTCATTACCCCACCCGCACACTCTTCCCAGCCTTGGGTATCTATCATTCTACTCTCTACCTCCATGAGATCAACTTTTCAGTTCCCACATATGAGTAAAAACATGTGATATTTGTCTTTCCATGCCTGGCTTATTTCACTTAACGTAATGACCTCCACTTTCACAGTAGGAGTTAAATTTTAACATACCATACTCCGAGTATGTATCTGTGCTGAATAACTATATTTACCCATTTGTATCTACAGCTATATCTATAAACTAGCTCACTAACACTACTCATTTCAGCTGTTGGAAGACTTTAAAATATTTTTGGAACAACTTGTACGTATGAATTTACTCTTTCAATGGTAAATTTTATGAAATTTAACTCTATAGTAAGCATTTCCAATGAAAATTTAGCATCTGTATGGGGATGTGTTGCAAATGTAAAATGCATACTAGATTTTAAGAAAAGAATGTAAATATCTCAAAACTAATTTTAAATTATTGGTACTATATTGAAATAATGTTTTGAATACATTGACTTAAAATATTATAAATTAATGCTGTATGTATCTTTTTGCTTTTTAAAATTACAGCTCCATTGAGATATTCACATACCGTTGAAAATGTACAATTTGATCATTTTTAGTGTATTCAAAGAGTTGTGTGATTATCACTGCAATCAATTTTAGAACATTTTTATCATCTCCCTAAAAAGCCCCATACCCTGCTCAGTTCTCATTATTCTCCAACCCTTCTAGCCTTAAGCAAACACTAATCTTTGTCTTCACGGATTTGCCTGTTCTGTATACTTCACAGAAATGGAATCATATACTGTAATATTTGATCTTCGGCATTTGTCTTCTCTCACTTAGCATAATGCTCTCAAGGTTCATCCCTGTTGTAGCATATATAGGTACTTCATTCTTTTTGACTGCTGAATAATATTCTATTATACACTACATTTTGTTGATGGCTATTTGGTTTGTTTTCTCTTTTTGGCACCGAGGAATAATCCTGATGTAAACATGCATGTACAAGTTTCAGTGTGGACACGTGTTTTGATTTCTCTTGGGTATACATCTAGGAGCAGGATTGCTGGGTCCTATAGTTTTTGCTATTTTATTTATTTATTTATTTATTTATTTATTTTGAGACAAGTCTCACTCTGTCACCCAGGCTGGAGTGCAATGGTACAATCTCAGCTCACTGCAACCTCTGCCTCCCAGGTTTAAGTGATTCTCCTGCCTCAGCCTCCTGAGTAGCTGGGATTACAGGTGCGCACCACCATGCCCAGCTAATTTTTGTATTTTGAGTAGAGACAGGGTTTCGCCATGTTGGCCAGGCTGGTCTGGAACTCCTGACCTCAAGTGATCCACCCACCTTGGCCTCCCAAAGTGTTGGAATTACAGGCATGAACCACTGGCCAGCTTTTGGCTTTTTAAATGTGGCAACTAGAAATTTTGAAAGTCTATATGTGGCTGGCATGATAATTCTATTGCAAAGTGCTGATCTAACCAAATCAAATTTCCTGAGAAGTCCCTGTCCTGCCAAGGAATAAGGAAAATAGCTAAACTTGCCAGTTAGAGATGTCACAGTCTCTTAAAGTTTTGAGTGGTTCCATTTTTCCTTCCCATAAAACAATCTTTTTTTTCAGGTAAATATTCAGCTGGTTTAAACATTCAACTCTCTTGTGGGGCTATTCCTTCCTTTTCTGGCTGGCTTCTAAAGATTGTGCCTGGGTTCAAGGGAGAGCTTGGGAGGAAGTCTGTGGTTCACACTTTCTCCTTGGCATCTTTATTTTTTTTTTATTTTATTGATTGATTGATTGAGAGGGTCTCACTCTGTTGTCCAGGCTGGAGTGCAGTGGCACAATGTTGGCTCACTGCAACATCCGCCTCCTGGGTTCAAACAATTCTCGTGCCTCAGGCTCCTGAGTAGCTGGGACTACAGATGTGCACCACCATGCCCGACTAATTTTAGTATTTTTAGTACAGATAGGGTTTCGCTATGTTGGCCAGGCTGGTCTCGAACCCCTGACCTCAAGTGATCTGCCTGCCTTGACCTCCCAGAGTACTGGGATTACAGGCATGAACCACCGTGCCCAGCCCCCTCCTTGGCATTTTTAAAAGTAAATCCCGGCCACTGTAGCACTTTTGTCTTGTTTCTGGGCATCTAGCTGGCTTGCCCATGGAGCAGTGGTAGAGGGAGCCTCCAGAAGGTGGTGTCTCTGGCCTCTGCTTAACTCAGCAGGCCCCCCTGCCATTTCTCCTCAGCTTTGGAGGCCTCTATGTTGGTGCAGGGCCCCCCGGTGATCTCCCCAGCGGAGTCTCTGCCTGAATGCCTCCCTCAGACCTTTCCCAAGTCACATGGCTCCAGCACTATGCCAAGCATGGAGAATTTTCCCAGGCAATCAGAATTTTCTAGGAATATGCACATGGGATGTGAGGAGGAAAGTCTTGCAGTGGTCATTCCCCAACATTATCCAGTTATTTCTACCTCCCCCTGGCCTTCTACCCAAAAGAAAGAAGAGCCAGGAAATTTCACTGGATCTGGCAAGATGATTGATGACCTTGATTTTAAAAATAAGTTATGCGCTGGTGGTTATCCAGATCTACACATCTGTGCATACATAATAAGTGTATGCTTCAAATGGGTGCATTTTATTCTACATAAATTGTATCCTAGCAAAGTTGATTTAAAGAAAGAGCAGGTTCAATTTATATACATTGTCCTGGGAAGATATTTATGATACAGTGTTAAAATATATTTTTGCATGAAAGAAGCCAGTTGCAGAGCAGTGAGTAGTAAGATAAAACTTTTGTAGTTAAAACAGGAAAAAAAGAGTAAAAGCCCTTATATATATATATTCTGTATTTATCATATAAACACAAAGAAATAGTAGAAAACAACACAAACTACTTATCTAGAAGAGGACTGGCTGGAGAATAGCGGTGGGCGGGGGAAGGGTTAAGTTTGTCTCTGTATCTTCCTGTATTGTTTAACTGGTCCTTTTTTGTTTTGAGACAGTCTTGCTCTGTTACCCAGGCTGCTGTGCACCACCACCACCATGCCACCACGCCACCACATCCAGCTAATTTTTGTATTTTTAGTAGAGACAGGGTTTTGTCATGTTGTCCAGGCTGACCTTGAGCTCCTGATCTCAAGTGATCTGCCTACCTTGGCCTCCCAAAGTGCTGGGATTACAGGTGCGAGCCACTGCACCCAGCCTTAATGTGTATATAATATTTTGCACATTAAAAACACAATAATATATAAAATATCATTTTATATATTTAAAACAATATATATAAATTTTCTGATTAAAAACACCATAAATATAAAATAATAAAAGTCAATTAACTTTTATTATTTGTATTTTTAGTAGAGACATTGCACCTTGTACTTTTAAAAAACAGCACCTGCTCAACTTTATTTTTTATGTTTTTTTCAATACAAAACTCCAGACATTATTTTTCTAGTTTTTCCACGAATGCTCCTTTTCTGTTCTGGACCCTATGCAGGAGATTCCGTTGCATTTAGTCTCATGCCTCCTTAGCCTCCTCTGGTCTGTAACAGCTTTTCAGTCTTCCCTTGTTTTTCGTGAACTTGACCATTCTGAGGATGACTGGTCAGGTATTTTGTTGAATGTCACCCAGTTTGGGTTGTGTAAAGTTTTTCCTCATGATTTAGACTGGAATAATGGATTTTTAGGAGGAATTGCACAGAGGTACATGCTATCAACATGGTCTGTCACTGATGCTGACCTTGACTGTGGAGTTAAAGCAGTGTCGGCGAGGTCTCTTCACTGTCCACTCCCTCCCTCCCTCCCCCCTCCCTCCCTCCCTCCCTTCCCCCTCCCTCCCCCCTCCCTCCCTCCCTCCCTCCCTCCTTCCCCCCTCCCTCCCTCCCTCCCTCCTTCCTTCTTTCCTTCCTTCCTTCCTTCCTTCCTTCCTTCCTTCCTTCCTTCCTTCCTTCCTTCCTTCCTTCCTTCCTTCCTTCTCTCTCTCTCTCTCTCCTTCTCTCTTTCTTTTTCTTTTCTTTTCTTTGACATGGTCTCACTCTGTCACCCAGGCTGGAGTGCAGTGGTGTGATTCTAGCAACATTATCCAGTTATTTTTACTTTCCCTGGCCTCCCATACCAAGGAAAAAAGAGCCAGAAGGCCTTGACTGGAAGCCTTTCTGGGCTGCAGCCTTGACCTCCTGGGCTCAAGCAATCCTCTGTCCTCAGCCTCCCGAGTAGTTAGGACTATAGGTGTGCACTAGTATGCCCAGCTAATTCTTTTATTTTTACTTTTTGTAGAGACAAGGTCTTGCTATGTTGCCCAAGCTGGTCTTAAACTCCTGGCTTCAAGCTGTCCTCTGCCTCAGCCTCCCAAAGTGCTGGGATTACAGGCATGAGCCACCACACCTCGTCCTATTTCCCTTTTCTAGACTCAAGCTATATGCCATATTTATTGGAAAGCCAGTTACTAAGACCCACTTATACACAAAAGGAGTGGAATTGGTAAGTGTAGGGTCCCTACAGATATTATTTGAAGTTCTTCTGTTAGGAAGACTTACCTCTTTTACCCCAGTACATTTATTTATTCAATCAATCATTTATTTTATAGTTTGGGTTTTAACCTTATACTGTGTTATTTATTTTGTTGCTCAAATTGTTCCAGCTTTAATCATAGTGAGTTTTTCAGATTGGGCCTCGCATTCCTGTGATAAACTGTCCCCTCCTTTTTGTTTGTTTGTTTGTTTGTTTGAGACAGAGTCTTGCTCTGTCACCCAGGCTGGAGTGCAGTGGTGCGATCTTGGCTCACTGTAAACTCCACCTCCCAGGTTCAAGCGATTCTCCTGCCACAGTCTCCCGAGTAGCTGGGATTACAGGTGTCTGCCACCACACCCAACTAATTTTTGTATTTTTAGTACAGACAGCGTTTCACCATCTCTACTAAAGAGACTAGGCTGGTCTTGAACTCCTGACCTCAAGTGATCCACCCGCCTCGGCCTCCTAAAGTGCTGGGATGACAGGTGTGAGCCACTGCGCCTGGCCCATCCCCTCCTGTTTTTAAAGCACGTCTTTACTTTTTGTCACTACAAGATGCTGCAGGCTCATTTTGTATTTTCTCTGTCCCAGACCACAAACAGCCATTTCTCCAAGGAGCCATGGTTCCTGGAGAATAATAATGAGAAATGAAGGCTGGGATGTGGTGACAAACTTTAATTTTATTCCTGCGTAAGCTTTCCCACGCTCCCCATTGGGTTATAAACCTCATTCTGTGTGGTGGTTTTGCTTTCTCACCATGTTGCCTATTGTACGTAAAATATCTAGCATTTATTGAATGAATGAAGTTCACTGGAACAAGTTTTAGCTTTTTTCTTGATTCTTTTAACATTGCCACTAATTTTACTTTTGCATAATGCTGTCATTTAGCTAGATCAAGAAAATGGGTCATGCCGTATGATGATGATTACTATTGTTTGACATGGGGTCTCACCCTGTCATCCAGGCTGGAGTGTAGTGGCACAATCTTGGCTCACTGCAACCTCCACCTCCCGAGTTCAAGCGATTCTCCCACCACAGCCTCCAGAGTAGTTGAGACTACAGGCGTGCGCCACCATGCCCGACTACTTTTTGAGTTTTTGTAGAGACAGGGTTTTGCCATGTTGCTAAGGCTGGTCTTGAACTCTCGGACTCAAGCAATCCTACTACCTCAGCCTCCCAAAGTACTGGGATTACAGGTATGAGCCATCGCGCCCAGCAGAGTCATGCCTTATTTTATCTCCCTGTCATTATGAGTTGACTGATATCTCAGAAAATGAGGACATGAATGCATTTGTAATGCATTCATGGAGTATGTCCTACCCTGCATGCATTTCAATAGCAGTCACCCATAATCAATGAATATTTGTAGTTCTGGGTTATTTGATTTTATTCCTGACCAGAGATTTAAAAAGGAAAGTGTGTAATAGGAAAAAAACAAAACAAAACAAAACAAAAACAAATTGACTGTTTTCTTCTACTACCCTTACTCAACTCAATGCACTTCTGTGACCATATGGGTGGGGTTTTCCTCACATGTCAGTACTCTCATGGGTACCAACTGGGTATCCTCTAATTCAGTTCAATTCTGACATTATATACCTGGAGTCAGATCCCACAAGATAAGGACTCAGTCCCACAAGACTGCTCCCACCTCAGATGCCACTAGCAAGTCTGGGCCTCTGGAACTGACCAACTGGCTATAAATTGGGGGTTTCCACCACGCTTTCCCTAATGATTTGCTAGAGTGGCTCACAGAACTCAGGAAATCACCATACTTAATGTTTATCCATTTATTATAAAGGATATTACAAAGGATACAGATGAACAACCAGATGAAAAAGATGAGGCAAAGGGCAAGGCATGGGGAGAGGTGCTGTGGAGATTCCATGTCTTCTGATATAGTGTGGCTGTGTCCCCACCCAAATCTCATCATGAATTATAGCTCCCATAACCCCCACGTGTCGTGGGAGGGAACTGGTGGGATGTAATTGAATCATGGGGGCAGGTTTTTCCCATGCTGTTTTTGTGATAGGGAATAAATCTCATGAGATCTGATGGTTTTATAAGAGAGAGTTCCCCTGCACATGCTGTCTTGCCTGCCGCCATGTAAAATGTGCCTTTGCTCTTCCTTTGCTTTCCACCATAATTGTGAAGCCTCCCCAGTCATGTGGAATTGTGAGTCAATTAAACCTCTTACCTTTATAAATTACCCAGTTTTGGATATGTCTTTATTAGCAGTGTAAGAATGAACTAATACACCCTCTGTGGGTGAGAAACCCCCCCCATGTGTTCAGAAAACTAGAAGCTCCTCAAATCCCTGGATTTTTATGGAGGCTTTATCACACAGGCATGATTGATTATTAAGTCAATTTCCAGCCTCTCTCCCCTTCCCAGAGGATGGGAGTGGGGCTGAAAGTTCCAAGCTTCTATGCCTGGCTTGGTCTTTCTGGTAACCAGCCCCCACCCAGAAGCCCCATTGAGAGTTCCCATATTAGAACAAGAGATGCTCCCATCACTCAGGAAATTCCAAGGGATTAGGAGCTCTGTGGCAGGAACTAGGGTTAAAGACCAAATATTAGAACAAAAGATGCTCCTAACATCTCTATTGCCCAGGAAATTGCAAGGGATTTTGGTGCTATCTGCCAGGAACTGGAGATAAAGACATATATATTTCTTATTATAAATCATAATACCACATAAAGATACACTGTTGCTCCATTCTTTTCTAATTTTTTTCTTTCCACCTATTTCCATATGTCAAAATTGGACCAGTGCCCCAAGGCCTAACTAACTCCAAAGCCAAGTCTTTCCACTTGCCTTTCTATCTCTCTGTCTAAAATGAGATCTCCCTTATCTCTGAATCCCATGAGTTTGTATTTACACTGTGATATTTACCTTTTTAAAATTGTACTTATTTATATATGTCATAATCCTTCTCTAACACTGTAAATTAATTTCAGGCAGGGTTCATATCAGCTTCAACTTCTTCCCTACAAATAGCAACAAGAAATCAATTGCTCAAAGAGAATTTGAAATTTAAAAAATTATATTATGGCTCTGTAGTAGCTAATTTCAGGAGAGAAGAAAAAGAACAACTAAGTCAGTTGATCAGAAGGAGGGGAAACTATACAAATTATATTCTAGCTGTAAAATTACAAGTAATTGTTATGTAGAAGATAGATAAGTAACCTAGTACTACAATGAAGTTACCCCTTTCATTCTCACCCCTTAAATTTGGTCCAAAGAAACTTAACCAACCAACTAACTAAAAAAAAAAAAAAAACAGTTGATGACATTTGATATCGAAGCAGGTATGGTTAAAAGGTTAAATATATATAGTTGAAGGGGGAAGAATCTGACCTAGAATGATAAAATATGCACATACAAGAAAATATATTACCATACTATTTGTAAAAATGAAAACCAGAACATATTGGAAGCGATCTGAATGTCCATCAATAGCAAATGACTGAATAAAATTTGATATAGCTATACTATGTGATATTATGTGGCTATTAAAAACAAATTAGATCTCTGGCTATTTTTCCAAAGACATATCTGTGGTGTGCTGTAAAGTGAGAAAAGGAAGGAGCAGAGATAGGAGTTGAACTTGATTCCAGTTTTGTCAAAATGTCAACTTACAGGTTAGGGTAAGGACCTGTAAGGGAGGGAAGAAAAAAAGTGAGGGTAGGAGACCAGCCAGGCTAGACAGGGGCAAGGTTCCGTGTTCTACCACAATGCGTCCAGGTAGCCTCTCATTCTGAAAAAGACACACTCCCCTTGCCAACGACCATGACCTCCTAGTCTCATTGATTCCCATAGGAAAGGAACATTTGTGCCCAGAGTTTTAGGGGATATGAAGTTCCAGTTGGGGATTTCCCTGAGGAGAGAGCATGTCATCACGCATCTTGATGTCATGGCATCTTGAACTTTAGTTAAAAGAGAACCAATTCATGTTGATTTTTTTGTTGTTGTCATGGCATTTAAAAACTCTGAGCTTTATCTTTTAGAGGGGCAAGATGAAAAGGGCTGAAGATCAGCCTTCCCCTTTTTACTTAATGGGAAACCGTTTGTAGATCATTTAAAATGTCAGTTATAGTCATTGAAATGAATGATAAATTTATTAAAGATATTCAAACTCACCAGTGTCAGAGAAATGTAAATTAAAGTAACAGTGAAATATCCCTCTCAGGCTGGGAAAAAAAATGGAAAAGACCAATCTCACCTATATTGTTGATGGGAATGATAATTATTTCAGCTGTGTTTTGGCCACATTTATTAAAATAAAATATATAGATTTTTGGAAATTATATAGCACTGGATATGTAGCAAATAATATAGGTAATAACATACATGTAAATTATGTAAAATAATGATAAAATGAATCCACTTCCAACCTAAGAATGGGGTCATCACCAATACTGTTGAAGCCACCTGCAAGCTTCTCTCTAGTCCATTTTCTCTGCCTTCTCTGCCCTCTACCCTGTTCTCTTGCTTTGCTCTTTTAAAAATAGTTAAAGAGAAATACGTATACTCTTTGACCCTGTAATCCCCATCCTGGGACTCTATCTCGTAGACATAAAGGCCATGGTACATAAGGACGTTTGTAGAAAGGATGTTTATGGCAGCACTGTTTGTAGTAGCCAAAGAGGGAGAAACGAGTGAATGCCCATTAATGACTGAATAAATTACAGGACATCCACACCATGGAATTTTCTGTAGCTATTAAAAAACGATGAATTAGAGCAATACCAGATGCCTTGGAGGGATTTCCATGGCATATTGCAGAATGAGGAAATGGGAGCTGTGGAAGCGTGCATAAAATGACAAATGCCTATGCATTGTATAGAGTGTGTGAATACATATATTTGTGTGATTTGTGAGTATAGAGACCAATTTGGAAGGATGTATTCTAAATTGTCAACGAGGATTAACAGAGAGAGGAAGGGTGGTCTGATGTGGAGAATGCATTGAGCCAAAAGAGAAGAAGGAAAAAATCCAAATTACCTGGGATTTATCAGATAAATGGAGGTCAAAATTCCATCTTATTGTTGTTCCAGGGCTTGTAATATGGTTAGGCTTTGTGTCCCCACCTAAATCAAATCTCATCTTGAATTGTAATCCCCGTAATCCCCACAGATCGAGGGAGAGACCAGGTGGAGGTAATTGAATCATGAGGATGGTTTCCTCCATGCTGTTCTCATGATAGTAAGTGAGTTCTCGCGAGATCTGATGGCTTTATAAGGGGGTTTTTCGCTCCTTCGCTCAGGACTTCTCCTTCCTGCCACCTTGTGAAAAAGGTGCATTGCTTCCTTTTTGCTTTCCGTCGTGATTGTAAGTTTCCTGAGGCCCCCCTCCCCGCCCGGGGTCATGCTGAACTGTGAGTCATTTAAACCTCTTTCCTTTATAAATTGCCCAGTCTGGGGCCATTCTTTACAGCAGTATGAAAATGGACTAATACAGCTTGTGTGATTATTTCACTGGATGATGCAAAAGCTTTTTTGAAAGTGTTCAAGGCTCTGCCCAAATGTGTGACGGTGGAATTTATGATATGCAAATGATACTTATAATAGTGATGTGATTTTATTTATTTATTAATTATTTATTTTTTTGAGACAGGGTCTCACTCTGTCTCCCAGGCTGGAGTGCAGTGGTGCAATCACAGCTCACTGTAGTTTCAACCTCCCAGGCTCAACTGATCCTCCCTCCTCAGCCTCTTGAGCAACTAGGACTACAGGCATGCACCACCACACCTGACAATTTTTTTTTTTTTTTTTTTTGTATTTTTTGTAGTGACTAGGTCTATGTTGACCAGGCCGGTCTTGAATTCCTGGGCTCAGGTGATCCTCTTGTCTCAGCCTCCCAAAGTGCTGAGATTACAGATGTGAGCCACTGCACTTGGCCAGTGATATGACTTTGAGCAAATAATTTTTACTCTTCTAGGTCTATTAAGGTTTTAGCCATTAGACAGATAATAATAACCAACCTAATTAATAGCTGATATCCTTTCAGATGAGCTATTTTTTTTTTTTTTTTTTTTGAGACGGAGTCTCGCCCTGTCGCCCAGGCTGGAGTGCAGTGGCCGGATCTCAGCTCACTGCAAGCTCCGCCTCCCGGGTTTACGCCATTCTCCTGCCTCAGCCTCCTCAGTAGCTGGGACTACAGGCGCCCGCCACCTCGCCCGGCTAGTTTTTTTGTATTTTTTTTAGTAGAGAAGGGGTTTCACCGTGTTAGCCAGGATGGTCTCGATCTCCTGACCTCGTGATCCGCCCGTCTCGGCCTCCCAAAGTGCTGGGATTACAGGCTTGAGCCACCGCGCCCGGCCTCAGATGAGCTATTGAAATCACTCTGCCTGGATTAAATGTAGTCCTCAACTATGGCAAAATTCAAAGTATGATCTGCTTAGCCTGACTGCTAAATCCTCCCCCGACCCCCACCACAGTTTCCCCCTCTGCTAACACCTTACATCACCATGGTACTTGTGTCTAAACTCAGAGATGGGCACTGGCACATTGCTCGTAACTAACCTCCAGACTTTATATGACTTTCACTTTTACATTCATGTTCTGTTTGTGTTTTAGGATCCAATCCAGGGTGCCACACTGCATTTTGTTGGCATGAATCCTCAGTCATCTCTGGTCTGTGACAGTTTTTCATTATTTTTTATGGCTTTTTTTTTTTTTTTTGAGATGGTGTCTTGTTCTGTCACCCAGGCTGGTGTGCAGTGGTGTGATCTTGGCTCACTGCAACCTCCGCCTCCCGGGTTCAAGCAATTCTCCTGCCTCCTGAGTAGCTGGGATTACAGGCATGCATCACCATGCCTGGCTAATTTTTGTGTTTTTTTAAAATAGAGACATGGTTTTGCCATGTTGGCCAGGCTAGTCTCGAACTCCTGACCTCAGGTGATCTGCCCGCTTTGGCCTTCCAAAGTGCTGGGATTACAGGCATGAGCCACCGCGCCCAGCCTACGTTTTATGGCTTTGACGGTCGAGGTGCACTGGCCAGGTATCCTGTAGAAAGTTCCCCGATCTGGGTTTGCTGGAGGTGCACTGGCCAGGTATCCTGTAGAAAGTTCCCCCATCTGGGTTTGCTGGATGCCTTCTCTAGATTATGCTGGAGCAGTTGTTTTTGTGTGTGTTATTTCAACCAATCTCCTCTTGGAATAATTTTGCCTACATAAATGTGACCCGTCCGGCATGGTGGATCACACCTGTATCCCAGCACTTTGGGAGGCTGAGGTGGGTGAATTGCCTGAGCTCAGGAGTTCGAGACCAGCCTGGGCAACATGGCAAAACCCCGTCTCTAAGAAAATACAAAAAATTAGCTGGGCGCAGTGGCACACACCTGTGGTCCCAGCTACTTGGGGGACTGAGACAGAGGATGGCTTGACTCTGGGAGGTTGAGGCTGTAGTGAACTGAGATCATGCCACTGCACATCAGCCTGAGTGACAGAGCAAGACCCTGTCTCTAAAAAAAAATAAGATAAAGTAAAATAAAATAAAAATAAATGTGACCCTAGAGGTATGTGTGAGTGTGTGTGTGTGTGTGTGTGTGTGTGTGTGTGTGTGTGTGTATGTGTATGTATAAGAGGCAGGGTCTCTCTCTGTCTCTGGAGTGCAGTGATGCAATCATAGCTCACTGCAACTTTGATCTCGTGGTCTCAAGCAATCTCCTGCCTCAGCCTCCCGAGAAGCTAGGACTACAGGTGTGCGCCACCACTGCCAGATAATTCTTTTTTTTTTTTTTTTTTTTCCTAGACATGTGGTTTCACTGTGTTGCACAGGCTCAAACTCCTGGCTTCAAGTGATCATCCTGCCTCAGCCTTCCAAAGTGCTGGGATTACAGGCATGATATACAAGGCCCAGCCCCTAGAGGTATTAAACGGGGGTATTAACTTGTCTTTTTATTCTTCATTTAAATGATTGCAAATGCTATCCAATCTACTCCCCAGAGGCCCCTCAGGGAGTTAGGTTTCCATTTTACAGATGAGGCAGCAGGACCCTTCTGCATGGCAGAGAGGAGATTCCAACCCAGATGCCAGTGCCAGAGTCTGCCCATAGCTCTGCTACTGATGAGCTGCTAACAAATTGGTTTGTCCAAGGGCATGTTCAACTGTACCCTCCATTCCCCTTTGGAGGAACTTCACTATCACCTAATTAGGTAACGTGGTAACTGGGCAACCATTACTTATAATAGACGTGGAGTTGTAAATTATTCTATTTAATTAAGAACTGCACATTTCCTATTAAAGGAAAGCTTATCATAGGTTAGTAAATTTATTGGGAACACTTAACTTTAGCTAATTAAGCTGTTTGAACTCAAGGCGAGGGCATTCATTAATAACCAAGCCCAAGCAGTTAAGGGCAATTAGTGAAACAGCTGGTCTTTATCTCACTGATAAAGGATGGTTAATAGAGATCTTTGCAGCTGTTATAAACCTCCCCAAAGCTATATCTTCTTCAAAAGTTTGCATTGGTAAAGAAAATAGAAGAGGAAACTAAATTTAAAAGAATGGAGTGTTGGAAGCAATTTGGATCTCTAGGCTCACGATGATGCCAGAAGAATGAAATCCACTGGCAGTACCTTCTTTCCTAGCGGTCTGCATTTACCTGGGAGAGTCTGACCTCAAAGTCAGCGGTAGATGTGTTTTAGCTCCCCCTGGAATCTTGGCTGCCCCAGGAGCATTGGGCAGGGATGGGTCCTCTATATATGCAGCGATTATATATCCTGAAAGAAAAATGCAGGAATGGTAACCTCTCATTCAGAAATGCAGCCAGGTAGCCTCAGACAAGGTGCTTGTTTTGGACCTGCAAATGTCTTTACGTAGAAAGTCTCACAGAGTCCTCATATGTCTCATTCAGTAGTTTGTCAGATTGATTTTTTTTTTTTTTTTTTGAGATAGGGTCTAGCTCCGTCGCCCAGGCTGGATGGAGTGCAGTGGTGCAATGTCAGCTCATCGCAACCTCGGCATTCCAGGCTCAAGCGATCCTCCCACCTCAGCCTCCTGAGTAGCTGGTACTACAGGCGTGTGCCACCATATCCTGCTAAGTTTTTTGTATTTTTAATAAAGATGAAGCTTCGCCATGTTGCGCAGGTCTTGAACTCCTGAGCTCAAGCGATCAGCTTCCCAAAGTGCTGGGATTATAGGCATGAGTTGTCCTACCCAGCCGGTTTGAACTTTTATTTAGAAATGTTAAAATGTGCATAGTTATTAGGATTATCTTGTGTTTCAGCAATCAAGTGTCATAATGTATCCTGTGATTAGAGGGAAATGAATAATGCTCACTCTACCTGCAAAAAGTTGTTTCTTGGTCAGATGGTGGGGATTCTGGTTGGGGATGGTACTTTCGTCACGCTGCCTTCAAACATGTATTCATTGCCTGTTGTGTGCTGGGCACTATGCTGGTATGCGACATCACATGAGAGCATCAAGGAGCCTGTTTAGCTTGCAATCCAATGAGAGAAGAATAGACAGTAAACAGGTGTTGTTTTTGTTTATTAAAACAAGGTAATCTTTGGCTGGGCACACGCGGTGGCTCATGCTTGTAATCCCAGCACTTTGGGAGGTGGAGGTGAGGATGGCTCAAGGCCAGGAGTTTGAGACCAGCCTGGGAAACAGAGAGAGACCCCATCTCTACCAAACAGAAAAAATTAGCCAGGCATGGTGGTGGCATATCCCTGAAGTCCCAGCTACTTGGGAGGCTGAGGTGGGAAGATAGCTTGATCCCAGGAGATTGAGGCTGCAGTGAACTACGATTATGCCACTGCACTCCAGTCTGGGTGACAGAGTGAGATCCTGTCTCTAAAATACAAAAACAATAAAATGGAGTAATCATGGACTATGATCAATGCTTTGAAGGCAGAGTGGTTATCCAAATTCAGCCTTTCTTGGTTGTTGCCTTGCCTTATAATAGTGTCTGCTTCATATTTCTTTTTTAGTTGCCTCATATTGCTTTAAACTTAAATGTATTTATTTGAAATGAAGACCTTATATTCTTACAATAAGTGGGAAGCCAGTATCACTTATCAGAAATGGAAAGTAATCAGAAGAATAAATACATAACTATTAAAATGAAAGCTGTCGCATGTTCTCACTTATACGTGGGAGCTAAATGATGAGAACACATGGACACATAGAAGGGAACAACACACCCTTTCAGAGGGTGGAGGGTGGGAGGAGGGAGAGGATCAGGAGAAATAACTAACAAGTACTAGGTACTGGGTAATGAAATAGTCTGTACAACAAACCCCCATCACACAAGTTTACCTATGTAACAAACATGCCCTTGTACCCCTGAATTTAAAGTAAAAGTTAAAAAAAATTGATTACCTCACACACGTATTTTTGGAGAGTTGAAGACATTTAAAATCTGCTCTTTTAGCAATTAATGTTAAAGCTTTTTTTTTTTTTTTTTTTTTTTTTGAGATGGAGTCTTGCACTGTCGCCCGGGCTGGAGAGCAATGGCGCGATCTTGGCTCACTGCAACCTGCAACCTCTGCCTTCCGGGTTCACGCGATTCTCCTGCCTCAGCCTCTGGAGTTGCTGGTATTACAGCCACACACCACCACACAGGTAATTTTTTGTATTTTTAATAGAGATGGGGTTTCACTATGTTGGCCAAGCTGGTCTTGAACTCCTGACCTCATGATCGGCCTGCCTCGACCTCCTAAAGTGCTGGGATTGCAAGTGTGTGCCACCACGCTTGGCTATTTTTTATTTTTTTATTTTTAGTAGCGATGGGGTTTCACCATTTTGGCCAGGTTGGTCTCGAACACCTGACCTCATATGATCTGCCTGCCTTGGCCTCCCAAAGTGCTGGGATTACAGGTGTGAACCATCGCGCCCAGCCTAATATTAGTTTTCTTTGATTTCAGTAAATGAAAAAAATAAAAATAAAATAAAACCTGTCTTCTGCTACCTAAAAATAGCCCAGGAAGTACCAGCAGTGTGCATGTCATATTTTGGAAATATTGACCTGAGTTGAGGGGTAACTAGGGATGCCACCTGCCATGCGTGCATGCATGTATATGTATATAACCATCTGAAAGTAGATTACATGGTACTTCCCTCTTAAATAATAGTGTGCATTGTCTAAGAACAGGAACTTTTACTATGTAATCATAATACCATTTCACACCTAAGTAAATGAACAATACAGCCTAATATTATTTAATATATAGTCCATATTCATGCTTTCCTCATTGGCCCAAAAATATTTTTATAGCTTTCTTCTTGAACCCAGATATAATCAAGGCTTAACACACTGCATTTGGTCACTAGGTGTTTTTAGTCTTAATCTATAACAAAGTTTGGTAATCATTTTCTAGAAAGGGCCAGGTAGCAAATATTTTTGGCTTTGCAGGCCATATCATCTCTGTTGCAGTCACTTAACTCTGCTCTTTTCAAAAGCAGCCATGGACAGTAAGTAAACAAGTGAACATGGCTGTATTCCAATAAAACATTATTTACAAAAACAGGTAGTGGGCCAGATTTGGTCCACAGGAGAACACTGAACTCACTTCCCCTTTTAAATGAAATTGGCTTAAAATCCTTCTTTTTAAAGTTGAAACATGTAGCATTGACTTTTGAAAACTCTCAGCCAGATGTCTTATAGAATGTTCCACATTGGCATTCATCTGAAGTTTCCTCTTGGTGTTATAGAACTTGTTCCTCTGTCCCCTATATTTCTTCTGTCCTGAAAATTAGTTTCAGAGGCTTAATTTGATTGAGGTGAAACATTTCTGGCAAGAATCCTTCAAGTTGATGCCTTATCTTTCACATTGCATCATGCCAGGAAACACATATTTCTTTGCTCACCACTTGGTGATGTCAAGTTTGAGCCCTTGGTTAGGGACATAACACTGGACCTCTCCATTGCAAAGGTATATTTCCCCTCTGGAATTAGTGCATAATATGCAGGTTTCTCCCTCTGTCTGGAACACGCCTCTCTGTGGTCTTCCTTTGCCTGGCTCTTTCTCATCATTTGAGCCTCCACTCAAGCATCATCTGTCCTGAGAGCAGGACATTATGCACCTGCTGTTAGGTGGCCTGCAAGGCACTGCATGCTGAGGTCTTCGCTACCTCCCTGGAGTCATCTTGGACATTTTCCTCTTTCCTGTTGCAGTTCAGCCATGCTGGCCATCTTTGAGTGCATAGAGTGCACCGTGCTCCCTCTGCCCTATCCTTGCCTGGAGCACATCACTCTCTGCCTCATCCAGCTAACCCTTTCTCACACTTCTGGTATTGACTAGGGGTCCTATCCTGAAGGGTGTCTTCCTAGACTGCCCTCCCCATCCCAGTTTGGTCAAAATACTGCTGTCAAATGTTCTCAAAGCACCACATAAGGCTCTCTTTGTGAGGGCTCATCACACCTGAAATTTTTCATTTTTAATGTGGTTATTGTATTAGTTTTCCCTACCCTCCCTAGAAGCTGAGCTTCATAAGGGCAGGAAGCCTGCCTAATTTTGTTCATCTCTATAAATATCCAAAACACCTAGCACAGTGCCCAGCACATAGTAGGTGCTCAATAAATATCTGTTGAATAAATGTATGAATCATGACTTGTTGAATGGCTCCAATGGGACCCTGTGCTAGTAGTATTCTGAAGAGTCAGCCCTATTTAGCACTGGGAATGATCTAGACCAGGAATTGGCAAGCTTTTTCTGGAAATGGCCAGATAGTAAATATTTTTAGCTTTGTGGGCCACACATTCTCTCACGGAACTATTCGAGTTGGCTGTGGTAGTGAAAGCAGCCAGGGAAAATACCTAAGTGAATGGAAAGAGCTGTGTTCCAATAAAAATTTACTTCCAACAGGCCAGGTGCAGTGGCTCATGCCTGTAATCCCAGCACTTTGGGAGGCTGAGGAGGGCCGATCACTTGAGATCAGGAGTTTGAGACCAGCCTGGCCAACATGGTGAAACTCTGTCTCTACTAATGATACAAAAAATAGCCGGGTGTGGTAGCGTGCACCTGTAATCCCAGCTACTCAGGAAGCTGAGGCAGGAGAATCGCTTGAACCCAGGAGATGGAGGTTGCAGTGAGCTGAGATCATGCCACTGCATCCCAGCCTGGGTGACAGAGTGAGACTTCATCTCAAACAAACAAACAAACAAAATTTTTACAATAGGAGGCAGGCCAGATTGGGGCTGTGGAATGTAGTTGGCCAGTCCCTGATCTAGGGGCATTATTCCTGGTTTCATCTCAACTTTGCTTCATATTTGTTGAATTCCTGCTCTCTAACAGGCATGATTCTGGGAATATTGCAGTGAGTGAGACTGGCAATATCTTTGGCCACATGAAACTTATACCCTATTTGACTAGAGACAGACAATAAAGAAGTAAATGAATAATATCGTTTCAGAAATGATGATGTGTTCTATGAAAAAGAATTCAACTGGGTGCCAGGATGTGGAATGACTGAGTTGAAACCTAGAGGCTGCTCTTTTAAATAGAATGGTCAGGTTAAATTAGGGGCAATTTGAGCATTAGGAAAAAGGATGTAACTGAATGTCACACACTGGAGAAATAAAAACCCATGAGTCCGTAGTGTGTCTAAAGAGAAAGGGAGAAGTGAAGGAGGAAAGCTCTTAGTTAGGGAGCTAACTAATCCTTGTAAAAGGATCGGCAGAATGAAAAATCATGGCCATGAGTGGTGACTCATGGCTGTAATCCCAGCGCTTTGGGAGACTGAAGTGGATGGATCACTTGATCCTAGAAGTTCAAGACCAGCCAAGGAAACATAGTGAGACCCTCATCTCTACTACTACTAAAAATATTATCCAGGCATAGTAGCACATACCTGTAGTCCCAGCTATTTGGGAGGCCAAGGAGGGTGGATTGCTTGAGCCTGGGGAGGCTGAGGCTGCAGTGAGCTGTGATCATGCTACTGCACTCTGGCTTGGGCAACAGAGAGAGACCCTGTTTCTAAAAAGTAGTAATAAAATAAAAATCATGTTTCAAGCCCCATTATAATAATTGATTAATGACCAGCCTGGGCAACATGGTGAAACCCCTGTCTTTACTAAAAATAAAAAAAATTAGCCGGGCATAGTGGTGCACACCTGTGGTTCCAGCTACTCAGGAGGCTGAGGCGGAAGGATCGCTCAAGCCCAGGTGGTGGAGGTTGTGGTGAGCCAAGATCGTGCCGCTGCACTCCAGCCTGGGTGACAGACTAAGACTAATACTACTAATAATTGATTTATGTAAGAATCATCTTCCCCAAGTACAATTGAGCAAAGAGAAGAATGAAGCCACCAGGAAGAAAGCGAGGGGAAGGGTGTTGCAGGCAGAGGGAGTGGACAGTGCACTCACCATGGTTTGCTTCAGAGATAGCAAGAAGATCTCGGTGGCTGGAGAGAGGAGGAGGGTGGTCAGAGATGATAGACCCAGGTCATGTTGGCCTTTGTAGGTCCTGATGAGGAGCTAGGATTTTATCCTAAGTGTGGTGGGAAACCATGACAGTCTTTGGAACGGAGGGGAAGGTAAGATGGTTTCTATTTTAACGTGATTCTGCCTGCTACTGTGTCAGGAGTAGGCTGGCAATGGGGTGATCACAGTGGAAGGAGGGAGACCAGCAAGGGGACTTCCAAAGTCATCTGATGCAAGAAATGATGTGGTGTCAGCAGAAGGGGTGAGAAGTGGTTGCAGCTGGCATATACTTTTGAAGGCGGAACTCCCAGGGTTTGAACTGTATGTGGATGGGAGAGAAAGAGAGGGGTGGAGGATGACTCCAAGGTCTTGAGACTGAATAAAATGTGGGTGGGAGCCATGTTGGGGGAAGACCCTCAGAGGCTTCGGTTTATGAGAGAAGCCTCAACAACTGTGCTATGCTGGATACATGCCCTGTGTGAGATGCCTGTTAGACATCTCAGTGACATGGAGTCGGCAGGTGTAGGAGGTACGAGCCTGGAGATAGTTGAGAGTTATTGGTCTACAGCTGATTAAATTACAAGAGGGAATAAGACCCCTTAGATAGAGAAGACCTAGGATTGGGAGAGGCATTAGGAGACATAGAAGGGGCAGCTGGTTAGGTGGGAAAACCAGGAGGATGGGAACCCTAGCGCCAGTTCAGAAAGAATTTCGAGAACTTAGTTCCCTTATTTCCCCTTATTGTATTTTTTCACCCCTTTAAAACTGATTTTGGCCTGTAGCAGTGGTGAACAATAGCTCTGACAGTAGTAACAGTAAAGGCAGCCAGCATTTAGACCTGTTCTGTGCCACACAGATGCTGAACACCTTTACCTGCTCGGTCTCATTGAATCCTCACTCCAGCTCCTTCATGAGGGCTTTATTATTATCCCTGGTCTGAACTGAGCAGAGGGAGGCCCAGCGAGGTTGAGTGACTTGCCCAAAGTCACACAGCTCATAAGTGACAGAACCAGAAAGAGAACCCTACATGCCTCACATCTTTCCCCAAAATAGGTTAGTTATAAACAAATGTTCTGAGAAGTTCCTGGGAAAAGGGTCATGGTTGATGCGGGGACATTCACTCTAGTATTTAACAAGTATGTGCTAAGGACCTGCTGTGCATCAGTCCAGAAACAGAATAGAGGCAGACAATGCAAAATTCCTGCTCTTCTAGGGGAGCCTCAGTATCCTCATCTGTACAATGGGGATAATAAATATATCTACCTCATCACCTTTTTGAGAGGATTCAATGTGTTAATGCGACAAATCTCTTAGAACAGGGCCTAACATGTAGTTGACATGCAAGACGTGGTCATTATTGAGAGACTCTATGGCTTCATGGTTAAGGATTGGGCCTCTTAGTGCCAGGATGTCTGGGTTCAAATCCCAGCTTTGCTACTCCCTAGCTGTGTGGCAGTGGGCAAGTTCCTTACCCTCTCTGTGGCTTAATTTCCCCATCCGTAAAATGGGATAATGATAGTTTGTAGCTCATATCATTATGATGAAGGTTTACTAAGCTAATATTTTCAAAGGGTTTGTAGTGGCTGGTACATAATTCTCGTGTTTTAGCTGTTATACGGGGCTGGGATACAGTGGGGACACAGGCAACAAGCATACCTGTCAGTAAAGAAACACAAGTTATCACCTGCGAGAAGAAAGTACGGCAAATAAAAACCCTCCTGGATTTCCACGTGCATTTCAGTGACAGGCGGCTTGGATTAAAGAGCCAAGAAGTCACAATGGGAAGAGCTGTCCTGTTCCCAGAGGCAAACGACAGCCCACGGAAAAAAAATAGCACAAAGCTTCGGGCCGGGGAGACGGTGGCCCGAGGAAAGAGAGGAGGGGCAGAGGATGCTGTGAATCATGGTAATATTTTCCCTAGGAAAGTCCCAGGGGTTCTTGTTGGGGCCTTAATCGCCTATTCTGGGCTTCGGATGCCGTTAGCTCCTTGCTCTTTGAGAGCTGTGCTCCCTCTGGCCTCTGTCTGTCTCCGTTAGAGCCTAATCATATTTGAAAGTAGTTTTTATCTGTGATTATTCATCTGTATATGAGGAGCTTATGCGTCTAAGCCGCCACTTCCATCAAATCTAAGCGCATGGCCCCGTTAATACCCACAGGCCTAACGTTGGCAGGGAAAGTGGTCCCCACCCCCAGTCCAAGCAGGGAGATTTTAGAGAATTACAGGGGACCAGCTTCGGGAGTGGGAAGGGGGAGGTAGACAGTGCTGGCATCAAGACAGGGAGCAAAACAAATATGGGAGACCTAATAGCAGAAACTCCAGCCAGGCCCATAAATCGATAGGTGGGCTTACCCTCAAGGCATGGCTTCTCAAACTTTAATAAGATGGTGTCTATGAAGATTACATATTAGCTTAGAGAACAATATTTCATTTTCACTGGCTCTTTTTAATCTGCGGGAGATGATGTGCTGGGCTAGGTTTAATGCTCACACACATATTTCAGGTTAATTCTCTGTTAAATTGTGGTGAGGTTAGAGTGGAGTTTTTTCCCCTCTTCCTAGAATGGAGGGTTCTGATATCAGGAGGCAGGGAGCCAGCGGGGTATCAGGCCAAGGACAAAGTTGGGAGCCTCCCCAGCTACGACAAAGACAAAATCCTTTGATTATCCTCACATCTTCCGCAGGTATTTGTATCTTTCTATCTCTTTTTTCCCACAGCATTGTGATGTAATTCACATACCATGCAATTTCCTCATTTAAAGTATACAATCTATCCAGGCATGGCGGCTCATGCCTGTAATCCCAGCACTTTGGGAGGTTGAGGTGGGAGGATCGCTTGAGCCCAGGAGTTCAAGACCAGCCTGGGCAACAAAGTGAGACCTTGGCTCTACAAAAAATAAAATTAGCTGGGCGTGGTGGCACATGCCTGTTGTCCCAGCTACTTGAGAGGTTGAGGTGGGAGGATCTCTTGAGCCCGGGATGTTGAGGCTACACTGAGCCGAATCGCACTACTGCACTGCAGCCTATATGGCAGATCGAGACCCTATCTCAACAACAACAACAACAACAACAACAACAACAAAAAACAAAAAACAAATGGAGGCTTGCATACTGTATGTTTACACATTTAAGCATAAACCAATATATGTCATCTCCTCTTACCTTGGCAAACCTCCATAATGATAAGATTAAAACATACAATAGAGCTAAGGTTTTATGTTATTGGAAGTTGACATGATATCAAACACTACTCAATTAAACCCCTGTTATTTTTGGATATGCTATTGGTGGACTGGCTGGCAATGTATGGATGAGTAAAAAAAAAGACACATATAATTCATAAATTAGATATTTCATAAAATTTCTTTCTCTGGCTTTAATTTTGTCAAAGTCACTAATAATGTTGTTTTTGAGACTGGGTACTCACTCTGTCGCCCAGGCTGGCACGATCTCAGCTCACTACAACCCCCACCTCTTGGGTTCAAGTGATTCTCCTGTCTCAGCCTCCCAAGTAGCTGGAATTACTGGTGCAAGCCACCATGCCTGGCTAGTTTTTGCATTTTGAGTAGATACGGTGTTTTACCATGTTGGCCAGGCTGGGCTCGAACTCCTCACCTCAAGTGATCCACTCACCTTGGCCTCCCAAGGTGCTGGGACTACAGGCATGAGCCACTGTGCCTGGCCAATAATGTTTTTATAATTAAGAGTTCCACCAATTTGCTTCTATTGACAGCAATGATTTAGTGATTATACAATAAAATATAATTGGATTAAAACTATTTGGATATATTTTCACCAAGAAAGTATATCATAGTAAAGAGAAAATGGAAAAATTAAAGTTATTTTTCATATATGTTTCAAAACATTATTTTTTCTTTAGGTATTTGAAATTATTTATTACAATTAAAAGGTATAATGAAAATTATGTTAGTATTAACAAATATTAAACATTTTAAAAAATGAAAGTTGAAATTTAATTTTTGAAATTTGATTTAGATCTTATTATATATTTTTTATTTAAAAACTATTCATGATTCTAGTTTTCTATGTCCGTTCAGTTGTCAGTTTCAAGAGTCAGTCAATATTATGGCCAGATATGTGAATATACATAATTAAGAGTAAATTTTTTTTGAAACAGGTCATCATTCTGTTGCTGAGGCTGAAGTGCAGTGGCACAATCATGGCTCACTTCAGCCTTGACCCCTCAATCGATCCTCCCACCTTAGCCTCCTGAGTAGCTGAGACTACAGGTGTGCACCACCACGCCTGGCTAATTTTTGTAGAGATGGAATTTCACCACGTTGCCCAAACTGTTCTTGAACTCCTGGGCTCAAGCGATCCTCCAGCCTTGGTCTCCCAAATTGCTGGAATTACAGACGTGAGCCACCGCACCTGGCCGTGAATTCTTTCTACTGCAACATTTTCCATGGCTGTAATATGCAACTGTCAAAAATACCATACTGATTCCAGAACCACAAATTAGAACACAAAGAGAAGCAAGAAACAGCCAGTCAGCACTATGGGGAAATGATGCTCTGCTCTGCAAGAATCTATTGCACCCACTGTATTTGTGAGGAAGTATTTCACAAGTTAGTTAATTTGCCCTTTCTCTTTCCTAAGTGCCTTTGTGACCCCTGAGCACAGAGCAGTGCCCCTCTCTCCTTTAAGCTGTAGTACTGCACATGAACTTTCAAGGTGTTTGGGCACAGCTGCCTTTTGTTTTGAGGACAGAGATCAAGATCTGGGAGGCAGTGCTTCTCTGGGGCCTGAATGGTGTTATGTATTAGGGTGAATGTTTAGAGTAATCAATGCGTTTTGTCAGGGCTAGGTCCAGGTCCCAGGTGACTGAGCGGCCCAGGACAGGAGCCCCTGTTACTCAGGTCTAAGGGTGGCCTTGCAGACGTATGTGGGTAGAGAGAAGTTCAGGGAAGAACTTCAGGACCGAAACACTTGGATAGCATCTCGGAATGCATAAACCATCCCTTTGGATGCCTGTGGAAACGTCTCTCCATATTTCTTATCTAAATGGTGTTTTTTCGCTTCTGATTTGACCATTCTGTGAATAATCCTAAGGGTTGAGACTTTTATGAGTTAAGTGGTGATAGGCTTTTCCATTTTATTTGAGGATGGAGCATTATTTTCCTAACAGAGACAGTTTTCATCTGTGGGCCAAAAGCATTGTCATAGGTACATATTCTGAAATATTCTTATCTGCAGATAAAGAACTCAGCTCACACGGTGGTGTTTGAATAGGAAAAGTAAAAAACAAACCACTCGCCTCACGTGATCAATTTTATTTGGGCTATTAGCAGAGAATATTGTGCACTAGAGATTTCTTACATCAAATAATAACTTAATGTTAAGCAAACAGATAATCAATTATTAAGATGCAGCTGCTATTAACATAACCATTTACATTTCCGTAATATCAGCATTTGGAGGGAGTTGTAAAGCTACTTAAAAGCATCTGATGTACAAAACAGGGATATAACCATTTTCCCTTTGCTAAAATTTTTTGGAGGATCTAGCTCTAATTTTGGATGCTGTGATTGGAAGAGGTGTAAAATCTGATATAGAAATATCTGATCTCTGGATACTTTTTTTTAATTGATGAAACTCAGGATGATTTCCTTCTGTGAACACATTTTCATTCATTCATTCATTCATTCATTCATTCAAAAGACCCAGGGTCTTGCTCGTGACCCAGGCAGGAGTTTAATAGTGCAATTATCGCTTACTGCAGCCTCGAACTCCTGAGCGCAAGCAATCCTCTCACCTCAGCCTCCTGAGTAGCTAGGAACACAGACACATACCACCATGACTGGCTAATTTTTAATGTTTTTGTAGAGATGGGGTCTTGCTCCATTGCCCAGGCTGGTCTCAAACTCCTGGCCTGAAGCAATCCTCCTGCCTTGGCCTCCCAAAGTACTGGGATTACAAGGCATGAGCCATTGCACTTGGTCTATATTTTTGGAATATAGATAATACATTCACATGGCTCAAAAATTAAAAAGTTTTAAAAAAAACCAAACAAACAGTGAAAACCGTTCCTTCTTTCTCTTTCTCTTTTGACCTCCAATGCCCTGCCCCCAGAAGTAATCGCTGACGTCATGATCATTTTTATGTATCTGTTCAGGGTTTCTTTATGTGTATCAGCAAATACTAATTTTGACTCATTTCACACAGTTTTGAGCTTGGGTCTTTTGGTTTTGTTTCTTATTTTCCAATATATCCTGGAGATTATTCCAAATCAGCACATAGAGCGCTCCCTCGTTCTTTATTTCCAGCCCCATACTACCTGTTGTAGGTTGTACCATACTTTATTTAATCAATCTACTATAGAGGGACATTGGATTTTTTCCAACTATTTCTTAGGCCAAACACATTATAAGGAATAAACTTGTACTTGCATGAGGTATGTGCATATACTTTTTCATATATTTAGGATAAATTTCTAGAAATGGAATTTCTGGGTCAACTTACACACGCGTGTGTAATTCTGATGGATGTCGCCAAATTATCCTCCATGGTGATAGTAGTCTTTTGCGATTCTGGTAGCAATGAATGAGAGTGCCTGTTTCCCCAAGGCTGGCTCATGTTTTGAAGACCTGCTCAAGTAGAGGCTATCTGCTCAGCACCTACCTGCAGGAGAGAAAAGCATTGTTTTACTTGTATTCTCCAATTAGTCTGCTACCTTTCACTCCTTGCCTTTTGCTTGCTGTATGACTGTGCCTTAGTTTCCTCACCTGTAAGTTGGGGCTGTAAGAATATCTACAGCCTACAGTAGTTGGGAGAGTTCCATGTGCTAATGCCGACCAAGTACTAAGCACAGTTCAGACACAGTAATTGCTTAAAAATGCTTTTCGTAAGAGGGTCAACTACATGACACCACCCAGGGATTATTGCGACTCTGCTTCTCTTAAGGGCACAGTAGACATGAATGTCCATGACATAAAATAACAAAGGCACTGAACATTTTCTTGGAAGAAGAGGAGTCTTGGTTCTAGGTAAATGTGAGCCCCCTCTGTTGGATGTAATTGGAGAAGAGGAAATTGGAGGTTTTGAGTGGAAAAGGGAGGTAAGGAGGATAGTGAAGTAGGAGCAGAAATTTCTGCAATGAGCCTTGGAGGCGGAAAACAAACTGATGCCTGAGAGCTTTGGCACTGCAACCCCTGTCTATAGGAGGAGGTTTCTGAACTCTGTGTGTGTCACAGGCGCTGAGCTCCCCAGGTATTAACCAGCCTGAAGTTATCACCTGGACAGCCAAGGCTCTAGAATCTGAGTAATGAGGAGAGATTGGAGACAGAGCTACTCACCCGGGCCAAGTGGAACTGGCAGTTTATGGTTGAAGGCCCTTTCTCTGGAATCAGACAGCCCTGAGTTCAGTCTATCACTTGCTAGTTGGCTGGCCTAGGATAAGTTCATGTTTCTCATCCTCGCTTTCCTCATCGGTCATCTGAAGATAAATGCCAGAGTAGGGGGCATTCTCAAGCTGCTTAGATTTTCACAGGGAGTCTCGGGGATTACAGGCTGGAAGAGTTCTAAGACGCTTAGCACCGTGCCTGGCACATCTTAAACACTTAATAAATGTCAGCAGCTATTAAGGATATCACATGAATAAGGCTTTACAAGCGTGCTGTTTCTGGGATACAAGGGGGACCCTGAGGGGTGCATGTTAACATATCCAAGTCGTAAAATCAGAAAAGGCCTATTTAGATGGCTGTACAGTTATAGAGAGGAAAAATGCCTCTTAGCATACATGTTATTTGCAACAAAGCAAAACAAATTTGTGAGCTTCTTATTGCAGATGAAGCGGAGGGAGAGCCTGAGAAATTTCCTGCCGTCTTGAGGCAGTACATAGAAAATGGGTTGTATATACTGATTTCTGCTAATTTAAGACATATAAAAATCACTGATGGCCTCTTTTTGTTTTCCACTTTTTTCTCTGTATTTACTAAAGGTAAAATAGTCATACATTTACATACATTATCTTTGTCCCTGTAACTCATTTTTATGTTAAGGATGTATATTCCTTAAACACTTCTATCTCTTTCACTTATTTTTTTCCGACTTACCACTCCCCATAATAATTTAATCCTTGTGCTTGGGAATCAGGTATCCAATTCTCCTTGCCTAGAATGCTCTAATCTGCCTGCTGCTAAGCTTGGCAAGCTCTTAGTCCTCAACCAGCTATTGCCTTTGCGAGGTATTTCCCAAGATCACCAGCCATCAATGGCCCTTTCTTCTTTGATTCTGTGAGGCTCTTTTTAATGTTTCTTTTATAGCATTTTTCATATTGGGCTCTCATTATTTGTGTACATATCTGTTTTTTCCTTTATACTGGGAAAACTTTGAGTCAAGAGTAGCATTTCTCCCTCTCTTCCTTCATCAAACATGTATTAAATGTCAGACCCTGTGTTAGGATCTGTGAATACAGAAATGAATTAGACACAGCCCCTGGTCTGGAAGGGAGATCTCAAGACAATGTGGGAGCAATTAAAGAATGAGGCACTGAGTTGAAACCTTACATAATGCTTTCATTTAGTCTTCTAAATGATCTTAGATGCATCTGTGAGGATTCTCATTTTACCATCGAAAAGTGTGAGCTAAGGAGAAAATATAACTCACCAAAGAACATAAGGCTAGCAAGTGTCCACAGTTTCGATGTCAAGGTGGGGGTCAGGAGACCCCCCCCCGGAGGAGGCAAGGCCCAGCAATGTCATGACTGTGAGGATTTGGCCAGATGAAGGAGTCAGGGGAAGGAACTCCAGGAAGAGAAACAAGGCTATGCAAAGGCTTAGGGGCGAGGGAGCATTGCTATTTTGGGAATTATAAAAGTATTAGTCATCTCTGGATTTCCAGTGTTCACACAGTGCTCAGTACACAGTAGCTACTCACTGAATATTGTAAGAATGCATTCTTGCCGCTGAAGTCCCCAAAACTTGTAATTCAACTCAGGACGCGAGTTTCTTGTATTCCTCAGTATTCTTCAGTAACTTCTCATTTTTGCTGAGGTTCTGGCATGCGTAGACCAGTGGCCTGACTTGGAAGAGTGTGCCCTCAAACTGTCTCCATTCAGCCTTCCAGAAATATAGTTCAGAGGCTTCCTCCCAAACTTCTACCCTTTAAATGTCCAGAGACTGTTTCTACATTTGGTTCAGACGGACTGAGCAAAGTTTTGGGCATAGATGGACAATTGCTGGATAGACAGCTGATGGAGTCTCTTGACTGAGACCATCTGCAGGCCACACAGCTCTGGGGTACATGAAAACTGCCCCTTGCAGATGGGAGGCTGAGCTCAAGAAACATCAATCTAAGGGAAGTTGCTTATGGTTCAGCCATAATTCCTAACTCTTGCATCTCTTTCTCATCTGATCTCCTCCCCATAGCCCTGAGGAATACTGTTTTAGACTGGATGGGGTGGGGTAGATGGAGAAACTGTTCTCTTTCTTTTGCTTTTGCTGAAGACATGTTGTCAGGGCCAGGAATGTTCTCTCTTTTATATGGGATGTCAGTTAATAGAAAGGACTTGAGCCAGACTGCATGGGGTTTGAATCCCGGCTCTGCTATTTACCAGCTTCTTGACCTCGGAAAAGTTACTTAACGTCTCTGTACCTCAGCTTCCTTATCTGTAAAATGGGATTAATAATAGTACCTATTTCATAAGTTTTTTGTGAGACTGTAAAGGAACTAAAATATTTAAAGTGCTTAGAACAGTACCTGGAATATCTTAGGTGCAATATATGTGACGATGATGATTGTGATAAAGTTACTCTACACAAACTCGCTTCTTGCTTCTGGTTCATTTGTACTAAATGTTAATGTCCAATTTAGTCTCAAAGCCCAATCGAGTAGGAGTTCTTATTTTCTTTGAAGACATGGTGAATTTAGACTTTAAGTTGGTAATATATGTTTAAGCTGTCTAGCATGGTAAATCTAGAAAAGAAAAACAAAATAATAAGATTTCAGATGAAAATAGTTGGGCTATTCACATGAATAAAATACCTCAGGTTGTTTGAGTTGATGTTACTCAAAACCAGGAGAAACCTGATCTAGTCCACTTACTGAAATTTTGATGGGTAAACTGAAGCACAGAGAACTGACTAATGCAGGGTTACATAGGGCTAGACATAGAATATGCTTCTCCTGATCCCTGTTCATGTTCCTTGCAATGCCCTGCAGCCAAAGGATGTTCACTCTCTGAAGCTTCTCAATTTTTTTTTAATGATAAGGGTCAGCAAATGCTTTCTGCAAAGGGCCTGACTGTAAATATTTTGGGTTTCATAGACCATCTGTCTGTTACCACCACTCAACTCTGCCATTGTAGTGTGAAAGCAGTCATAGGCAGCAGGCAAATGAATGTATGTGACTGTGTTTTAATAAAACTTTATTTATAAAAAATATGGCGGGTCAGATTTGCCCCATGGTTGTGGTTGTAAATCTCTGCTCTATGATATCCCTAGCTGAAGTGTTAAAGGGGAGTACCAGAGCAATAAATGCTCTTCTACATGAAACAGAAGCCGTTAGTCAAGTGCTCAATGTGAAGAAGTAGCCAGAGGAAAGAGCTGTGGTATGTGAAGTAATGAGAATGGTTAGGCAAAAAACCAGCTTTACTTTTCCATCCCAGCTATCTCAGTTTCTTTTTATTCATAATTTTTTAAAAGATGGAAAATGGAGATGGAAAGTTTTCTACCTGAACAATGGGATTAAAGGAAAAATTCTGTAAAGTGATGTTGGTTACCATGGCATTCCTGGTACAAGTTGCCAGAACATCCAAATAAAAGGGCAAGCTTTTGTCTCTCCATGCAGCTCAATTAATTTTAATCTGTAAGATGAGAATAATCCACTTAGCCTCCAAGATTAGCTTGCTTTATTAGGGCATCAAAAAAGCAGAAAGAAAAGAAAATGTGCTTGAAGATGACTTGTTTTCATTTGAGAAAATCAGTCCACAGTTAATTAGGGCAAAACTTAGAGACCGCAGGGAGGTTAGCAGAGTGAGATGTAATCATTGTCAGGTAAGTGTACAGTTAAGAAAATTCCATGAAACATTCTCTCTGTGAGGTGCATAGTTACCTACATCTTTTGGAATTGTTTATGATGGGGATGTGTATTAGTGATCTATTGCTACACAATAATCACACCTAAACTTAACAGCTTAAGAGAAAACACATTTATTATCTCACAATTTCCATGATCAAAAATGTAGGCACAATTTAGTTGGGTCTTCTGTGTCAGAGTCTTTGGATAAGGCTGCAATTAAGGTTGTCAACCTGGCTGAAGTTTCATTTGAAGGTTCTACTGGGGATGAACCCCCTTCCAAGTTCCCATGGCTGTTGGTAGGGTTCAGTTCCGCAAGGGTTGTTGTACCAAGGGCCTCAGTTCTTAGCTGGCTGTTGGCTGGAGGCTACCCTCAGTTCCTTGCCATGGAGGCCTCTCTAGTATGTCAGCTTGCTTCATCAAACCATGCAAGCCAAGGAGACAACAGAGTCTGCTAGCAAGATGGAAGTTACAATCTTTTTTTTTTTTTTTTTTTTTTTTTGAGATGGAGTCTTGCTCTGTCACCAAGGCTGGAGTGCAAGTGGCACGACTTCTGCTCACTGCAAGCTCCGCCTCCCGGGTTCATGCCATTCTCCCACCTCAGCCTCCCGAGTAGTTGGGACTACAGGTGCCCGCCACCACGCCCAGCTAATTTTAGTTTTGTATTTTTAGTGGAGACAGGGTTTCATCGTGTTAGCCAGGATGGTGTCGATCTCCTGACCTTGTGATCTGCCTGCCTCCACCTTCCAAAGTGCTAGGATTACAGGCATGAGTCACCGCTCCCGGCCAGAAGTTACAATCTTACATAACCTAATTATAGAAGTGACAGCCCCTCATCGTTGACATATTCTATTGATTAGAAGTATGTCACAGGTCCTGTCCATACCAAAAAAAAGTAACCATGCGAAGATGTGAAGGTGAAGAGGAGGGGATGACTGGGGGACATCTTAGAGTCTACCTGCTACAAGAAGAGAGAAGTAATGATTTCAGTGAAGTAGGGATGAGAGAAAGTACACTGTCTTGATAAGAAGGTCTCTGAAGCTGTATATACTCTGAAGGGTGTGTGATCATTGACTGTCATGGGCTGAAGAGGAGGGATAACGTGTGCATATATCATACCGTTGCTATTCCTAACTACAAACTCTGGTTTCTGAGAAGTTTAAACTGTAGGGAGACCATTCATCCTCATTAAATCTAGATGCTGGGCTAGAATATTGGGTAAACAGAGCCCATGTAACAATTGGAACTCTTTTAGTGACTAGCAACAGGAAATCCAACTCAAGTGGTTAAGAAAAGAGAGAACGTATTAGCTTATAGAACTGAAAACTCCAAGAGTAAATTTCACTTCAGATGTAGCTGGGTTCAGGGCTTAAGCAAAATATTTTATTTGTTTACTTTTTTGGTTAAGGTTATTGAGACATCCCTTGTGTATGGTACCCTTTTCGTATACAGTTTAGTGAGTTTTGACAAACGTGCAGTCGTGTACCCACCAACATAATCAGGATGTAGAACATTTCCACAATCCCCCCTCCCTAATTTTTTTCTTGTCCCTTTGTAGACAACGTCTCCTGCTACCCTCAGCCCCTGACAATCACTCATCTCTTTTCAGTACCTATAGTTTTACCTTTTTCAGAATATCTTTAAAAGGGAATTAGGCAGTCTAGATGTACTCATAAGATTATGAGTCTGGCCTCTGTTACTCACTATCCTGCCTTTGAGATTCATCTGTGTCATCACATCTCTAATTTCATTTTATCACTGAGTAGCCCATTGTACAGATGTACAGTGATTTTTAAAACCTATTAACCAATTGCAGGCCATTTGATTTGTTACCATTTTTGGCAACTGTGAATAAAACTACTAGACACATTTGTGCATATGTCTTTTATTTGTGTGTGTGTGAATGTAAGTTTTCATTGTTCTGGTAAACACCTAGTAGGAAAGTTGCTTAGTGATACAGTAAATCTGTATTTAATTGTATAAGAAACTACCAAGTCATTTTCCAAAATGGTTTGTACCAGGGCTGGGCATGGTGACTCACCCCTGTCATCCCAGCACTTTGGGAGGTAGAGGGTGGATCATCTGAGGCCAGGAGTTCGAGACCAACCTGGTCAACATAGTGAAACCCCATCTCTACTAAAAATAAAATAAAATGAAAATACAAGTTATTCCCTATTCTCACAAGTACTTGATATCATTCACTTTTGAAGATTTATTTTAGCTATTCTAATGGGTGTGCGGTGCTATCTCAAGGTACTTTTAATTTACATTTTCCTAATAACTAATGATGTCAATCATCTTTATGTGTTTATGTGCTATCTGTATGTCCTCCTTGGGGAAGTAGCCATACAAATCTTTTCCCATTTTAATAATTGTGTACTTACCTATTTTGAGGACAAATATTATTCTTTTTAAATTATTATACTTTAAGTTCTAGGGTACATGTGCACAATGTGCAAGTTTGATACATAGGTATACACATGCCATGCTGGTTTGCTGCATCCATCAACTCGTCATTTACATTAGGTATTTCTCATAATGCTATCCCTCCCCAAGCCCCGCACCCTCTGACAGGCCCCAGTGTGTGATGTTCCTCACCCTGTGTCCAAGTATTCTCATTGTTCAATTCCCACCTATGAGTGAGAACATGCAGTATTTCGTTTTCTGTCTTTGTGATAGTTTGCTGAGAATGATGGTTTCCAGCTTCATCCATGTCCCTACAAAGGACATGAACTCATCCTTTTTTATGGCTGCATAGTATTCCATGGTGTATATGTGCCACATTTTCTTAAACCAGTCAACATTGATGGACATTTGGGTTGCTTCCAAGTCTTTGCTATTGTGAATAGTGCCTCAATAAACGTATGTGTACATGTGTCTTTATAGTAGCATGATTTTATAACCCTTTGGGTATACACCCAGTAATGGGATTGCTGGGTCAAATGGTATTTCTAGTTCTAGATCCTTTAGGAATCACCACACTGTCTTCCACAATGTTTGAACTAGTTTACACTCCCACCAACAGTGGGAGCATTCCTGTTTCTCCGCATCCTCTCCAGCATCTGTTGTTTCCTAACTTTTTAATGATCGCCATTCTAACTGGCATGAGATGGTATCTCATTGTGGTTTTGATTTGCATTTCTCTGATGACCAGTAATCATGAGCATTTTTTCATGTGTCTGTTGGTTGCATATATGTCGTCTTTTGAAAAGTGTCTGTTCATATCCTTTGCCCACTTTTTGATGGGGTTGTTTTTTTTTCTTGTAAATTTGTTTGAGTTCTTTGTAGATTCTGGATATTAGCCCTTTGTCAGATGGGTAGTTTGCAAAAATTTTCTCCCATTCTGTAGGTTGCCTGTTCACTCTGATGGTAGTTTCTTTTGCCGTGCAGAAGCTCTTTAGTTTAATGAGATCCCATTTGACAATTTTGGCTTTATTTTTTTTTTGCCATTGCTTTTGGTGTTTTCGTCATAAAGTCCTTGCCTGTGCCTACGTCCTGAATAGTATTGCCTAGGTTTTCTTCTAGGGTTTTTATGGGTTTAGGTCTAACATTTAAGTCTTTAATCCATCTTGAATTAGTTTTTGTATAAGGTGTAAGAAGGAGATCCAGTTTCAGCTTTCTAAATATGGCTAGCCAGTTTCCCCAGCACCATTTATTAAATAGGGAATCCTTTCCCCATTTCTTGTTTTTGTCAGGTGTGTCAAAGATCAGATGGTTGCAGATGTGTGGTATTGTTTCTGAGGGCTCTATTCTGTTCCATTGGTCTACATATCTGTTTTGGTACCAGTACCATGCTGTTTTGGTTACTGTAGCCTTGTAGTATAGTTTGAAGCCAGGTAGTGTTATGCCTCCAGCTTTGTTCTTTTGGCTTAGGATTGTCTTGGCAATGTGGGCTCCTTTTATGTTCCATATGAACTTTAAAGTAGTTTTTTCCAATTCTGTGAAGAAAGTCATTGGTAGCTTGATGAGGATGGTATTGAATCTATAAATTACCTTGGGCAGTATGGACATTTTCACAATATTGATTCTTCCTATCCATGAGCATGGATTGTTTCTCAATTTGTTTGTGTCCTGTCTTATTTTGTTAAGCAGTGGTTTGTAGTTCTCCTTGAAGAGGTCCTTCACATCCCTTGTAAGTTGGATTCCTAGGTATTTTATTCTCTTTGTAGCAATTGCAAATGGGAGTTCACTCATGATTTGGCTCTCTGTTTGTCTGTTCTTGGTGTATAGGAATGCTTGTGAAATTTTCACATTGATTTTGTATCCTGAGACTTCGCTGAAGTTGCTTATCACCTGAAGGAGATTTTGGGCTGAGACGATGGAGTTTTCTAAATATACAATCATGTCATCTGCAAACAGGGACAATTTGACTTCCTCTTTTCCTAATTGAATACATTTTATTTCTTTCTCTTGCCTGATTGCCCTGACCAGAACTTCTAACACTGTGTTGAATAAGAGTGGTGAGAGAGGGCATCCCTGTCTAGTGCTGGTTTTCAACGGGAATGCGTTCAGGTTTTGCCCATTTAGTATGATATTGGCTGTGGGTTTGTCATAAATAGCTCTTATTATTTAGAGATACGTTCCATCAATACCTAGTTTATTGAGAGTTTTTAGCATGAAGGACTGTTGAATTTTGTCAAAGGCCTTTTCTGCATCCATTGAGATAATCATGTGTTTTTTTTTTGTTGGCTCTGTTTATGTGATGGATTATGTTTATTGATTTGCTTATGTTGAACCAGCCTTGCATCCCAGGGTGAAACCAACTTGCTCATAATGGATAAGCTTTTTGATGTGCTGCTGGATTTGGTTTGCCAGTATTTTATTGAGTATTTTTGCATCGATGTTCATCAGGGATATTGGTCTAAAATTCTTTTTTTGTGTGTGTCTCTGCCAGGCTTTGGTATCAGGATGATTCTGGCTTCATAAAATGAGTTAGGGAGGATTCCCTCTTTTTCTATTGATTGGAATAGTTTCAGAAGGAATGGTACCAGCTCCTCTTTGTACCTCTGGTAGAAATTGACTGTGAATCCATCTGGTCCTGGACTTTTTTTGGTTGGTAGGCTATTAATTATTGCCTCAATTTCAGAGCATGTTACTGGTCTATTCAGAGATTCCACTTCTTCCTGGTTTAGCCTTGGGAGGGTGTATGTGTCCAGGAATTTATCCATTTCTTCTAGATTTTCTAGTTTATTTGCATAGAGGTGTTTATAGTATTCTCTGATGGTAGTTTGTATTTCTGTGGGATCGGTGGTGCTATCCCCTTTATCATTTTTTATTGCATCTATTTGATTCTTCTCTCTTTTCTTCTTTATTAGTCTTGCTAGCGGTCTATCAATTTTGTTGATCTTTTCAAAAAACCAACTCCTGAAATCATTGATTTTTTGAAGGGATTTTTATGTCTCTATCTCTTTCAGTTCTGCTCTGATCTTAGTTATTTCTTGCCTTCTGCTAGCTTTTGAATTTGTTTGCTCTTGCTTCTCTAGTTCTTTTAATTGTGATGTTAGGGGGTCATGGGAGACTTAAACACCCCGCTGTCAATATTAGACACATCAGCGAGACAGAAGGTTAACCAGGATATCCAGGACTTGACCTCAGCTCTGCACCAAGCAGACCTAATACACATCTACAGAACTCTCCACCCCAAATCAACAGCATATACATTCTTCTCAGCATCACATAACACTTATTCTAAAATTGACCACATAATTGGAAGTAAAGCACTCCTTAGCAAATGTAAAAGAACAGGAATCACAACAAACTGTCTCTCCGACCACAGTGCAATCAAATTAGAACTTAGGATTAAGAAACTCACTCAAAACCTCACAACTACATGGAAACTGAACAACCTACTCCTAAATGACTACTGGGTACATAACGAAATGAAGGCAGAAATAAAGATGTCCTTTGAAACCAATGAGAACAAAGACACAACATACCAGATTCTCTGGGACACATTTAAAGCAGTGTATAGTGGGAAATTTATAGCACTAAATGCCCACAAGAGAAAGCAGGAAAGATCTAAAAGGAGATAAATGTTATTTTAGATAGAACTCTCATAAGTTATTTGAGCAAACAGAAACAACAATAACTAGAAAATGAGGCCTATTTTTAGAAAACCTACACAGCCATAAAAAAGAATGAAATCATGTCCTTTGCAACAACATGGATGTGGCTGAAGACCATTATTCTAAGCAAATTAATGCAGGAACAGAAGACCAAATACCACATGTTCTCACTCATATGTAAGAACTAAACGTTGGGCATTCATGGACATAAAGATGGCAACAATAAACAATGGGGACTAGTGGGAGGGGGAGGGAGGAAGGCGAGTGTTGAAAAACTATTGGGTACTATGCTTACTACCTTGGTGATGGGATCAGTTGTACCCTAAACCTTAGCATTAAACAAGATACCCATGTAAAAAACTTGCACATGTACCCCCTGAATCTAAAATAAAAGTTGAACTTGTAAAAAAAAAAAATCTAAAACATGTAAATGAACATAGAGCTCCAGAGACATAAAGTAACATAACATTAGATAAAAATTGTATTATTGTTTTATTATTGGGCTTGGAGTGTTTTAAAAGTATATTCTGGATACAAATCCTTTATCAGGTATATATTGCACAAATATTTTTATCCCAGTGGCTTGCATTTTTAAAACGTGGCTTGCCTTTTAATACCTTAACAGTGTCTTTTGAGGAGCAGAAGTTGTGTAAAATGTTGATGAAGTCCAACTTATCCACTCTCTCTTTTATGGATGATGGTTTTCTTGTTCTAACTAAGAAATCTTTGCCTAAATCAGGGTCATAAAAATTTTATTCTATGTTTTCTTCTAGAAGTTTTACAGTTTTAGGTTTTACATTTAGCTCTATAATCTACTTAGAGTTTAATTTTTGTATGAGGTGTGTGTTGAGGTTTACTTCTTTATTTTTTGCAAATAGTTACCCAATTCAGCACTATTTTTGAAAAGACAATTTTTTCTCTACTAAATTGCCTTACACATTTGTTTTTGTTTTTGTTTTGAGGCAGAGTCTTGTTCTGTCACCCAGTCTGTAGTGCAGTGGTGTGGTTTCAGCTCACTGCAATCTCCACCTCCCAGGTTCAAGCAATCCTCCTACCTTAGCCTCCCAAGTAGCTGGGACTGCAGGTGCACACCACCACATCCGGCTAATTTTTGTATTTTTAGTAGAGATGGGGTTTTGTCATGTTGGCCAGGCTAGTCTTGAACTCCTGGCCTCAAGTGATCTGGCTGCCTTGGCCTCCCAAATCGCTGGGATTATAGGTGTGAGCCATTGTGCCCAGCCACCTCACACATTTGTAAATCACAGTTGACCATACAAGTGTGGGTTTCTTTTGGGGCTTTCTCTCCTAACCTTTTTCATTATTGACTCCATTTTCAGGAAGACTCTTTCTCATGGTTTAATGGTGTCTGACAGTAGCTCCTGAAACCTCATTCTTCAGTTTCACGCTCAGTGAAAGATTAACATCTGTGGCTTGGTATATTCCACAAAAACCCTGAAATTGATTCTAATCCAGAATGACTTCCAGTCTGATTAGATCAGTTTAGGTCATGTGATGTGGTTTGGATCTGTGCCCCACCCAAATCTCATGCTCAATTGTAATCGCAACGTTGGAGGTGGGGCCAAGTGGGAGATGACTGGATCATGGGATGGTCTTTCATAAATGATTTAGCACCATCTCCTTGGTGCTTCTCTCATGAGAGTGAGTGAGTGAGTTATTGTGAGATCTGGTCATTTAAAAGTGTGTGGCACCTTCCCATCTTTTCTCTATATCTGGCCACATAATACATGTCCGCTTCCCCTTCACCTCCCACCATGATTGAATGTTTCCTGAGGCTTCCCAAGAAGCAGAAGCTGCTATGCTTCCTGTACCGCCTGCAGAACTGTGAGCCAATTAAACTTCTTTATAAATTAGCTAGTCTCAAGTATTTATTTGTAGCAGTGTGAGAACAGACTAATATATCATGTGATACACAGTGATTGTCTTGGACCTGGGTCACCTCCTCTACCTGTGTGACTAGGAATGGAGCCTCACTCAGATCACACAGACCTTATATGTAGAAGAATGAATTCTCAAAGAAAAACTAGGGCTCTGTTAGAATGGGAAAACATATGATGCTGTGGGCAAAAAACAATGCAAACAAACAAACAATGGGAACCAGACATCCCAATAAATATCCATATTGCTCTTAACTCAGGAATTTCGTGTGTAACAGGGAGGAACTGCATGGAAGAAAACAAATTGTAATAGACTTTTCGAAGTATAACAACCTAAATAAGTCCAAGATATCAATGAGGGAGTAATTAAATCTATCTGCGTGTTCTGGGAAGGCTTCCCAGATATGGCCTTTGAAATGGGTTTAAAAAACTTTAAAAAAAACACTTAAGTAAAATAATCTATTTAAAGAAAAGCACACAAGCTGTAAGGATATGGCTCAATATATTATCACAATATGAACATACTTGCATAACCAGCATCTCAAAAATGCCATAGTGTCCTCTTTTATCAAAAAGTAACTTCTATGCTGAGTTTTAACACAGAGATTAGTTTTTACCACTTTGAAAGCAATATAAATGGCATTAAGAAATATGAATCAACTTGTCCTTGCTTATTTTGTACGTGGTTATGAGATTCATCCAGATATTTGCATGTAGCCATAGTCAGTTTTCATGGCTGTGTAGTATTCCATCATATGACTATACTACCATTTATTTATTCATTTTATTGTTGTACATTTGTGTTATTTTCAGTTTTTGACTATTAAAAAGTATTGCCATGAACAATTTTATATTTGATTTTTGGCTATATGTAAATATAGTTGGATATACATCTAGAATATAAATTTCTGAGTCATAGAATTAGCATATGTTCAAATGTAGTAGATTCTGCTAAACAGTTTTCTAAAGTGCTTGTGTTGATTTAAACTCCCACTAGCAGCATAACGGGAGTTCTAGTTCCTCTACATTGTTCTCACTGCTTGATAGTGTTAGTCTTTTTAAAATTTTAGCCATTCTAGTAGGTATGTACTGGTATCTGAAAATGATTTTATTTTGCATTTACCAAAGACTAATGATGAGGTTGAACACCTTTTAATCTGTCTATTGGCAATTTAGATATCCTTGTTTTGTGAAGCATGTTTTGTTCATTTTTCTATAGTGTTTTTGTATTGATTTAGAAATTATTTTATACTCTGGTATAAGTCCCTTTTCATTTACATATTGCAATGATCTCCTCCTACTATGAGGCTTACCTTTTCACTATTTTTTTTTTTTTTTAAAATAAGGGGTCTTGCTTTGTCATCTAGGCCAGAATGCAGTGATGTGATCATACCTCACTGCATCCTTGAACTCCTGGGCTCAAGCAATCCTCCCACCTCAGCCTCCCGAGTAGCTGGGACTACAGGCATGTGCCACCGCACGTGACTAGCTTTTAAATTTTATTTTTGTAGAGATGGGAGTCTTGATATGTTTCCCAGGCTGGTCTTAAACTCCTGGCCTCAAGCAATCCTCCTGCTTCAGCCTCCCAAGTAGCTGGGGTTACAGGCATGAGTCACCATGCCCGGCCCTTTTCACTTTTGTAATAGTGTTTGTTTTTTGTTTTGTTTTGTTTTGTTTCATAGATGTTCTTAATTTTAAAAGTTTAATTTTAAAATTAAAAGTTTATCAGTTGTTTGCTTTATGATTCGTACTCTGTGGCTTGTCCAAGAAATCTTTTCCTACTTAAAATAATGAAGATAGACACACTCCGATGTTATCATCTGGAAGCTTATTTCACCTTCTACATTTAAACCTACACACCATTTGGGATTTGTTTTTAGGTATGATATGAGGAAGGGCTCAAGTTTTTTTTTTTTTTTTTTTTTTTTTTTTTTTTTTTACCATATTTGATCCAGTTGACCCAGCACCATTTATTGAAAAGACTTATTTCTTCACTGTTCTGCCATTTTATCATAAATCACATGTTCATAGATGCAAAGGTCTGTTTCTGGGCTCAATTATCTTCCATTTGTTTGTCTGTTTTCAAGCCAACACCACTTTTTCTTTTCTTTTCTTTTCTTTTTTTGAGTTGGAATCTCACCCTGTTGCACAGGCTAGAGTGCAGTGACATGATTTCAGCTCACTGCAATCTCCACCTTTAGGGTTCAAGCAATTCTCCTGCTTCAGCCTCCTGAGTAGCTGGGATTACAGGCGCACGCCACCATGCCCAGTTAATTTTTGCATTTTTAGTAGAGACAGGGTCTCACCATGTTGGCCAGGCTGGTCTCGGACTCCTGGCCTCAAGTGATCCACCCACCTCAGCTTCCTAAAATGCTGGGATTACAGGTGTGAGCCACCATGACCAGCCACCAATACCAGTTTCTTACTGTCTATCATTGTAATAAGTTTTAATACCTATAGAGCGTTTCCTTCTACTTTGTCATTCTCTAAGATTGTCTTGGCTAGTCTTGACTCTGCCTGTACATATAAATTTAAAAATTGGCTTCTTAATTTCCAAAACAAACAACACAGGCTGGGAATTTGATTGGAATTGTGTTAAATCTGTAGATCAATTTGCAGACAATTAATATTACTACAGTGCTACTACAGTATGGAGTCAGAGTCCTCCAATCCAGGACCTTGGTTTATCCCGTCATTTACTTAGGTGTTTAAACATTTTTATCAGGAATATCTTAGAGTTTTCCATGAAGCAGTCTTGTGTGTATTTTGCTAGATTTACTCCTAGATATTTGATTTAAAAATGTTATTATAGATGGACTTTTTGTTTGCTAAATATTTGTTGATATATCAAAATACATTTGATGATTTTGTATTTATTTTGATCAACTGGGTTTTGAAATCTTGCTTTTTCTTGGGAGGTAGTTTCATCCATGTACCTTAATATCCTCTATAGGCCTCCCCCATGCACTGCCCGTGGGATTCAAGGTTGCCATATTGCACAACTCCAGGGGGCAGAAATGACATTGTAATCCATATAGTCAGGTAAGGCATTATTTATATAAAGTAGAATATGATTGGTGCTCTATGCATTGTGCAACCTCGACTGCCATGTAAGAAGTATATGAGTTGGGCGTGGAGGCTCATGCCTTCAATCCCAGGACTTTGGGAGGCTGAGGCAGGCGGATCACCCAGGGTCAGGAGTTTGAGACCAGCCTGGCCAACATGGTGAAACCCCGTCTCTACTAAAAATACAAAAATTAGCCGGATATGTTGGCGCATGCCTGTAATCCCAGCTACTCGTGGGGCTGAGGCAGGAGTATCACTTGAACTCAGGAGGCGGAGGTTGCAGTGAGCCACGATTGCACCACTGCACTCAAGCCTGGGAAACAGAGCGAGACTCCATGTATTGAAAAAAAAAATAGTATATGAAGGGCGGCAGATATTGATAGACTTATAATTCCCGTGCTTGGAAAATTGTATTTCTTTAGTGACCAGTCTATACCTCACTAGAAGGAAAGAGTTTTTCCTGTTGTCTTTGAGAAACAAAATAACATTGCCATATGTGAGACCTCCACCCTTCTCCTTCTCCATAGTCTAACTCCTCCTATGAATCCAATTACACTTAAATTACCTTTGGGGTCCAAAGCCAATATAGTTGATTCCTGACTTAGCAGGGAAGAATAGAAAACCAATATCCAAGAAACAGGGAAGTGGGAAGTGATCTGGATAGGGATGCTACACACAGCTGTTCAGTTTGTGTGCTGCACAAAGGCTGCTGGCCATAGGAATAAATTTGGAGGAAGAAGGCTAAAATCCAGTACCACTCTGAACACCAGGCTGTGTGCCTTGGCACGGGGCTGCATCTATACTCAGGGAGCACTTTCTCCTAATTCACCTACCCAGATGGGGGATCGTTTCCCATTTTACACAAAGGCACCCCTTAGGCCAGTGGATGCCCTGGCCCAGACCTCGAAGTTTGACTCATCTCCAAGTCGATCATCAGTAGCTGCATTTATCAGTTTCTCTTGGCACAGATTTGCAGCATTGCCAGGATGCTGACAGAATGTTTCTAGAGAACTCCATGCCCTCTTCTACCCTTTCTGTTAGTCTTTTATTGATTCTTCTCTCTTGCGTTTCTAAGTCTGAGCCAGGAACCCTCCTGTTATTAAAAGCAGTCCCAGTTGCCCATACCTTTCATTTCCTTTGAATTACATTAATTGCCTGACAGCTAAAAAGTGAGCTGGTATTTTCAGATTTCAGCTGCTGGTCGGCAAGAAATATTTACCAGCTCCTGCAGATTTATAAAGATGCCATGGAGATGCCTGGAGACTAACAATCAGAAAATATAGCAGCAAAACAACACTATTTTTCAAGGTTAAATGCTCAGAATGCTAAAAAGAAATTGTCCATAAAGCAAAATAGGGATTCGGAAGCAGGCAGCCTGTACTCTGGACAAAGAAAGGAGCCAGAGGTTTAAAATAAGATTTCACAGCTTCACAATAATTATGAATTTAATAAGGGGAGCTTTATTTTTAATTTAGTTTCAGTCTGGCAGCCAGTCTCCTCCCTCCCACCCCCTCTCTGCGGCATGGTAATGCTCTTTAATGTGGTCCTAAGGCTAGGTCACAGTGAGAGCTGGGAAGGGCCCCCAGCCATAAGACTTTCTGATGAAGAAGAATTTAGACAGATAATGTTCTTGACTCTCTGCAGGCAGATGGGACTAACTCCCACTGGCTTTACTCCCTCCTGGCAGTCAGAAATGTCTTTTGCTATGTAGGAAGACACTAGGTTCTGAAAATTGCAAGACAGAAAGATTTTTTCCTCCCGGATAGAACCCTAGGCTTTGATTCCTGTTCTCCATGAACAGAATAATAAAACTGAGAGAAGGCCACTAAGAATCATTTTAGACTGCTGGTCAACACCATATCCACTTACAAAGTCTCTTTTCATAGACCATCTTTTAGCATGAGCTGTTTGCAAGGACCACATACATTCCTTTGTTTATTGTTCATTCATTCTACAAATATTTATTGAAGCTCTGTTTTTTGAAGTGCCCTGTGTTATAGAGGTTAAATTCACATAACAAAATTGATCATTTTAAGGTGAACAAATTAGTGGCATTTAGTACATTCACAATGCTGTATGACCACCTCTGCCTTTTTCCAAAATACCTTCATCACCCCCAAATAAAAACTTGTACCCATTAAACAGTTACTCTTCATTTCTCTCTTTCCCCAGTCCCTGGCAACTACCAACCTGCTTTCTGCATTTGTGGATATACCTATTCTGGATATTTCATATACATGGGATTATACAACCTTTTGTGTCTTCTTACACTTATAATATTTTTGAGGTTCATCCCCATTGTAGCATATATTAGCTTTTTGTGGCTGAGTAATAGTTAATTATATGTGTATATTATACCACAATATATTTATCCAGTCTTCCATTTATGGACATTTGAGCTCTTTCCATCTTTCGGCTATTGTGAATAGAGTTACTAGGATCATTCATGTACAAGTATTTGTTTGAGTACTTTTAAAAAAATTTTCTCTGAGATAGATGCTTAGGTCATATAGTAAGATCAAAAATATTTCCTGATCTTATTCCCTTTGTTAATGGAAATAGTCTTTTCATACATCTATGGTTTCTTCAAGACTGTTTCCCCAAGGCAGGGAGCTATCTTCTTCCTTGAATAACTTTGTCATCAGCTAGATAGGAGGAGCTCAAAAGCAAGACGACACTTCCTAGTAGTACATATGCTAGACCAAAAGAGGAGAAATTCAGTCACTGTGGGTTGCTACAAAATGGTAACAGTGAGATTCATAATATTGGTTTGCAGGAAAGACACCATCTTGAAAGGATGCTGTGAGGAATTCATTAAATGACACCTGATAGAAACACACGAGATGCGCTTTCCTCTATCTCCCTTTCCCTTCTTCTGTCTGCATAAATGACTGCCCTGAATTCCCTCATAGAGCTATGATCTAATTATTCAGAGTTTGGTATCCACCTAATCTGTAAACCCTATTCGAGATATTTATTTTCAGCACCTGGGACAGAACCCAGTTTACGACAGTCACTCAGGAAGCAATTGAAAGAATGAGCAAGTGTTCATTTGCTTGTGTTCATTGCCAGACAAAGGAATCTGCATTTTACATCATGTCTATTGTTTATTGGGGAGGGGCCTATGTGACATTACCTATATGAATTTGGGAAATGCTAAGAGATTTTATTTTTGGTGTTTAATCTTATACTCTTATTCCCACCTGGGCCACAGGACTGGCCCATCTTAAGGAATATAAAAAAGCAATGTTCACGTTTCAGGTTGTTCATATATCTGCCTCCTGCATTACCATTTTTTATCTGCCTACTTCTGCTTCCCCTGGGTTCAGAGGAAGTGCTTTACCTTAGAAATGATTCACTACTCCTGGGCCATCGTGGGCTTTGAAAGCCACACAATAGAAGTTCCATTTCAAATCCCCCCATTTATAATCATGGGAGAAAGCTCGATGTTGTCTTGGGGGTTATCAATGATTTCACAAAACTCAACCTTTGTTCCTCATGTGTCCATTTTTCAAAAACTTACGACTCCAAATCTCTGGAAGTCATTGCTTCTGAGGAAATATTTATCTTGGGTTTGACATCTTTTGCACTGTATCCCTTTTCAATTCTCCTTTCTCACATAGGACAAATGGCACTGTGGGATTTGGAATGAAGAGTTACGTCTTGCAGCATGTGTGTGTGTGGAGACCCTGGGATCCTCCCTGTCCCCTCCCCTGTGCCCCTGGGTCGGAAGGTGGAGAAATAACCAGCAGAGATAAATGGGTATGGGTGAGGTTGTGGGTTGAATTGTATCTGCCCCAAATTCATATGTTGAAATTCTAACCCCCAGTACCTCAGAATGTGACCTTATTTGAAAATAGGTTTCTTGGGGATATAATTAGTGAAGATGAGGTCATACTGGAGTAAGCTGGGGCCCTAATTCAATATGATTGGTGTCTTCATTAAAAGAGGGAATTTGGACACAGACACACACAAAAGAACTCCACATGGAGATGAAGGCAGAGGTCTAGAAGCCAAGAAATGCCCAAAATTGCCAAGAAACCACCAAAGCTATGAGAGAGGCATGGGATAGATTCTTTCTCACAGCCCACAGAAGGAACCTATCCGGCCGGGCGCTATGGCTCGCGCCTGTAATCCCAGCACTTTGGGAGGCCAAGGCGGGCGGATCACCTGAGGTCAGGAGCTCAAGACCAACCTTGCCAACATGGTGAAACCCCGTCTCTACTAAAAATACAAAATTAGCTGGGCATGGTGGCACGCACTTGTAATCCCAGCTACTCGGGGGGCTGAGACAGGAGAATCCCTTGAACCCGGTAGGTGGAAGTTGCAGTGGGCTGAGATCTCACCATTGCACTCCAGCCTGGGTGACAGAGTGAGACTCCATCTAAAAAAAAAAAAAAAAAAGGAACCTACCCTGCCAGCACTTCGATCTCGGACTTCTAGCCTCTAGAACTGTGAAACGATACATTTCTGTTGTTTAAGTCACCTAATTTGTGGTCTTTGTTTTTATAGAAGTCCTAGGAAACTAATACAGGTGATTTGCTTATGATGTTTGTCTAAAGGTCTCTATTAGTTGAAAGGTGATATAGCATAGTGGTTAAATACTTGGGTTTTTAGAACCAGACACCCAGGCGGATAATCTGGGAAAATTACTTATCATCTCTAGGCTTCCAATTTCCTTAAAATAAGATAGAGAATATCATAAATCTAGATCTGATAGTACTGTCATGAGGATTAAATGAGATAATGTATTTAAAGCACTAAGCCAAAGAAATACCCGACACATAGTAAACACTTGATGGGTGGTGGTTATTATAATGGTTATTATTAGTAATGATTGGCAACATTTACTGTTGCCCCAAAGCCCCCAAAGAGTCCTTTACTATCTATATTTTAAAATATCTTCCCAGAGCACACTTAGGAAATGATTGAAATTTTCCCTTCCCTCTGACCCCTGCTCTCCAGGTTAATGGTCTGAGGCTCTGTTCCATCTCTGTCCCTTTCCAGGGATTTAATCTCAACCTCTCTCTCTCTGGCATGAGACTTATATGATTGACACACAGGACCACCCACTTATCATTTACACTAGTGAAAGTAACATGGTTCTAAAAGCTGGGCAAGGATTTGAAGTGACCAGAATAGTTGCCAGGATCATGTATTCATTCATATACAAAAAACATATTTACTGAAAGCCAGTGGTCTAGGTGCAGGATCTGATTTAGTGTGGATTATTTGTCAATGTCTCCTGTGGGCAGGGGAAGGGTTGCAGCATAATAACTCCATCATAACTACCACTTACTGAAATGTATGTCAAATGCCAGGCTAAATTGTCTCAGCACAATTATCCTTTAAAATTCTGCAAGGTTAGATGGTCCTGTCATACCCATTTTATAGATGAGGAGATGGAAGCATGGAGCGATTAAGGGCCATAGTTGGTTAAGCGCAGAATCAGAATTTGAACGCACATTCCACAGACTCCAGAGCTCAAGCTTTTAACTCCTGTGAGTCACTGCCTCAGCAACACCAGGAATCCACTGCCCTCAGGTGTGTATTTGAAACAGATTGTGAATGAGACAGAGAAAACCTGGTTACAGAATTAAATGCCAGCATGTAAAGCAAACATACAATCAAAACCAAGCTAATGAAAAAACAAAACCAAAACTCAATCCCCAAAACCCAGAATACAAAAACCTGCCATGTGTTGGTTACTGGAGGAAAATAAGTGTTTTCCTAATGTTCAAATTCAGCAACTGAACCTAAGACTTGTTTTAATTTTGTAATTGTTTTGAAGCTGCTAATCTGCCAGGCATATGGTGCAGGTAAGTTTTGCCAAGTCGTTCCTCAGAAGCATTTTATTATGATAATAATCACAAATGTGACCTCAGTCCTTTTATCCTGTTTATTCTCCACCGTTTCCTGTGATAAGTGGTACTTCTGTACTTTGCCAACCTCCTCCACCCGCATTTGTTTAGGGAAAGAATATTAATTAGTGATATTAAGGAGGCTATGGGCTGCAAATGAAAATTTGATAATGGAATTCCTTAGACTATGTTTGCCCTCCAAGGCATCCTCTGTTTAAGCAGTTCAATTGAATATCATTATTAACATAAGTAATAATAATAATTAGCATTATTGCCTGCATCAGTTGTTATTCATGGAAAACTGCGAGCTCTTAAAAGTGCAAAATAGAGTCTCATTTTATGTTTATTTCCCTGTCATTTTTACTCTGCTCAACTCCTAAGCTTGGCAGCTGGACCCCGTATGAGGTCCTTATTGGATTTTTTTTTTTTGAAAAATAAAGAAATTTCTTTATTCTCCCATTTGAAAGAAGAGTCTGTCAGAGGTAGAAAACCTTCCATAGGCCAACTTTTATAATTTTTAATTTAAAATTTTTTTTAGAGGCAGGGTCTTGCTGTGACATCCAGGCTGGAGTGCATTGGCACAATCATGGCTCACTGCAGCCTCAAACTCCTGGGTTCAAGCGAGCCTCCTGCCTTAGGTCAGCTTTCCTGAGTTATTCTGAAGCTTTATTCGTGCACCATAAGCCACTCAAGATTTTCCTCAAAACGTCTCCTGGTTTCCAGCATCTCTCTTTCCCAATCCATCATCTGGACACACTGAGAATCATGTTTCTGAAAAGCAAGTCAGGCTTCCCCACTCCTTTGCTGAAAAACCTTGATAGGCTTCCCATTGCGCTCAGGATAAAATCCAGATTTCTTATCATGTCCTAATGCCATGACCCTTATTTCCTCATCTGGCTTTATCTCTCCTTTATCACTCCATCTCCTTCTGCAGTCTGATCATATTAAACTTGTTTTGGTTTTGCAGAGAGACTGTGCCACCTCACCTCAAGCTATAGCATGTGCTGTAAATGAAATGCCGTCTCCTCCCTGATTCAGGCTTCAGTGTGGGCACCATGTCCTAGGAGCTTTCCTGTCTTCTCAGGTCCAAAGGTGGTGCCTAATGTTAATTTCAGGGCGGTGTAAGACTGCATACGATACGCGCTTCCTCCCCAAGCACTAGTAAACGACTGGCTTCGAATATTTTACATAGAGGTCATAGTATGCTTCTGTTTCTCCCCTTCTTGGCTGTTTGGCTTAGAATAGGGGGCAGCAAACTTTGGCCTGTGTGCCAAAAACAATCAGCCACCTGTTTTTTAAAAGCATTTTTTAAAATTGAGGGAAAATTCAGTGACATTTAGGACATTCACTTTTTTCCTTTTTTTTGAGACAATTTCACTCTGTCACCCAGATTCGAATGTAGTAATGTGATCTCGGCTCACTGCAACCTCAACATCCTGGACTCAAGCGATCCTCCCACCGTAGCCTCCCGAGTAGCTGGGACTACAGGCATGTGCCACGACTCCCAACTCATTTTTGTATTATTTATTTATATTTTATTTTGTTTTATTTTGAACAAAGGTGGATTGTCTCCACCTTTTAGTAGAGTATTTTGTAGTCAGGGTTTTACCATGTGGCCCAGGCTGGTCTTGAACTCCTGGGCTCGAGCAATCTACTGCTTCAGCCTCCCAAAATGCTGGGATTATAGGTGTGAGCCACCATGCCTGGCCACATTTCCAGTTCTATAACCATCACATCTACTTGGTTCCAGAACATTTTCATCACTTCAAAAAGAAAGCCTGTAACTGTTGAGCAGTTGTTCTCCATTTTCTTCTCCTCAGTCCTTGGCAACCACCAAGCTACTTTCTGTTGTCTATGGATTTGCCTATTCTGGACATTTTATATCAATGGAGTCATGCATTGTGTGACCTTTTATTTTATTTATTTATTTATTTATTTATTTATTTATTTATTTGAGACGGAGTCTCGCTCCGTTGCCCAGGCTGGAGTGCGGTGGTGCGATCTCGGCTCACTGCAACCTCCGCCTCCCGGGTTCAAGTGATTCTCCTGTCTTAGCCTCCCTAGTAACTGGGATTACAGGCATGTGCCACCACACCCAGCTAATTTTTGTATTTTTAGTAGAGACGGGGTTTCTCCATGTTGGTCAGGCTGATCTTGAACTGCTGACCTCAGGTGATCCACCCGCCTCAGCCTCCCAAAGTGCTGGGATCACAGGCATGAGCCACCATGCCTGGCCTACGTGGCCTTTTGTGTCTGCTTCTTTCATTTAGCATATTGTTCTCCAGGTTTATCCACCTGGCAGTATACATCTATACTTCCTATTCATGGCTTAATACTGTTCCGTTGGATGCATCTGCCGCATTTTGTGCATCCATTCTTCAGTTGATTGATCTTTGGATTGTCTCCACCTTTTAGCTACTATAAATAGGGCTGCTGTGAACATTTGTGTACAAGTTTTTGTTTGAACTCCTATTTGTAATTGTTTTTGGCCCTAAGAGTCAAGTTGCTGGGTCATATGGCAATTCTATGTTTAACCTTTTGAGGAGCCAGCAAACCCAATACCTGTTGTTGTAACTCAAGTTTTATTGGCATGCAGCCAAGGGCATTCCTTTACTTCTTGTCTATGACCGCTTCTGTGCTACAATGGCAGAGTCAAGTAGATGCAGCATACACCGTCTGCCCCCAAAGCCTCAAATATTATTTTTTACGGAGTTTTATGGAAGTTTGCTGAACTTGAACTTAGTACACCTGTGTTAAGCAATGTAGCCTGCAGGCCTTGAAGCCAGTTACAGCACTTTTTCAACAAAGATGGGGTGAGTACAGAAAAAAAAGTGTATTCTCCTTAACCTGACTTATATATTCCTGATAATTTAGCATATTTTGTGTGGATCTGAGGAGCCTGTTTTGAATATTAAAAGGTGAGGTCAAGTCTTGTGGGAAAAGTGGTCTGGAAAATTTCCTAGACTTTGGAGTCAGACTTTGTAGGTTAAGTCACTAAACCTCTCTGGGCCTCTGTTTTCTCATCCTTTAAATGGAGATGATTAGGCTCCCCATCTTGTAGGATGGTAGAGAGGATTAAATGAAGAACATACTGGCAAAGTGCTTAAATGGTGCCTGGCATAAATATTAACTCTTAATAGGTGAGGCTCAGAGATCACCCAGGACAAATAAAGAAAATGGATCAATGAGCTAGTTTATCTCATGCCTTAGGATAAAATGCTCTACACCTCTCCTCTTAAAATTGTTTTTGTAGTGTGATTTTTATTTTTGAGATAGGATCTCACTGTGTTGCCCAGGTTGGGGTGCAGTGGCACAATCTTGGCTCACTGCCACCTCCGTCTCCCATGCTCCAGCAATCCTCCCACTTCAAACTCCTGAGTAGCTGAGAGTAGTGTACCTTTAGCTAATAGTTTTATTTTCGTGTAGAGATGGGTCTCACTATGTTGCCCGGGCTGGGTAGCATGATTAAAAAAAATTTTTTTTGAGACAGTCTCTCGCTGTGTTATCCAGGCTGGAGTACAGTGGTGAAACCTCAGCTCACTGTAACCTCTGCCTCCTGGGTTCAAGCAATTCTCCTGCTTCAGCCTCCTGAGTAGCTGTGACTACATGTGTGCCCACCACATCTGACTAACTTTTAAAAATATTTTTAGGAGAGATGGGGCTTTGTCATGTTGGTCAGGCTGGTCTTGAACTCCTGGCCTTAAATGATCCACCTCCCTCGACCTCCCAAAGTGCTGGGATTACAGGTGTGAGCCACTGTGCCCAGCCTGGGATAGTGTGATTTTTTTTTTATCATGATAAAAATATAGGTAACATAAAGCTTCCCATTTTAACCTTTTTTTTTTTTTTAGACAGAGTCTCACTTTGTTGCCAGGCTGGAGTACAGTGGTGCCATCATGACTCACTGCAACCTCCGCCTCCTGGATTTAAGCGATTCTCCTGCCTCAGCCTCCTGAGTAGCTGGGATTACAGGCATGCGCCACCATGCCCAGCTAATTTTTGTATTTTTAGTAGAGACGGGGTTTCAGTATGTTAGCCAGGATGGTCACGATCTCCTGACCTCGTGATCTGTCCACCTCGGCCTCCCAAAGTGCTGGCATTACAGGCGTGAGCCACCACTCCCGGCCCATTTTAACCATTTTTAAGTGTACAATTTTAAGTGTACAATTAAGTGGCATTAAGTACATTCACATTGTTGTACAACCATCACCACCATCCATCTTCAGAAACTTCTCATCATCTCAAACTGAAACTCTGTCCTTATTAAATACCAATTCCCCATCCCTCCATTTTCCCATCCCTGGGCAACCCCTGTTGTATTCTCTTTCTCTATGAATTCAGCTGCTCTAGACACCTCATATAAGTGGAATCATATGATATTTGTCTTTCTGTGACTGGCTTATTTCACTTAGCATAATATCTTTAAGTTTCATCCATGTTGTAACATGTTTCAGAATTTCTTTGTGTTTTACACTTATTATTTGTGTAAAACACAAATAATATGCTATTTACCACTGGAATCACTTTTAAGTGTACAGTTCAGTGGTATTAAGTGCATTCATATTGTTGGGCAACCATCACCACCATCCGTCTCCAGAATATTTTTGTCTCAGAAAAATGAAACGCAGGCCGGGCACGGTGGCTCATGCCTATAATCTCAGCACTTTGGGAGGCCAAGGTGGGCAGATCACCTGAGGTCGGAAGTTCGAGACCAGCCTGACCAACATGGAGAAACTCTGTCTCTACTAAAAATACAAAATTAGCCAGGCATGGTGATGCATGCCTGTAATCCCAGCCTCTCGGGAGGCTGAGGCAGGAGAATGACTTGAACTCAGGAGGCGGAGGTTGCGGTGAGCCGAGATTGTACCGCAGCGTGGGCAGCAAGAGTGAAATTCTGTCTCAAAATAATAATAATAATAATAAAATAAAAATAAAACGCAGCTGGGCACAGTGGCTCAAGCCTTTAATTCTTGCACTTTGGGAGGCTGAGGCAGGACGATCGCTTGAGACCAGGAATTTGAGATCAGCCTGAGCAACATGTTGAGAATCTGTCTCTACCAAGAAAAAAAAAAATTAGCCAGGTGTTGGTGGTATGTGCATGGGAACATAGAGATGAATGCAGTTGGAGTAGAGCAAGACAGGAAAATGGTCTGAGATGGTGAGGAGACACGTGAGGCCCAGCTGTGCTGACCTGGTGAGATCCTGGGAGAGGAGTTTGGACTTCGTTCCTAGTGGGATCAGAAGCCAGGGGAGGGTTGACCACAGGAGAGTCACATGATCATCTTCACTGGTTGCTGTTGAAAAAGACGGTTCTACTCTTTGACCATTGGCTTTGTAAAGAGGTTTTCAAGGCTCAGAGATGGCTTGTATTGTTATATTAGGAGAGGTTTGATGGTACTCAACCTGGTAATGGATGTTCTGTTTCAGGTGCTGTAAATGGGGCCACACATCAAACCCATTGACTTTCTACTTCAGAGACCCCAAAAGCCATTCAACCCTAACCCTCAGTGCCCCTACATAAGGCTAGCCAGACATCGTTTATCGGGGTTACAGAGCAGCTGTCTAAATCCTGCCTGGGCTCATTTAAAGCAGTGAGCCTCGGGGCACCTTGCTCCTGCCAACATTTCTGAGCCAGGAAAGACTGACTGGGGATGAAGGATGCACCTGACTTCTTGGCATCTGCTGTTGCATTTTTGTTTTGATTGTTTGAATGATGCTTGGAGGAGAAAAAGGGAAAAAAGAGGCCGATAGGCATTTCCCTCTCACTTAATGTTCTTTCTTCTGGCCAAGGAAGGAAGGAAGGAAGGAAAGAAGGAAGCTAATATCTATTGAACAGCAATTCAGGGACTGGCCAGTTATGGTTCCAAGTTACCTAATTTCATTCATTCATTCTACGAGAAATATTCATCGAGTATCTTTATATGCCAGACATTGTTCTGGGCTCCAGGAATAAGCATTAAACACAATGGACAAAGCCTCTTCTCTCTTGGAGCTGACTTTCTGACAAGGAAGACAAGACAGACATTAAACACGTGAGTACAAGTCAGGCAGATATGTCCTAGGAGGAAAAACCAAGCTGAGTAATGACATGGAGAGAGTGTGGACTATTTTATGTGGGAGGGGAACACTGATCAGGGAAGGTCTCTTTGCAAAAGTGATATCTGAGCAGAGAACTCAAGCAAATAAGGGAGAGAAGCCCCAGACTTTCTGTGGATCTGGACGTTGTTATTTCTTCTTAGATAAGGGTCTACCGAGAATTGGAGGAATTAAGTGACTCTTTCAAGATCAGAAGATAGTGGTAGCAGTAGCAGCAGCAGTAGTAGTAATAGATAAATTTTATTATGCTTGTCCTATGCCAGGAACTAGATGAAATATTTATTTCTGTCATCTCATTTAATTCTCACAACAAATCTACAAGGTAGATATCATTATTGTTATTCCCATTTTATAAATGACACCGAGGATCACAGAAGTGATATCACTTAGCTAGGGTCAGACAGCTAATAAAGGAGAAGCAGAGATTCAAACCCAGATTCATTAGTCTCCAGGACACTATAACCATGTACTAGCCCATAGCTGATGAAACTGAGATATGGAGTGAAGCTTCTATCTGAAAACCCTTCTTTTCCAATAGGCCAGTTCAACTCCCAACTTTCAATGGAGTACCCGGTACTTTGATGAGACCCTGGCATAGGGTTAGTTACGTGGGTATTGAGGGCCTTCTAAATAAGGGAGTAGTGCATTTGGATCTGTGACCACAGATACTTTGAGTCCCACGATCTGTGATTTGCACAGAGACCTTCCTGTGACCAATTATTGTGAGTCAAGAGCTCAGGTGTCCAATGAAAGTTCATAGGGAGCTACCCTTCTCTTGAAAGAAATGGGTTATAGAGCTCTATTGGCCTGAGATGTGCAGCTCCATTGGTCCCTGATTTGGTGAGAAAAACTACAAACATGTGATCCAGATATATGGATGTGTATATGCCTCTTAGTAAGAATGCGGTTGATTTTCTAAGTCTATGGAGCTATGCACACAGCTATAGCTTTCATTTACTCACTCATTCTGTGCTGTGCCTGCTAGTGTGTTACATTCTGAGTCTGTAGCAATGAACAGGCAAGATCCCTGTCTTCCTGGTGAATACATTATAAAGGGGAGAATGAGGGAGTGGTGTGTGAAGAAGGAGAAAATAAAGCAGATGAATAAATGAACAAGATCATCTCAGATAGTGAGAGTGCTGTGAGGCATTGCCACAGAGAGACACTGGCATGTCTGCTCATATTGAATGGTCAGTGGAGGCCCCTCTGAGCGGAGCCAATTGAACAGAAGGGAAGGGAGGACCAGCTATCAGCGGTTCTGCAGAAAAGCATTTCAGGTGCCGGCAACATCTCAGTAACAGACAGAAGACCGGGTCAAGGGGTAAGTGCCTTAAGGACTGTGATAATTAGGTGGGTACACAAAGTATTTTGCTGAGACTTGCAAAAATGAAACCAGAGGGAATGCCAGCATGAAAAACATGAGATTTCCAGTCTGTGACTGCTAAAAGTCTCAGACTCTATAACTTATGAACTCTTTATAACTTATGAGCCGTGGGAGAACATTTGAAGAATGTGGTTCAAGAGAAGAACAAGCTAGCAGAGCAGATTTTAAAAAATATAACTTAAAAATAATTTTATGATGGGAAATCCCAAACGTATATGAAAGTAGAAGAATAGCACAATGAATTCTCAGGACTCACTACCTGACTTCAACAATGGCCAACTCATGCCCCGTTTTGCTTATACCTCTACCAGTTTTCCCCACATACATTACTTTGAAGCTAATTCCAGTCACTAACATTGCATCTGTAAACATTACAGTGTGTATCTTGAAAAGATAAACTCTTAAAAACCCAGGCACAATACCATCAGTGCACCCAAAACATTAACAATAATTCCTTACAACATCAACTATCCAGTCACTGTTCAGATTACTTACTGCCTGATATGTTTTTTTCTTTGTTTTTTATTCTCATTTTACTTTAAGTTCTGGAATACATGTGCAGAATGTGCAGGTTTGTTACATGTGCCATGGTGGTTTGCGGCACCTATCAACCCGTCATCTAGGTTTTAAGCCCCGCATGCATTAGGTATTTGTCCTAATGCTCCCCCTCCCCTTAACCCCCACCCCCTAATAGGCCCTGGTGTGTGATGTACCCCTCACTGTGTCCATGTGTTTTCATTGTTCAACTCCCACTTATGAGTGAGAGTATGTGGTGTTTGGTTTTCTGTTCCTGTGTTCGTTTGCTGAGAATGATGGTTTTCAGCTTCATGCATGTCCCTGCAAAGGACATGAACTCATTCTTTTTCATGGCTGCATAGTATTTTATAGTATACCTGTGCCAACATTTTCTTTACCTAGTCTATCATTGATGGGCATTTGGGTTGGTTCCAAGTCTTTGCTATTGTAAATAGTGCTGCAATAAACTCTGTCACCCAGGCTGAAGTGCAGTGGCACAATCTCGGCTCACTGCAACCTCTGCCTTCTGGGTTCAAGTCATTCTTGTGCCTCAGCCTCCCCAGTAGCTGGGATTACAGGTGCATGCCACCACACCTGGCTAGTTTTTGTATTTTTAGTAAAGACAGGGTTTTGCCATATGGTCAGGATGGTCTTGAACTCTTAGCTTCAAGTGATCTGCCGCCTTGGCCTCCCAAAGTGCTGGGATTATAGGGATGAGCTTCCACTTCCGACTCTGCCTAATACATTTTTAAGATAGTTTCTTTGAATCAGAATCCAACTAAAGTCCTACACATAGTGATTGGCTCATGTGTCTTTTAATCTATAGGTTTCTCCTTCAGTTCTTTTATTGCTGGAAAAATAGGTTATTGATCTTGTACAATTCAAAATGTGGTCAGTGAACCAGGATCATCAGCATCACCTGGGAACTCGGTAGAAATGCAGCATCTCAGGCCCCATCCCAGACCTCCTGGGTTAGAAACTACATTTTCACAAGGTCCCTGGGTATTTTGTATGCACATTAAAGTTTGAGAAGCACTGCTGTAGAGTCCCCCACAGTCTAGACCTTGCCAATTGCATCTCTGTGGTGTCCTTTAGTGCATTCCTTCATCTTCCTTCTTTCTTTCTTTCCTTTCTTTCCCTTCCTTCCTTCCTTCCTTCCTTCCCTCCTTCCCTCCTTCCCTCCTTCCCTCCTTCCCTCCTTCCCTCCTTCCCTCCTTCCTTCCTTCCTTCCTTCCTTCCTTCCTTCCTTCCTTCCTTCCTTCCTTCTTTCCTTCCTTCCTTTCTTGTTTGAGTTGGAGTCTCGCTCTGTCACCAAGGCTGGAGCGCAATGGGGTGATCTTTGGCTCACTGCAACCACTGCCTCCTGGGTTCAAGCAATTCTCCTGCCTCAGCCTCCCGAGTAACTGGGATTACAGGCATCCACCGCCACGCCCTGCTAAGTTTTGTATTTTTAGTAGAGACGGGGTTTCACCTTATTGGCCAGGCTGGTCTCTTGGCCAGGCTGGTCTTGAACTCCTGACCTCCGGATCCGCCCGCCTTGGCCTCCCGAAGTGCTGGGATTACAGGCGTGAGCCACCGCGCCTGGCCCATTTTCCATATTTCTGTAAGTTAATAAGTTGGATCCATAAATTTTTATCAGATTTAGGTCTGATTTTCTTCTTCTTCTTCTTCTTCTTTTTTTTTTTTTTTTTTTTTTTTTTTTAGCAAGACCACTTCGTAGATTGTTATGTTTGTCTATGAGGAGATAACTGGTGTCTGGTTATCTCCCATTTTTTTTTTTAATGTTTTTATTATTTATTTATTTATTTAATTTTTGAGATGGGGTCTTGTTCAGTTGCCCAGGCTGGAGTGCATGATCATGGCTCATTGCAGCTTTGACCTTGCAGGCTCAAGCAATCATCCTACTTCAGCCTCCTGAGTAGGTGGCACCACAGGCATGAACTAACGTACCCGATTTGTTTTTTAAAAAACTAATTTGTAGTGATGGGGTCTCGCTGTGTTGTCTAGGCTGGTCTGGAACTCCTGGGCTTAAGTGATCCTCCCACCTTGGCCTCCTAATTTGCTGGGACTACAGGCATGAGCTACCATACCCAGCCTCATTTGTGATGTTATCTATCTGCTGTATGATAATGCCTAGATCCATGAATTCATTAAGGGTTGCAAAACAGAGCAAGGCTTTGACTTGAGTGGATCCAGTTTATTTTGGAAGTAATTAAATCTCTAATTTTTATTTATCGTTTCTGTAAAATTAATGGTATATTGCACCAATTATGTGCCAGGAACTGTTCTAAGGGCTTTACATAAATGAATGCATTTATTGATCCTCACAAAAATCTTTAAAATTGTGTATTCATTTCCTATAGCTGCTGTAACAAATTGCCACAAACTTAGTGGCTTGGAACAATCCAAATTATTATCTTACAGTGTTGGAGGTCAGAAGTCCCAAAGAGGTCTCACTTGGTTAATATCAAGGTGTTGACAGGGCTGCATTATTTCTGGAGGCTCTGGGGAGAACCTGTGTCTCTTCCAGATTCTAGAGACCACCTGCATTCCTCGGTTTGTGGCCTCTTTCTCCATATTCAGAGCTACTAGCACAGCATCTTTAACTCTCTCTCTGATTCTCTTCTTCCTCCCTCTCCCATACTTAAAGACTCTTTTGATTACATTGGGTCTACATGCATAACCTCCTGGTTTTAAGGTCAACATTGATTCCATCTGCAACCTTGATTCCCTTTTGCTGTAGAATCTAACGTATTCATAGGTTCCAGGAATTAGGGCACAGACATCTCTGAAGGGACATTATTCTGCCGGCCACAACTAGGCTCTTTGGTTCCTGTTTTACAGACAAGGAAACTGAGAAACATCGAGGGGAAATAACTCACCTAAATTCACACAGGTCCTGACTGGTGGAGCTTGGATACAAACAGAGAGAGTCTGGCTCCAGAGTCCATGCTTTGAACCCAGCAGATGTGAGATCACTTAGTACTCAACACTAAATTTCCTCTGAGACCTTGATCTTGCCAATGAGCATATGTTTTTAGGAACATTGAATCCTGTGGTTGTCAGGGGATTTTTGCACACAAATGTTAACCAGTGAATTCACTGTTCTTTCTAGTGGTAAGTTAGTGTTTGCCTCCTAAAAGGTGGTACCAGTGGGCCTGTCCTTGGTTCAGTCTGTTTCTTCTTAGACCCAGTCAGTTATCCACTGAATTAACCCCATGCTGGATCCTAACCTTTTTTTGGTACATGTACCCTTTTGGCATCTGGCAGAGTCCATGACCTCCTTCTGAGATCAATATTCTTTTTTTTTGGAGAAGATATGTTTATTAATGAATGATTAGATTAGCTTTCTGGGCAACAAATCTAAATATGTCTACTTATATTGATCTTCTATTCAACTCAAACTGAATAACATAACTTGTTTTCAATATAACTTACTTATTATTTTTTTTTTTTTTGGAGATGGAGTCTCGCTCTGTAGCCCAGGCTGGAGTGCAGTGGCCGGATCTCAGCTCACTGCAAGCTCCGCCTCCCGGGTTTACGCCATTCTCCTGCCTCAGCCTCCTGAGTAGCTGGGACTACAGGCGCCCGCCACCTCGCCCGGCTAGTTTTTTTGTATTTTTTAGTAGAGACGGGGTTTCACCGTGTTAGCCAGGATGGTCTCGATCTCCTGACCTCGTGATCCGCCCGTCTCGGCCTCCCAAAGTGCTGGGATTACAGGCTTGAGCCACCGCGCCCGGCCAAACTTACTTATTTTTTAAAGCATTTTTGCATGCCCTTATTTAAACTGAGATCTTCTTGGTGTCAGACCTTTATCTCAAACTATAGGTAAATATGTTTACGATTATAAATCTGCTAGTAAACATATTATCTAACTTCTTCCACTCAGTAGTCTTCATATTAGACAACTATAGCTTAAGTATCATCATACTAATTACATTCAAATTTTCCCTATTGCCTTAAAGATTCCTTTTGGCAGTTTGTTTGTTTAAATTAAGACCCAAAATTCACGTATTTCCTTTTTTATATGTATAACTCTTTCTAATTCCAAAACAATATTTAACCATTAGCACTTTTTGTTTTTGGTCCATTCAATTTTGGGAAAAGGTTATTTAGGCTTTGAAATATTCTGTACTAGATTTGATTGACTGTTCTTTGTAATGTTGTTTAAATTATTTATCTACGCAAAAAATAAAGTGCATAGAATTACAAAGGAAACCAATTATACTAAAATATGGTTATCAAAATATAAAAAACTCACCAAATTTGTGTCTAATATGTAAATCTTTACTAATGCATCAAATAACAAGATTTAGTGGTGACAAAACTATGTAATTCCAATTAGTGATGCACACGTACAAGATAATGAGATGTCTGCTATGATTGTAATGAGATATGAAAATATCGTGATTTATATTGGTGACAAGAATCACAGATATTGCAAATACTACTGTGGTTTGTTGCCTCCATTTATAATTGAAGGAAATGCTAAATTTCAGTTAGAAATCAGAGAAAATGAGGATGTTTCTATTTTCCCAGGCAAGTTTAGGGACCCTCTGAATTTTATCCACAAACCTCAAGTTGGGAGACCTGGCCTGGTACCCCGCTGATTTGTGCGGCTTATTTAGTATTTCTCTCTCTCTCTCTCTCTCTTTTTTTTTTTTTGGAGACAAAGTCTCACTCTGTCACCCAGGCTGAAGTGCAGTGGCACAATCAGAGCTGGCTGCAACCTCTGTTTCCTGGGCTCAAGCAATGCTCCTGCCTCAGCCCACAAAGTAGCGGGGACTACAGGCGTGAGTCACCACGCCCAACTAATTTTTGTAATTTTTTGTAGAGATGGGGTTTCACCATGTTGCCCAGGCTGGTCTCAAACTCCTGAGCTCAAGCAGCCCACCTGCCTCGACCTCTCAAAGTGCTGGTATTACAGGTGTGAGCCACTGTGCCGGGCCTTTTTAGTATTTTCCTTGATTTGATAGAATCCAGCAAATATCTGTTGAGACCCCACTGTGGGCAAGGCATGTGCTGGGGACTTGGGAGAGAGCACTGAACACACAGAGCTGGCCTTCAAGGAACAGATCGGTTTCTTTTAAGCTTTTCCCGCCTTCCTTCCAGTGGGAAAGTGTCTTCACCCTTCAGTGTAATTGCAAGCTCCTTGAAGGCTGGGAGTGGTTCCAAGCCCCTTCTCTTGTCAGACCTCAGATGCTAGGCATTGAAGAAACAGGAGGTTCAAAGATCAATGTTTACACAAAACGATTTTCAGTCGTGGATGGAAAAAAAAAACCATTTTCTTATTTAACAATTAAACATTTATGTTAATGCAGATAAGAAAATATATAGAACTCGGCTGGGTGTGATGGCTCACACTTGTAATCCCAGCACTTTGGGAGACTAAGGTGGGAGAATTGCTTGAGCCCAGGAGTTCCAGACCAGCCTGGGCAACATAGTGAGACCCTATATCTTAAATAAATAAAAGACAACATATAGAACTAGCCATCTTAATACATAAAATGGGTTATTATTGCCTAGGATGAGGACTTTTCTTCTTTTTATAATTGTGCTGAAAAGGACATGACATTGTACTTACCGTCTTCACCATTTTATAGTGTACAGTTCAGTTGTGTTAAGTATATTCATGTTGTTGTGCAATAGATTTGCAGAAGTATTTCATCTTGCAAAACGGAAACTCTAGACCCATTAAACACTAAATACCTCCAGCCCTTGGCAACCACAATTCTACTTCCTGTTTCTAGGAGTTAGACTACTTTAGATACCTCATTGGAGTAGAATTGTTCGGTATTTGTCCTTTTGTGACTGGCTAATTGCATAAAGTCCTCAAGGTTTGTCTATGGTGCAGCACGCCACAGGATTTCCCTTTCTCTCTCTCTCTCTTTTTTTTTTTTTTTTAAGACAGGGTCTCACGCTGTCACCCAGGCTGGAGTGCAGTGGCATCATCTCGGTTCACTGCAACTTCTGCTCCCCAGGCTCAAGTGATACTCCCATCTCAGCCTCTCAAGTAGCTGGTACTATAGGCACATACCACCATGCCTGGCTTTTTTTTTTTGCAGAAACATGGTCTTGCCATGTTGCCCAGGCTGGTCTCAAACTCCTGGGCTCCTGCAATTGGCCCACCTCAGCCTCTCAAAGTGCTGGGATTATGGGAGTGAACCACTGCACCTGGCTGAATTTCCCTCTTTTTAAAGGCTGAATAACATTCCACTGTACGTAGATATCAGATTTTCAGTATCCTTTCATCTGTCAATGGGCATTTGGGCTGCCTTCACCTCTTGATTATTGTGAATAACACTGCAATGAACATGGGTTTGCAAATATTTCTTTGAAATCCTGCTTTCAAATTTTGGGGGGATATACCCAGAAATGGAATTTCTGGATCATATGGTATTTCTATTTTTAACTTTTTGGCGAGTTTCCATACCGTTTTCTATAGCAGCTGCACCATTTTCATTCCCACCAACTGTGCACAAAAGTTCCAATTCTTCACGTCCTCGTCAACACTTGTTATTTTCTGTTCTTTTTAATTGTGGCCATCATAATGGGTGTGACGTGATATGGGATGAGGATATTTAAAGATAATATTGAGTAAATAATAGTAGAGGTGCTACATAGAAATGGCAAAAATGAAGGTGTACCAATGCATGAAGTTTGGAAACCTCTTTTTATTTTTGGAGAGAGTCCCTGTCACTCAGGCTGGAGTGCAGTGGCACGATCTTGGCTCACTACAACCTCTGCCTCCCAGGTTCAAGTGATTCTCCAGCCTCCCAAGTGACTGGGATTACTGACACCTGTCACCATGCCCAGCTAATTTTTGCAGTTTTGGTAGAGACAGGGTTTCATCATGTTGGCCAGGCTGGTCTCGAACTCCTGACCTCAGGTGATCCACCTGCCTCATCCTCCCAAAGTGCTGGGATTAGAGGCATGAGCCACCATGGCTGGCCTGGAAAACTCTTGATCAGACAACTTCTAAAGCTGCCCAAAGTGTGGTCTGTGGTCAGTAATGGCCTGAAAACTGTTCCTTGTCTAAGACCAGATAATACAGAACTTGAGGGTACCTGTTTAGAGGGATAGCAATTTAACATTGCTAAAACATCTAAATGCATGATTATTCTATCAATTCGCTTTTATTGTATTTTATGAAAGCATTGGCCCATGATGGATTGGCAAACAAAAGAAAACAAAGCAGACTGGCCCTGCAGCACAGACAGTTTGAGAAGCTCTACAGTGCCACCCAAGCTTGGCAATGAACGTAACTACCGAACTTGTTTTGGCCTCAGATTTTCCATCTGTAAAATGGGGATAAGAAAAGGAAAGCCCAGTCTTTATTTTATTTATTTTATTTTATTTTTGAGACAGAGTCTGGCTCTGTTGCCCAGGCTGGTGTGCAGTGGTGCGATCTTGGCTCACTACAACCTCCACCTCCTGGGTTCAAGCGATTCTTGTGCCTCAGCCTCCCGAGTAGCTGGGATTACAGTCTTGTGCCACCATGCCCAGTTAATTTTTGCATTTTTAGTAGAGATGGGATTTCACCATGTTGGCCAGGCTGGTCTTGAACTCCTGACCTTAAGTGATCAGCCCACCTCGAGCCCCCAAAGTGCTGAGATTACAGGCATGAGCCACTGCGCCCGACTGGGAGCCCAGTCTTGATTGTTGGCAGCTAGTAGCTGGCTTGGTGCTACTGCTAGGCTGTGGTATTCCCTACTTAAGCAATTTCACAGGGCGGTCACACTGGAAGATGTCATGCTGACCATGATGAAACAAGACAAAAACAAGACAGTCTGTAATGAATCCTATCTGAGCATGAAAGTATGAGCAGTGGGCAAACCACAAAAAGATGGGCAGACACATCCCTTTCTTCTGACACTTGCAGTTACCATTGCTTCACCAATGACAGCTTTAGCCCCACTCTATTCCTCCTGCCTCCTACAGAAAAATGATGATGATGCCCAGCCATAGAATTAATACTGCTTTCTACCAGCTAACCAGAATCCTTTAACAAGCCCCCCAACACACTCTTACTGGGACACAGCTCCCACTCCCTGTGGTGTGTGGTCTCCCTTGTTGCAACAGGTTACTAAACCCATTTCTATTCAACTACAGGTGTGTTTCTGGTGGCTTCTGGCTGATGAGCATGACGGGAATAATAATAGGTGGCCCTAGGATTAAATGAGTTCATGCATGCAACGTGCTTAGAGTGATGCCTGGCTCCAAGTAAGGCTTAGTCAAATGTTAGATATTATTATTATTTGGAACAGGGTCTTGCTGTGTTGCCCAGGCTGGAGTGCCGTGGTGTGATCATGGCTCACTGCAGCCTCAACCTCCTGGGGTTAAGCAATACTCCCACCTGAGGGTTACTCCTGAGTAGGTGGGACTACAGGTTTGAGGCACCATTACCGGCCTATTATTATGAATAATATTATTATCTTTGTCTCTTATAGTGATGGGCACCACATCTTGCCATAGAAAGACCCCATTCTTGCTGGGCACATTGGCTCATGCCTGTAATTCCAGCATGTTCAGAGGCCTAGGCAGGAGTATTACTTGAATCCAGGAGGTTGAGACCAACCTGGGCAACACAGTGAGACCTAGTTTCTACAAAAATTAAAAAATTAGCCAACTGCCATGGTGCAAATCTGTGGTCCCAGCTACTGGGGAGGCTGAGGTGGGAGGATTGCTTGAGCCCAGGAGGTTGGGGTTTCAGTGAGCTGTAATTGTGCCACTACACTCCAGCCTGTGTGACAGAGTGAAACCCTGTCTCAAAAAATTGAAAGACACATCCCACACTTGTGGGGACACCAAATTTGTGGATTGATTGGGATAGTGTATTCATCATCTATTGTTGTGTAAGAAACTACCCCAAATGTAGTAGCTGAAAACAACAAATACCTGTTATGTCACAGCTTCCGTGGATCAGGAATCCAGGAGCAGCTTAGATGGGTGGTTCTGACTCAGGATCTCTCATGACGCTGCAGTCAGGCTGCTGGTTGGAGCTGCTGTCGCACTGGGACTCAACCAGAGGAGGCTCTGCTCCCAAGTTCATTCACACGGGGGCTGTTCCTCCCCATGTGAACCTTGCCATTGATGGCCTGAATGTCTCTGCAACATGGCAGCTGGTTTCCGAGAGAGAGAGAGAGAGAGAGAGAGAGAGAGCGAGAGAGCGAGCAAGCACAACCCTATTCTATTCATGGTGCAGACTAGCCCTGGTCTGCGCGTGGTAGGAGATGCCACACAAGGTGATGAATACCTGAAGATGGGAATAATTGGGGACCATCTTGCAGGTTGGCTGCCATGGAGGGCCTCCCTGTTCCTCCAAGTGCCCTCCAACTTTTCCCTCTTGGCTTCAACTTTTTTTTTTTTTTTTGAGATGGAGTCTCGCTCTGTCACCCAGGCTGGAGTGCAGTGGTGTGATCTTGGCTCACTGCAACTTCCGTCTCCCAGGGTCAAGGGATTCTCCTGCCTCAGCTTCCCGAGTAGCTGGGACTACAGGCATGTGCCACCATGCCCGGCTAATTTTTTGTATTTTTTAGTAGAGATGGGGTTTCACCGTATTAGCCAGGATGATCTCGATCTCCTGACCTTGTGATCTGCCCACCTCAGTCTCCCAAAGTGTTTGGATTACAGGCGTGAGCCACTGCGCCCAGTCAGGCTTCAACTTTAATTTAGACCAAGAAGAATCTCCATTCTCTCTGAATGGAGCTTGAGAGACAAACACACAAGAAATGAGTGTGAGTATAGCTGGGGTGGGATGGGTCCTACAGGTGTTGGAGAAGCAGAAATCTTGTCCTGTCTGTTGACATTTGTCAAGGCCTCTGCAGGGACAGGCTCCTGGGAGACTCTGCAGTCAGCTGTGTTTTCAGACGGGGAAGAGACACACGCTTTCTCTCTCTCCTTTTCTCTTCCTCTGTCCCTCCTCCCTGCAGCAAGAGTCTTGAATTCCTCTGACTGACAGTGTCAGATTGTCTTATCAAAACACGGGTCCGGGACTGCACTGTGATTGGCTGTGCAGAACCATTGTGGGGCTGGAGAATTCTTCTCCGAGGGAAATGATTATAAGGCATTTTAAGAACAGCAAGCCGAATGCTACACACAGCTGGCAGTTCTTGTTTTTGACAAGTAATAATTGCCTCAGGTGCAACGGAAAGTGGGGGTGGGGGGGAGCTCTGTGAGTTTATTTTGAGAGGAGGCTCAGTGCACAGGGGTTGGGCTCTGGACAAGGAGGGGTGAGTGGGAGCAACTTGGCTCAGGGGGTCTCAGATTGACTCGATCTGGGGCTGAAGGAGCATCTGGGGTGGCCCTGAGTGACGATATGTTTCCTTCTGTGCCCCTGGGAACACCTTCTGCCATCTGAGTGGGGAGACAGGGGGTGACTTGTGATTGTAGGAAGGTCCGGATGCTCTGAGCAAACTGACCCAAAACGGCATCTGTCCTGCATGAGGGCCCAGCCCTGTGAGGGTGACGCGTGAGGGGCCTTTGTGCTTAGAGAGCCCTGGAACCACTGTACTCTTAGCTAGACACTTGCTACCCAAAGTGTGGTGCCTGGGCCGGGAGCACCAGCACAGCTTGGGAGCTCGTAAGGAAAGCAGAGGCTCAGGTCCCCCTCAGGGACCTACAGAATCCAAATCTGCCTTTTGATTTTTGTTTTTGTCTGTTTTGAATTTTTTTTGAGACAGGGTTTCACTGTGTCATCCAGGCTGGAATTCAGGGGTGCAATCATGGCTCACTGCAACCTCGCACTCCTGAGCTCAAGCGATCCTCCCACGTCAGCCTCCTGAGTAGCTGGGATCACAGGTACACACCAACATGCCCAACTCATTTTTTTTTTTCTTTTTTGAGACAAAGTTTCGCTCTTGTTGGCCAGGCTGGAGTGCAATGGCATGATCTCGGCTCACTGCAGCCTCTGCCTCCCAGGTTCAAGCGATTCTCCTGCCTCAGCCTCCAGAGTAGCTGGGATTACAGGCCTGTGCCACTGTGCCCGGCTAATTTTTATATTTTTAGTAGAGATGGGGTTTCACCATGTTGGCCAGGCTGGTCTCAAACTCCTGAGCTCACGTGATCCACCCGCCTCTGCCTCCCAAAGTGCTGGGATTTGTATTTTTAGTAGAGATGGGTTTTCACCCTGTTAGCCTGGATGGTTTCTATCTCCTACATGAGCCACTGCACCCATGACATTTTTTTAGGCTTCAAAAAAGAAAATGGGCACTGCTATGCAAAGGAGAAGCTGGAATGAATGCCAGGCAGTCAAAAAGCCAACTGTTTTTGATGATTGGAGTGCTGGTTACAGAGGGAGCTCATTTTCTTTTTTGAAAATATATTTAAATGTTTTTTATGAGGCCGAGATGGGCAGATCACCAGAGGTCAGGAGTTGGAGACCAGCCTGGCCAACATGGTGAAACCCCATCTCTACCAAAAATACAAAAATTAGCCAGGCATGGTGGCGGGCGCCTGTAATCCCAGTTACTCGGGAGGCTGAGGCAGGAGAATCACTGGAACCCAGGAGGCAGAGTTTGCGGTGAGCCGAGGTTACACCACTGCACTCCAGCCTGGGCAACAAAGTGAGACTCTGTCTCAAAAAAAAAAGAAAAAAAAATTGTAGATTTAGGGGGTACAAGTGAAGATTTCTTATACGCCTATTCTGTGATTTTAGGGTAAACATCACCCGAATAGTGAACATTGTACCCAATAAGTAATTTTTCACTTCTCATTCCCCTCCCACTCTCCTACCTTTTGGAGTCTCCAATGTCTATTATTCCGCTCTGTATGTCCAGGTATACCCTTTGTTTGGGGCTCATTTTCTTTTCTTTTTAAATAACCTTCATTTAAAAGAAGTTACTATGTGCATTATCGGAAACTGAAAAACACAAGAAGCAAAGAACAAAGTCATCTACAATCACATGCAGTGGAACTCATTCTTTTTTTTTTTTTTTTGAGACAGAGTCTCTGTCGCCCAGGTTGAAGTGTAGTGGTGTGATCTCGGCTCACTGCAACCTCTGCCTCCCAGGTTCAAGCCATTCTCCTGGCTCAGCCTTCCAAGTAGCTGGCATTACAAGCGCCCACCACTATGCCCAACTAATTTTTGTATTTTTAGTAGAGACCAGGTTTCACCATGTTGGCCAGGCTAGTCTCAAACTCCCAACCTCAAGAGATCCGCCTGCCTCAGCCTTTCAAAGTGCCAGATTACAGGTGTGAACCACCGTGCCTGGCCCAGAACTCATTCTCTTCATGTGATTTTGTGTCAATGTGGAGAGAGATTCAACAAGGACATGGAGTCTAACAGACTTTGCATTGCCCCATTTTCCTGTTTACTAGTTTGATGCTTGCTCTAGGAAGATGTCTTGGCTCATGAAGGCCCACGTACATTCTGGAAGACTGTCATGGAGCCGGGGACCAAGTCCTGTGGCTGAGAGGATGAAGGACTCTGGCCCAGTCTGGAACTGATCACTTCAGAGTAACATGATGGGGTAGTTCATGGACTTTCACGTCAGACCAAGCTGGGTGTAAAGCCAGGAGCTGCCACTCAGCAGCTGTGCGACCTCAGGCAAGATGCTGTGCCTTCCCCTTCCCCCAGAGAATGGCCTCTGCCTGGTCTGCCTTGTTGAGCTGTTGCACAGGAGCTCGTGGATTAAGATGTGTAACATGCTCAGCATGGGGCTTGGCACATTACAGTCAGTGCTGAATAAAGGCTAGTCATTAATATTATGTTGACAAATTGTTTTATTTTACATGATTTAAAGACAGGCTTTGAGGTGATGCCGGGAGAGAGTGTGGATGGGAAATTTGATAATTTTGGGAGTTTGAGGAAGGCACTCCTAGAAGAGGGTGGTGATAAAACCGGCAAGATCTACAGAGCCCTTATGAGGTTTATTTTTCTTTTTTCTTTTTTTTTAATTGAGATGGAGTCTCGCTCTGTTGCCCAGGCTGGAGTGCAGTGGTGTGATCTTGGCTCACTGCAACCTTTGCCACCCAGGTTCAAGCAATTCTCATGCCTCAGTCTCCCAAGTAGCTGGGACTACAGGCACATGCCATCAAGCCAGCTAATGTTTTTGTATTTTTAGTAGAGATGGGGTTTCACCATGTTGGCCAGGCTGGTCTCGAGCTCCTGACCTCATGTGATCCACCCGCCTCAGCCTCCTAAAGTGCTGGGATTACAGGCGTGAGCCACCGCGCCCTGCCTCCTTATGAGGTTTCTATGTGGTTCTTCATTCAGTTCCAGGACACTCTTCCCTGGCCAGCAGTAAATCAGGAAGATAGCAGTCCCTAGAGCTGGGGTGGGGGTGACACAGGATGTTTGCAAAAGGGTTGAATATTTCAGAAGAAAATCACCAATTTTGTCTTTAAAAAATCAGCCAATTAACCAACAAACCATGTGACCTCAGATAAATGTTGTTTCCTATCCAGCTCAATTTCCTCATCTCTAAAATGAGAGAGCGTATTCTTTATTCCCTCCATGCCAGGAACGAACTGAGAAGTAGAGATAGCTATTTGATAACCATCAAAATAAGAGCTTTCTTCTGGTGCACCTGCACTGGAGAACATCCACATAAAACTATAGTAACTGATATGCCATGAAGAAAACATACTGTGGCAACCAGAGCAGATCTGAGTGAGACAGGGAGCTCAAGATATAGCATTTAAGCTCTGAGCTGAAGGAGTAGCTGGAGGTGAGTGCATTCAGCCAAGGGGTCAGCATATGCAAAGATCCTGTGGCAGTCTGGAGGAACTGAAAGAAAGTCAGTGTGGCTGGAGGGAGAGCAGGTGTAAACCCTCTTACATCAAACCTTGTGAGCCCTATGGAAGATTGTACATGTTGTCCAAAGATTGAAGGGTTTTAAGCAGGAGCTTAACATCGGCATATTAGCAGGAGCTCACTCCGGCAGCAGGGTGGAGATGGGATGGATCTCTCGTTTTTGGAAAGGATCACATTGTAACCCTTCTCTTGCCAAATTCTCTTTCCCTCATATGGGCTGCATTTGTTTGTGAGATGAAGAGCAAGAACAGAGTGGTGGTAGATGAGGGCAGCTAGCAGATCTACCAGAATGGCAGGGCATTTGAGAGCTGAATGGAGAATGGGTGTAATCAAAAGAAAAAAGGTGGAAAGATGTGGTTTGATTCCTTTTGCCAGAAATGATTATACTATACATTCCTGCTTTAACACTGATTTTGTGTGAAAGGTATATTAGTCCCTAGGCTGAGTTCTCTGCCCAGGGGTGGCACAAGAATGTGAGAAGCAAATACCCTCTCCAGGAGATAAAATTCTAGTGGAATTTTTATGTTATGTCTCAGGTCCCTTGACATGAATTGGCTTTGTTCAGCTGTCAGACAAAAACCCAATGCAACCGTTAATTTGTGGTGGCCTTGGATGACGGGTGAAAGTATTAGTCTGTAGCTTAAAACCTCATCAGCGTGTCCTTCCTCTTCCAAAGTGGTAATTAAACACGGTCAGATGTGACTCTCGCCAGGCCGCTTAGTTGTGCTGGGGAAGGTTTCTGAATTAGAGATGATGACTGTAAAATGTTTGTGGGTTGAAAGTCCTCTCTCGGGTATAGAGCAAAGATATAGAGAGAGTAGGAGAATTGTGTTCTAGTTACGAGTCATTCATCCAACAAATATTTATTGAGCATTGTCCTGGATACTATTGGTTTCCCACCTGGATCCCACTTAGGAGTCTAAGGCAGCTGCCAGGGAATTGTGCTCAGCTGATGGTGCTTGAAAATGGGAGGCGGAGGTTGCAGTGAGCTGAGATCACGCCACTGCATTCCAGCCTGAGCGACAGAGCAAGACACTGTCTCAAAAAAAAAAAAAAAAGCGTGAAAAAACTTTTAGCCTGGCATCTGGCCTGCAGTTAGTATATACTATTGACTACCAGTGATTCAATGGAACTATATGTTTCTCTGCTTAATTTATCAGAGTTTGCCTTCGTACCTGTGATGAAAAAAACAGTGGACTGTAAGACCTTGGGACCTTGGTTCCCTGAACCAAGCCAGGACAATTGTATTGTTTATCCTGGTATTTTGAAACTGGACACCAATGTTTGTCATTCAGGGTTGGATATGTAGACTGGGAAGTGATGTTAAGCCTCCTTGAGTGACTACTTTCTGCTCTGTTTACTTAGAACCTTGAGGTTAAAAAATAGTTATAGGAAACCATGTTTGTTTGAATGTTTGTTGGAGAGAAAAGCAGAAAAGCAGAGAAAGGTGATCTTTTTAAATTCTTTTTTATTATTTAAACATTTTTTTATTTTAGGTTTGATGATACGTGTGAAAGTCTGTTACATAAAGGCGTGTCACAGAGGTTTGTTGTACATATCATTACATCACCCAGGTATTAAGTTCAGTCCCCAATAGTTATCTTTTCTACTCCTCTTCCTCCTCCCACCCTCCCCCCTCAAGTAGACTCCAGTGTCTGTTATTTCCTTCTTTCTGTTCATAAGTTCTTATCATTTAGCTCCCACTTATAAGTGAGAACATGTGGTGTTTGGTTTTCTGTTCCTGCGTTAGTTTGCTGAGGGTAATAGCCTCCAGCTCCATCCATGTTCCCACAGAAGCCATGATCTTGTTCTTTTTTTATGGCTGCATAATATTCCATGGTGTATATATACCACATTTTCTTTATCCAGTCTGTCATTGATGGGCATTTAGGTTGATTCCATGTCTTGCTATCATGAATAGTGCTACAATGAACATTCACGTGAATGTGTCTTTATGGTAGAATGCTTTATATTCCTCTGGGTATATACCCAGTATTGGGATTGCTGGGTTGATGGTAATTCTTTTAGCTCAGAAAGGCAATCTTCAAAGAGAGGAGAATAAAGTGGGGTGAGAGAGAGAAGGAGTGAAGAAAGGAGAAAAGAAGAGAGAAAAGAGAGGAAGAGAAGGTTCTATGAAGCTCTAAGTGTTCTATCTGGTCTGCCCTGAGTTAGTAGAGGAATAAGAATAAAGAAAAAAATGTTACTAGTCCTCTACGACCCATCACACACATGGGTGAATCAAATGGGCAAAGCAAGAGTAGAATTTTACACCACCAGGCTGTAAACCACCAAGCTGCAGACCTGGCTTGTTTTGACGGTTGAGCATCTCCCCTTCCTTGCTTTCTTTCTCTTCTCTCTCTCTCTCTTTTCTTTTGAGACGGAGTTTCACTCTTGTTGCCCAGGTTGGAGTGCAATGGCCTGATCTCAGCTTACTGCAGCCTCCGCCTCCCAGGTTCAAGCGATTTTCCTGACTTAGCCTCCCAAGTGGCTGAGACTACAGGTGTGTGCCACCACACCTAGCTAATTTTGTATTTTTAGTAGAGATGGGGTTTCACCATGTTTGTCAGGCTGGTCTCGAACTCCTGACCTCAGATAATCCACCCACCTCGGCCTCCCAAAGTGCTGGGATTACAGGCGTGAGCCACTGCACCTGTCCTCACTTTCTTTTACCCACATCAGTCCTGAGAATTTCCAATCCCAGCATCCTGCCTTCTCCCTCATTCCCGCAGCAGGACTGGGGAAGTGATCAGGCCAATCAGAGTTCCCCAATATCCTGGCCATGTGGATTGGTCCAGCTGTGGGCACGTGACCTTAGCTAAGCCAATTACCTACTCAGAATGTTTTTTGTTCTTTAATACAGAGCAGTGAGAGACAGGGTCTTGGCTTTTGAATAATGGGGCTGAAAGAAGTGAGTCAGGGACTGCCAGGGGCTGTCTCCTATACCATGAGGAGAAATCTTGTCTATAGGGAGAACGAGCCAAAAGATGGAAAGTCATTGAGAGGGAGAGGGAGAGGGACATTGACGGGGGGAAGACAAAGAGAGAGACATAATATAATGTTGAGCTTTAGATCAGCATTATCCAGACCTAGAAAAGCCAATAACTTTCCAGTTTTGCTTGGGCTGATTTGAGTTGGTTTTTTGCTACTTGTAGCCAAGTGGTCCCCGTGATGGCTCCCCATTTCTTTAGATGAAAATCCCAAGCCCTCACATTGGCATGCCAGGACACACACGCCCTAGCCTCAATGACCTCATCTCCTCTCCCTCCCACCATTGCTTCCTCTGCTGCAGCCACTCTTGCCTCCTTGCTTGTTCGTCGAACGTGCCAGGCCCTGCTTCATACGGATTAAATCAGACTTTTTGGGTGGGATCAGGACATTAGTATTTTATTTGTTTTTAATTTAATTTTATTTTTTGAGACAAGGTCACTCTGTTGCCCAGGCTGGAGTGCAGTGGCGCGAACACGGCTCGCTGCAGCCTCGACCTCCCAGGCTCATGCGATCCTTCTAATACTCACCGTTAGCTGGGACCTTAGCCAGCCAGTTAGCCAAAATGTATGCATGTGTCCTCCCCAGGTGTTCTCTTCACATGGGCTAGTTGGGCTTCCTCACTACATGGTGGCTGGTGTGCAAGAGTGAGCGGCTCCAGAAAGCAAGGAGGATGTGCCTATGATTGTTCATGCTCTAGCCCTGGAAGTCAAATAGCATCTTTTCTGCTGTAATCTTAATGATTGAGGCAGTTGCTTAGGTTCAAGGGGAAGGGATCATAGACTTCACTCAACATGAGAAATAGGTTACAACCATGTGTCCTCAGCCTCCCAAGTAGCTGGGACTACAAGCATGTGCCATCATGCCTGGCTAATTTTTTTTGTATTTTTTGTAGAGACAGGGTCTCACTATGTTGCCCAGGCTGGTCTTGAATTCCTGGGCTCAAGTAATCCACCTGCCTTGGCCTCCCAAAGTGCTGGGATTGCAGATGTGAGCCACTGGGCCCGGCTGGTGACATTGGTATTTTAAACAAGGTACTCAGTGATTTCAATGTGTAGCTAGAGCTGAGAATCACTCCTTCAGACTAATAAAGAAGGTCAATGGCTATTAAGGCAACTACCCTAAATAATTAAGTTAAAGTCTATGTGTAAGTTTGTCTCTTGTCAACATAGAGTCTAGTTTCCTTCTAATTTTGATTATAAAATAGGAAAGCACTTTCCTATACTATAAAAAAGTTGGCTTTAAGAGTCCCTAGGACTGATTTACTATGACCTTGAGATTTAAAAACATTTATTATTAGAAACCATGTTTGTTTGAATGTTTATTGTAGAAACGTCGATTTGTCCTTTTAAGGTCATAAACTAAATTTGTTAGAGGAGGTTGATTTTGTGTTCCCAGCCTGCAATCATTAACTCTTTTCCAGCTCTACCAGGTAGGGTATTGAATCTTTTCTTATTTGATATTCAAACAAATTCTCCTTTACCAAAATGTAATTTTGCAAATAACTAAGTGACTCTAATGGATTAACTTTAAAATGCAATGCCAAATCTTGATTTTCCACGAATGAATAATTTGAAAGAAATTTCTCTGTTCACTACCTATATGCCAGAAAGAATATCAATCTTGGCTTTTGATGTATTTTAAATTTCTGGTTCAAGTTTCTTATGTGGCCAAATTGTTCTTAGTGACCTGGGCTTCTGTAAAATGTCCCTGATTCCTTTCATAAAATGCTTATTTTGGCTTATGCTGCTCGAGTGAGTTTCTGTTACCATCTTTGATAAAGACAATCATGAATCCTGACAGCAGCCTTGCAAAATGAGTCTTATTATTCCCATTTCACAGATGGATAATCTGAGTCTTTGGGGCATTGAGAAACTTGCCCAGGTCCACACAATTAGACACCGGTAGTCCCTGGACAACAACCCAGGTCTACTTGACCCCAAAGCTGATGAGTTTCCACTCGCACAGAAGGTCCCAATATGGCACGTTGCTTTTTTTTTTTTTTATTGAGATATAATTCATGTTTTATAAAACTCACCATTTAAAAGTATAATTTAGTGGTTTTAGTATATTCTCAAGATTTTTCAACTATCACCACTGTCTAATTCTAGTATGTTTTCATCACCTCTCAACCCCAGACCTTTTAGCATTAAGCAGCTACTCTTTCACTCCTGTTCCCCAGCCTCTGGCAACCACTAATTTACTTTCTGTCTCTATGGATTTGCCCATTCTGGGTATTTCACATGCATGGAGTCATACAATATGTGGCCTTTTGTGTCTTGGTTCTTTCACGAAACACAGTGTTTTCTAATTTCTAATTTCTACGACATTTCTGTTGTAGAATGTATCAGTACTTCATTTCTTTTTATGGCTGAATAACATTCCATTGTATGGATAGACCACATTTTGTTTATTTATCTGTTTTATGAACATTTGCATTATTTCCACCTTTTAGCTACTATAAGATACATTTTTTTTGACAACATTGTTATAGAAATCTTGTTTTCCATATTAGACAGAAGGGCAGGTCCTGTTTCACACACTTTTCTGTATTAAAAATAAATGAGGGCTCTTCCAGTTGCTATTACTGGGTAATAAATCACACCAATTTTTAGTGCCATAAACCACGATTGTATTATACTCACAGATCCTGTAGGTCAAGAATCAGACCAGAGAGGGTGGCTTGCTCTGGACTCAGCTGGGAAAACTCAAAAGTTGAGGGTGACTTGATGGCTGAGGACTAAAGGCATCTAGAGGTATCTTCTGTCACATACCTGTATTTCATACTCACTGTTAGCTGAGACCGCAGCTAGCCAGTTAGCCAAAACGTCTGCATGTGGCCTCCCCAGGTGGTCTCTTCAGGTGGGCTAATTGGACTTCCTCACAACATGGTAGCTGGGGTCCAAGAGTGAGTGGCTCAAGAAAGCAAGGAGGAAGTGCATATGCTTTTTATGCTCTAGCCCTGGAAATCAAATAGCATGTTTTCTGCTGTAATCTTAATGATTGAGGCAGTTTCTATGGTTAAAAGGGGAGGCATCATGGACTTCATCACTCAACGTGAGAAATAAAAGGTCACATTATGAGAACATATGGTATGGAAGATATCATTATGGCCACCTTTGGGAAAAAACCATCTGCCACAAGGACCTTGCACTGGGCCCATGACAGGTATCCAGTAGATCCTTATTTAATTAAATAAATTCATGCTTATCAACAAATTACATATAGGCCTGCCTCCTTGTTTGTTCATGAATCCATCTCCTCCTTCAGAAATGACCCCTTCCTGGGCATTTTCTAATGCTTTTATTTCTTAACTTCTGCATTTTCCTGGCTTAGGCAAATCACTTTACTTCTCAGAGCCTCAGTTGTCTTACCCAGCAAATGGACAAACACATCTGTTCCCACTCTACAAAATTATTTCGGGAATTCAATGGGCTAAGGTATAAATAGTGCTTTAGCGCCTGTCTGGAGGTAAAGGTTCAATAAATGATAACTATTATTATTGCTGTTGTGATTACCTGAATGTAATCCCCATTCTCGTATGCTTTTCAGCATCCTGTCTACGCCTTTAAGATGAGGAACAAATTATGTGTGAGGAGAAATGGCAAAAATTGGAATGCCTCTGCTTTTCTGATTTCCCATTCCCTTCCGTTTATCTTATTAACAAATAAAAGTAAGGAAATCCTGTCCTGTGAATAACTTCCCATTGACTTGCAGAGAGCTCAGACATGCTGTGGTAGATATGGATACTTTTTTTTGTTTTTGTTTTTTGAGACGGAGTCTTGCTCTGTCACCCAGGCTAGAGTGCAGTGGCATGATCTCAGCCCACTGCAACCTCCGCCTCCCAGGTTCAAGTGATTCTCCTGACTCAGCCTCCCGAGTAGCTGGGATTACAAGCACCTGCCACCACGCCCAGCCAATTTCTGTATTTTTAGTAGAGACAGGGTTTCACCATCTCTACTAAATAGACTAGGCCTGTCTTGAACTCCTGACTTCAAGTGATCTGGCCGCCTCAACCTCCCAACGTACTGGGATTACAGGTGCACTTGTAGGGATTACTGCACCTTGCCAGTGGTGGATATTGTTGATTTAAAATAATAGAAATAATACATCTCCAATCTCGGGGAAGTTTCCACAGTCCTAAAGTCAAAACTTCCGATCTTGCGGTGTGCTTGAATTATCCTCAATTAGAGTCCCTGCTGCTGTTGCTTGTCGCTGTAATTATTCTGTCATCGTTAATTCAATGAAGCCTATTAACCCACATCAGATAGTGTATCTACAATGCATGTTACCTGCTCCTCTAGATAAGACAGCTGTCATACTTCAAGTCTGTTGTCTCTTTTTTGAGGTCCAATATTGTCAGTTTGCAAGTGTTTCATATACATTACAGAATCTCCATTAATGGTTGATATGATTAGGCTTTGTGCCCCCACCCAAATCTCATCTTGAATTACATTCCCTATAATCCCCACATGTCAAGGGAGAGAACAGGTGGAGATAATTGAATCATGGGGCCAGTTTCCCCCATGCTGTTTTCATGATAGTGAGTTCTCACGAGATCTGATGGTTTTATAAGGAACCCTTCCCGCTTTGCTCGGCATTTCTCCTTCTTGCTGCCTTGTGAAGAAGATGCCTTGTTTTCCCCTTACCTTCTGCCATAATTGTACGTTTCCTGAGGCCTCCCCAGCCATGCTGAACTGTGAGTCAATTAAACCTCTTTCCTTTGTAAATTACACAGTCTCGGGCAGTTCTGTACAGCAGTATGAAAATGGAGTAATACAGTGATGTTCTTATAACTTCCCAAAGACTGGAAGACTTGCTGGACTTGTGAGATCCTGAACTGGAGACAGCAGAAAAATGCTTCCTCCTGATGTTGTGAGCAACCTCCTCTTTTCTTCCTTTTCTTCTGTTTTCCCTTCTAGGAGCCAAGAGCATAGGCTTTGGAACCAGCCTGCCTAGTTTGAATCATGCCTCTGCCTGGGGATCTTGGGCAGGTTGGTTGGTCTCCCTGAGCCTGTTTTTTTCCGTCTGTGAAAGAATCACAACCCCGTTGTGAGAATTTAATGTGCTAATCTGCATAAAGCATGTAGACCATTGTCTGGCTCATGCTGGGAGTGTGGTAACTGAGATTATTTCTTCCTATTTTCTTCCCTCCCTTCTAATGGAAGAAAGTCTCTGAGATGTGTGCTTTATGTGTCATATGCTGGACTTCTTGCCTGGGGTTCATTGGCAGACTAGTCCCTCTGGTACCTCCAGTAAGGGAGACAGATATTAAATAATTATTAATTGATACCCATTGTGATAAATCCCACAAGGTACCATGAATGGGTATAACATAGCTCCCTTTCTGTGGAGGAGGTGGAGGTGATCAGGGAAGACTTCCTGGAGGAAGTAACATTTGAACAGAGATCTGAAAGATAAAATATTTCCAGGAGGAGTGTGTGTGTGTGTGTGTGTGTGTGTGTGTGTGTGTGTGTAAGTCAACATCAGCACCTCCAGCAGTGGAAACAGTGTATAGGAACCTCTGAAGTAGGAAGGATCTTCTGTTAATAGTTGTTTGTTTATGTGTTTATTTTTTCCTCTTCAAGACAGAGTCTCACTCTGTTGCCCAGGCTGGAATGCAGTGGCACAATCTCGGCTCACTGCAACCTCTGCCTCCTGGATTCAAGCGATTCTCATACCTCAGCCTCCAGAGTAGCTGGAATTACAGGCATGAACCACCATGCCCGGATAATTTTTGTATTCTTAGTAGAGATGGGGTTTCTTAAACGCCTGACCTCAAGTGATCCGCCTGCCTCGGCATCCCAAAGTGCTGGGATTACAAGTGTGAGCCACTGTGCCTGACCTGTTAATGTTTTGAATGGGTAATACTTTTACATGGTCCAAATTTCAAAAAATACAAAAGGATAAACAGTGAAATGTCTCTCTTTTTCCATTTACCACCTTCCTCCTACCTCTATCCCTGAAGCAACAAATGAACAAATTTCTTTGGTATTCTTCTAGAAATATCCTATGCATACATAAGCAAAATGTTTGTGTGTATGGTGTATATACATACATATACACACTATATATAGTATATATACACATATACTCAGTATATATAGTGTGTATATGTGTATATATATACTATATTGAGTGTGTATATATACTATATATAGTGTGTATATGTGTATATATACTATATTGAGTATATGTGTATATATATTATATTGTGTATATGTGTATATATACTATATATAGTATATATATGATATACACATATCATCTCCGTTTATTTTTTTAATATGAAAAATACTCACCTTTCTGTTATTTGCTTTTTTCACCTTTCTCTTAAATATATATCTTGGAGATCCTTCCTTATGAGTACATAGTTAACTTTCTTATTTTCTTTTCTGAGTGGCAGAGTACATCATGTAGTACCCTATAATTTGTTTAAGCAACCTTCTACTGATGGATGTTTGGGTTATTTCTACTCTTCTGCTATTATTAAAACCTGTAATCAATAATCTGATACCAGTGCAATTTGCTCATGCGCAAATATGTCTGTGGGATAAATTTCTAGAAGTATAATAGTTTGGTCAAATGATATACTTTTCTCCATAGAGGCTGTAAAAAATTTACACCCATCCCTCAAGGAATGTTTGAGTTCTCAGAGTTGCATCAAGCACCATGTATTATTGAGTTCTTTTTAATTTTGCCAATCTGATAGGTGAAAATTGATATCTCAGCATAGTTTTAATTTGCGTTTCTCTTACTTTGAATAACACAGAGCGTGTTTTCATTTGCCCAAGAATCACTTGTGTTTTTTTTTCTTACAAATTGTTCTTATCTTTTGTCCATTTTTCTACGAGTCCGCTCTTTGGCTTATTGATTTTATACATTAGGGGAATTAGCCGTTTTCCACGCCATGCTTCACAAACATTATTTCCTGGTTTTTATTTTGTATTTTGACTTTGCTTAGGGTGGTTTTGATTCTGCAGCTCTGTTTTTTAAAAAACTTTTATGTAATAAAATTTTTTTTTTTTTGGTCTCTTGGATTTGTGATATCCTAAGAAAAACCTTTCTTATTTTGACATCATAAGATAATTCTATTCTTTAAGAAACACCTTCAGAAAAGGGGATTCCAGATGCAACTTTAATGCTCCTTTCCTGGGTTTGCCGGGCATCATGGTAGAAATACCTTCTTTATATCCACACTAAGCCCCTGATGCTGGAGTATTTTTTTTACCTTATTGGCAAATATTTCCCCAGCACCTACCATGTGCCAGTGTAGAACTGAACAGCACAGAACTACAAAGACTAATAAGAAGCCAGTAAAACTAGTTCAAATTCCACCACGCAGAAGTAACCACGATAAACACTTGGCATTTTTCATGAATAGTTTTTTTTTTTTTAAAAAAAACTCCATAAACATGTATTTTTTAAGATAAAAATAAGTTTATTGTACACATAATTTTTCTGACCTGATTTCAAAATATATCCAGGACTTCTTTCTCTGTCACTAACTGTAAATGTAGATTTAATATTTAACATTTAAGAACTATAGCTATGATTTGCATGTAGCAGGGTTTGTGAAATGACTCCTTATGGGTGGACAGTGAGACTATCCTCCCTTTTTCACCATTCTAAGCAATGCTACCAAGAACATCTTTACATCTCTATCTTTGCCCTCTTGTCTTAGACATAGAATTTCTGGGTCACAATGTTAAACTGTTTTTAGGAAGATTGTGCTGATTTATATTCCCACCAGTAATATAAGGTATGCCAGAAAGAGGGCAGGAGGTTGGGAGTGGGAGGAGAAGGGGGCGGAGGAGGAAACAGGGTAAATGCTATTGGTGATAAAAGGAGATTGTCTCACTGTCTGTCGATAGGGAGGTCATTCAGCAAATCCTGCTACGTGCAAATCATTGCATAGTCATGAAATATTAAATGTTAAATCTACATTTACAGTTGGTGACAGAGAAAGAAGTCTTGGATTTATTTTGAAATTAGTTCACAAAAGTTACATATGCAATCATCTTATTTTTGTCTTAAAAATATATGTTCAGAGAGTTTTAAAGAATCATTCATGATAAATACCAAATGTTTATGGTGGTTATTTCTGGGTGGTGGAATATGAACTGTTTTTTTTTCATTGGCTGCTGCTGCTGCTTTTTTTTTTTTTTTTTGAGTTGGAGTCTCGCTCTGTCACCCAGGCTGGAGTGCAGTGGTTTGATCTAGACTCACTGCAACTTCTGCCTCCTGGGTTCAAGTGATTCTCCTGCCTCAGTCTCCCGAGTAGCTGGGATTACAGGCATCTGCTACCATGCCTGGCTAATTTTTGTATTTTTAGTAGAGATGGGGTTTCACTGCATTGGACAGGCTGGTCTCAAACTCCTGACCTCAGGTGATTCACCCGCCTTAGCTTCCCAAAGTGCTGGGATTACAGGAGTGAGCCACTGCACCTGGCCTTTTATTGGCTTCTTTATTCATGTTTGTAATTTGTGGGCTATTCAGTTGTATGACATATAGTAGGTGCTTGGGAAATACTTGCTGATGAAGGCTGTTTTGGGAATTAAAAAAAAATGTATTTCAGGGGGCAGCAAACTGTAGCTCCAGGGCCAAATCTGATCTCTGCCTATTTTTGTAAATAGTTTTATTGGAACAGCCTCATACACCCGTTCATTTACATAGCATCAGTGGTGGCTTTGCCCTACAAGGGCAGAATTAAGTGACTGCAACAGAGCCCACATGGTCAATAGAGCCTCAAATATTTACTAACTGATGGTTTACAGAAAATCTTTGCTGCCTCCTGGTTTATTTCATTAGAAAGTTATACCTCTCGGGTGTCTCCATTCACTTTACCACTTACGTTAACATGGGAATGATGACACCAACCTGGAAGAGTCACATACGTAAGGCATACAGCCCGGTGTTTGTCTTTTCGTGCATGGAAAATCAGCACTAATTCACCTTCCCTTCCTAAAGACTTTTACTCCCAGAAAGTGGAAACGGGAAACGGGGAGGTGTGAGGCACCGGGTTGGTGATAGCTCTTCTCTGCCTTTACTTCTCATTTTCTGTCCCGAAGTTTGAAGTTTGAGAGTTCATTTTTTCCCTTCTGAGTAAAGTTTTTATATTTATTTATTTATTTATTTATTTATTTATTTATTTATTTTTGAGACGGAGTCTTGCTCTGTCACCCAGGCTGGAGTGCAGTGGCTTGATCTCGGCTCACTGCAACCTCCGCCTCCCAAGTTCAAGCTGTTCTCCTCCCTGAGCCTCTCTAGTAGCTGGGACTACAGGTGTGCACCACCACTCCCTGTTAATTTTTGTATTTTTTGAGTAGAGATGGGGTTTCACCCTGTTGGTCAGGCTGGTCTCGAACTCCTGACCTCAAGTGATCCGCCCACCTTGGCCTTCCAAAGTACTGGGATTACAGGCGTGAGCCACCGCGCCTGGCTTCTGAGTAACTTTCAAACACCTGAAGCCCCAAACTTAGAAGTCACAAGAAACACGTCAAGCCTAGTAAATGACTGTTTTTTTCTGTTATCAAACAGAAAAAAATTTTCTGTTACTTACTTGAACTGAACAACACTCACAAATACTTAAAAAAAATTGTAGGGAGTGTTTTGGATGGATGGTATCAAGGAATAGGGGGTCTGCAGTTGTCGTGCACATTAAGGAGTGGCATTGAATTAGGGTGTGTGGGAAATCTGGTAACATCAGAGCATGCCGGCTTCTCAACCTCTGTACTACCGACATTTTAAGCTGGATGATCCTTTGTTGTGGGGGCTGCAGGATGTCTAGCAGGATCCCTGGTGTGGTAGACAGAACAATGTCCCCTCTCCTCAAAGATGTTCATGTCTCAACTCCTAGAATCTGTGAATATATTACATTAAGATGGCAAAATCCAAACCAAAACAAAGCAAGAGAAAACTCTCGCAGATGTGACTGAAATGAAAGATCTTGAGATGAGGAGATTATTCTGAATTATTCAGGTGGGACTTAAGTATTTGCAAGGGTCCTTAGAAGATGATGTGACATGATGATAGAATAAGAGTGGAAGAGAAGATGTTACACTGTTGCTTTGAAGGTGGAGGAAGGGGCCATGGGCCGAGGAATGCAGGCAGCCTCTAGAAGCTGGGAGAGGTGCGGAACAGATTCTCCCCTAGAGCCTCCAGAAGAAATGCAGCCCCGTGGACTCATTTTTGTCTTCTGACCTCTAGAATTGTAAAAATAAATTTGTGTTGTTTAAAACGACTTAATTGGCTAGGTGTGGTGGCTCATGCCTGTGATCCCAGTGCTTTGGGAGGCTGAGGCAGGAGTATTGCTTGAGCCTAGGAGTTAGAGACCAGCCTGGGCCCCATCTCTCCAAAAAATAAAAATTAGCTGGGTATGGTGGCATGACCTGTAGTCCTAGCAGGTCAGGAGGCTAAGATGGGAGGACGGCTTAAGCCTAGGAGGTCAAGGCTGCAGTGAGCTATGATGGTGTCACTACAGCCTGGGTGACAGAGCAAGACCCTGTCTCAAAATAAAAAAATAAAAATGAAACCACTAAATTCATGGCAAGTTTTTACACTTACAATAAGAAATGATTACACCTGGTCTCTACCTATGGGATCCCAGTAACACCCCATTCCCCCCACCCCCGCCCCACCCCTTTGGTTTTTGAGATGGAGTCTCCCTCTGTTGCCCAGGCTGGAGTTCAGTGGCATGGTCTCGGCCCATTGCAACTTCTGCTTCCCAAGTTCAAGCGATTCTCCTGCCTCAATCTTCGGAGTAGCTGGGATTACAGGTGCCCGCCACTATGCCTGGCTAATTTTTTGTATTTTTTGTAGAGATGCGATTTCGCCATGTTGGCCAGACTGGTCTCAAACTCCTGACCTCAAGTGATCTACCTGCCTTGGTCTCCCAAAGTGCTGGGATTACAGACATGAGCCACTCTGCCCAGCCCCCATTCCCAATTTGTGATCACCAAAAATGTCCACAGACATTGTCAGATGTTCCTTGGGGAGCAAAATGGTTCCCAGTTGAGAAGCACTGTGTTAAAGAGATTCCAACAGCAGCTGCAAAAACTCAGGTGCAAGAAGTTGGAGCCCTGGGTCAGGCTGGAAGGTCTTCAGGTGAGTGCGGTCAGCGGGCTGTGGGGAGCTGGGAGGCACAGATAACCCATCATGCTCACTGTTGCTCCTCTCTGCTGCCTCGCCTTGTGGGAATTCATGCCTGGATGCTCGGAGAGTGTGGTTGGGCTGACAGAGAATCATTATTGAATGTGACAGCTTGCCGCATTGGGCCCCTGCTTCTTAGTCCAAGGATGACGGTCACTCTTTGTGGCAGCTTTTCCCTGTGGGTCAAACTCCTTTGCCCGACCACATCCTTTCACGCTGGCATGAAGGACTTCCTTCTGTCTAAGACGCAGTAGCTAAGTGTTGCCTGGTTCCATGCAATAGAAACTGACTCTGACGAATATAAGGAAAACAAATTCTTGATTGTTAGGATAACAGGTGCTCTCACCGAATGAGAGAGGAGTTTGCATAGGAAGGAAAATACTAATAGAGCTTCAGAAGCTTAGCAGCAGATGGAATTCATGATCTACCTCTCTTAAAACATTTTTTTTTTTTTTGAGACAGGGTTTTACTCTGTCACCCAGACTAGAGTCTAGTGGCACCATCATAGCTCACTGCATCCTTGACCTCCTGGGCTCAAGCGATCCTCCTACCTCAGCCTCCCAAGTAGCTGAGACTACAGGCACATGCCACCATGCCTGGCTAATTTTTAATTTGCTTTTTGTAGAGACAGGGTCTCGCTCTGTTGCCCAGGCTGGTCTTGAACTCTTGGCCTCAAGCAATCCTCCTACCTTGGCCTCCCGAAGTTCTGGAATTAGAGGCATGAGCCACGGCCCCCAGTCCCTACCTTTCTTGAGTTCTACCATTAATGTGTCTCACTTTCCAATCTCGGATTCCAAGTTTGAAATTCCTACGGGAGAGAATCCTATTGCTTGGGCTCCATAGATCAACCCACTGAGACCATGGAGAGAGACCTGCCCAAGGTCACACTGCCTGAATAGCAGAGCTGGGCTGCCTCTCCTGACTTCCAGGCCTGTTCCTTTTCCATGATAGTCTTTGGGGAGATGGCATTGTCTGGTTAGAGAGCTACCTGAGAGCCAATGTAGTAAGAAAAGTTCTTCTCCAGGCTGCTGAAATGACGCATGAACTGAAAACTGTGGACACACTCGGGCTGTTTTTTCTAGTAGGTATCAGGCATCGAGATGTTTTTAAATAACTAGAGGTGACATTTACTTTGACATATTGAAAAATAGTTATGACAGAGTTTTGGGAGGCATTATCGTGAACCACAGTAGTGTAAGGTTTTAAGATCCCCTCCTTCATTTTTTAGCAGTTTCTAATTTCCACCTAAATTCTCTCAGATCCTTTGCTAATTGCCAAGCCTGGTTGAATTTCCAGTTTCTTATTCCTTTCCTGGGACCACTTTGGCTCTGACTGACTTCTCCTTAGGTCTCTGTTTAAACACCATTACAACAGGTTTTATTTAGTTTAGTCTTTTTTTTTTTTTTTCGTTTTGAGATGGAATCTCACTCTTTCGCCAGGCTGGAGTGCGGTGGTGTGATCTCCACTCACTGCAACCTCCGCCTCCTGGGTTCCAGTGATTCTCCTGCCTCAGCCTCCCGAGTAGCTGGGACTACGTGCGCATGCCACCTCGCCCGGCTAATTTTTGTATTTTTAGTAGAGATGGATTTTCACCATGTTGGCCAGGATGGTCTTGATCTCTTGACCTTGTGATCCACCCCCCTTGGCCTCCCAAAGTGCTAGGATTGCAGGCATGAATCACCGTGCCTGGCCTTTATTTAGTTTTAATTCAACAATCAATTCACGTTTACTATATAAAAATTCAAAACACAGATATGCCAATTAAAATTTTAAAAATCACCCATAAGCTGACTATCTAGAAAAAACTGTGTACATTTCTCTATTCCTCATCCTTCCAGATTATTTTTCTTATCAGTTTATACTTTATGCAAAGTGGTATTATACATCATCTTCTGTTTTATTACTGACTTTATTCATTTAGTCACTAAAACTCCTTAAATATGTGTTGATTGCATTGTTTACTTAATTTATTTTTATTTTTATTTTTTTTAGACAAGGTCTTGCTCTGTTGCCCAGGCTGGAGTGCAATGGTGCGATCTTGACTCACTGAAATCTCCACCTCCCAGGTTCAAGTGATCCTCCCGTTTCAGCCTCTCGAGTAGCTGGGACCACAGGCAGGCACCACCATGCCTGGCTAATTTTTTGTATTTTTAGTAGAGACAGGGTTTTGCCATGTTGGCCAGGCTGGTCTTGAACTCCTAGGCTCAAGTGATCCGCCTGCCTCGGCCTCCCATGGTGTTGGGATTAGAGGTGTGGGCCACTGCGCCTGATCAATTACACTTTTTAATAGTTTCAAAGCATTCCATTCCCTGGTTATGCCATGATTGATTGAACATATCCATTATTCATTTTTGAGAGAACTTTTTTGTTTCTGCGTTGTTGATGCAGTGATGTTATATACCTGCAGAATAAATCAAACCATGACTAATATTTCATAATTTCATGAATTAACTTGATTTCATTTTGGATAGTTACCCAGTTTTTTTTGGTCCTTTCTGATTTTAGAATATTTTGTTATGACATCCCTTTGTGACACTGGGGAGAAAATATGCTTTTTCCCCAGGTCAAGGGTGTCCTCTTTTGGTTTTCCTGGGCCACAGTGGAAGAAGAGGAATTGTCTTGGGCCACATAGAATACGCTACCACTGATGACAGCTGATGAGCTAAGAAAGTTGATGAATTTATGTTGAGCCGCATTCAAAGCTGTCCTGGGCCACAGGTTGGATAAGCTTGCCCTAGGTTCTCTCTATGCCTTTGAGCTGCCATTCGGCCTCCTTTGAAAGTTGGATTATCGTATATACACGTATGTATTTTCTGATGCTCACTCTCCCCATTTGACTACCTGTGGAGTAGAAAACAAGTCCACTTTCTCTAATCACATCATGATGCTCTGTCCAGGGGTCGCGTTTTGTAACCCACAAAACAGTGCATGAGGAGTTCTGGTTTTCTCATGTCACAAGATTTTATTGAGCACCTACTATGTGCCAGACGGTATGCCAGGTTTTGGAAACTCATACAAATTATCCTGAGGTATCTCAGCAGTGAAGTCCTTATTTATTCATTTTTCCTGATGGTCAAGTCCAGTTAGTCTCACTGTAAACCTGGGGCTTGGAAGAGACAGACCTGAGACACCGCATTAGCTGCATGACATTGGGTGACTAGATTACATTCTTTGTATCCATTTTCATATTGATGAAGTTAAATGGGCTCAGGGTTAGGGTTATACCTCTAGCATATATAGAGACCACAGGATATAGTGTTATATGCTGTGTAAAAGACACAACACACAGTAAGAGATTCAATAAGCAATGGCCATCTTGATTATTTATGTTGTTATCATATTCTGCAGAAAGGCCTATGTATCAAATACAAGAAAATGTATAACCCAGTCATTTTTTTTTTTTAATCCAAGGCAGCTGATGAAGACACTTATTAGCCTAAAGAGTGAACAGGGTGAGAGGAGGAGGTTATTGGCTGCTTCTCTGGGGTTAATTTAGCCATCATTTCAGAACGGAGCTGGAATGCTTTGAGTGTGAAAGAAATCTATTGCTTGTTGATAATTAGTCTGGTTTTAATGAGCTATCAGGTGTTATTAACAGCTGAAGTGCACTAACTTTTCACAGCCATCAGAGGACGTTCAGGATGTTCACTGGGTTCTCACTTTTCAGGGTTTTCTGTGGGTGGTAGAAGTTGGGCTGAGGAGGGTCCGACATGACATGTCTGTCTCTGCAAGTCTCAGGCAAAGAAGCTTTCATGATGATGTATTAGGCTGTTCTTGCATTGCTATAAAGAAAGAGCTGAGACTGGGTAATTTTTAAGAAACGAGGTTTATTTGGCTTATGGTTCTGCAGCCTGTACAGGAAGCATAGCTCCAGCATCAGCTTCTAGGGAGGCCTCAAGCTTGTAATCGTGGTGGAAGGCAAGGGCAAGGAGGCACATCAGTAGGCGGTGGGGGGGGAGGTGCCACATACTTGTACATGATCATGTGTCATGTAAACTCACTCACTATCACAAGAACACCACCAAAGGGATCTAAACCATTCATGAGAGATCTGCCCCCATGATCCAAACTCCTCCCACCAGGCCCCACCTCCAATAGTGGGGATTAAGTAAGAGTTGGGCGGGACTCCTTGCTCTTCTTCCCAGTTAATCCTTAATCTCCACCCCAACCCCAGGCAACCACTGAACTTAACCTCCTTTTCCCCTTCCCCTTCCCCTCCCCAAGGTGCCCGTCTGTTACCCAGACTAAAGTGCAGTGGCATGATCTTTGCTCACTGCAGCCTCTGCCTCCTGGGCTAAAGCTATCTTCCCAGCTCAGCCTCCTGAGGTAACTGGGACTACAGGTACATACCACCATGCCTGGCTAATTTGTTGTATTTTTCAAAGAGATGGGGTTTCTCCATGTTGTCCAGGCTGGTCTCGAACTCCTGGGCTTAAGCAATTCACCTGGCTCAACCTCCCAAAGTTCTGGGATTACAGGCATGAGCCACCAGGCCTGGCCCACTGAACTACTTTCTATCCCAATACATTAGATTTTTTCTTTCTAGGAGTTTTGTATGAACAAAATCATACAGTGTGTACTCCTGGCTTCTTTTGCTTAGAATAATGCTTTGGTTATTCATCTGTGCTATTGTGTGTATCAGCCATGCTTTTCTATTTTTTCACCTTGAGAAATATTCTGTTTCCTAATACAAAACAATGAGTATATCCCTTCACCTTGAGGAAGATTTTATTTGAAGAAATCTTTGTCATCAAAAAGCTTGAAAACCAGGACTCTACCTTGATTCCATAGTCTTGAGAATGATGGAGAACTCAATTTACACCACGATTTTCAGTGAGAAAGCAGGTTGCATATTAAGAGATGAGGTGATAGGATAACTGAAAGGTATTTGTGACCTTCTGAAAGATACGATGTGGCAGGCAGCCTCTATGCGGGACCCCAGTAATCCCTGTCTCCTGGTATTCATGCCCTAGTGTAATACCCTCCCCTTAGCATGGGCTGGACTTACTGACTCACTTCTAATGAATGGAATATGGCTGTCCTGATTGGCTGTTGCTTCTGAAATTAGCTTATAAAAAACCGATTACAGGTATATCTCATTTTATTGCACTTAGCTTTATTGTGCTTTGCAGTTATTATATTTTTTACAAACAAAAGTTTTGTGTCCTTCAGTCAAAAATAAAATGGGTTTCTTTCTAGTCTCCCACCTCAATTTCAGAAAGTAAAAAATTTTCCAAACACAGTGAGTAGTAGTTTATATTTGAAGAGTGAATGAGGCAATGAGTGACCAAGTTGCCCACTTAAAGAGGCACCTCAGAACAATAAGCAAAGAGCCTGCTCTTTGGTCTCAGACCTGGGTTTGAATTCCAGCTCTGCTACTCCTTGACTGTGAGATCCGGCCATGTGACTCACCATCTCTGAGCTTCTGTTTTCTCATCTGTGAAATGGGGACAATAATTCTTTTTTTTTTTTTTAATTATACTTTAAGTTCTAGGGTACATATGCACAATGTGCAGGTTTGTTACATATGTATACTTGTGCCATGTTGGTGTGATGCACCCACCAACTCGTCAGCAGCCATCAACTCGTCATTTACATCAGGTATAACTCCTAATGCCATCCCTCCCCCCTCCCCCCTCCCCATAATAGGCTCCGGATGGGGACAATAATTCTTACATCGGTGCATTAACTGACATAATCTAGATAGCACAGTACCTAACACAACACAATGACTCAATTTATTATTGTTGTTGTTGCTTCATTCTTACTTGTAAACACTCAGCTGTCTTCACCACAAAGTTCAGGAGCTCTTCAACAAGAGACTGTGTCCATTAACAGCCTCATCCCATGGGTAATCTTAAAGATAGATGATTCTATGGTAGGCTCTGAAACATCTCCTCTTCTAGTCTATCATGGTGTCAAAGACCAGGATGGTGCAGAGGTCCAAGACCCTGGCCTATGCAGTCAGAGAAACTGATTTGAACTCTACCTCTTCTACTTATTAACCAAGTGGCCTTGGGAAAATTGTGAGCATCACCAGGCTCATTGTGAAGATGGGGTTAATAATAGCTCCAGCCTTGTGGTGAAGATTAATTGAGATAATTAATGCATATAAAAATGAAACCATGTCTTTTGCAGCAACGTGGATAGAACTGAAGCCCATTATATGTGAAATAACTCAGAAACAGCAAGTCAAATACTGCATGTGCTCATTTATAAGTGGGAACTAAACAATGGGCCCACACAGACATACAGAGTAAAATGACAGACACTGGAGACTACAAAAGGTGGGAAGGTAGGAGGGGAGTGAGGGTTGAAAAAATTACCTCTTGGGTACAGTGTTCGCTGTTTGGGTGATAGATACGCTAAAAACCTAGACCTCATCATAATGAAAGGTATACAGGTAAGAAATCTGCACCTGTATCCCCTAAATATATACAACTTTTAAAAAATGGAAAAAATGATAAATGTGGGCCAGCACCCAGTGATCACTCAACAAATGCTGTTATTCTTGTAGGCGTTGAGGGAAGATGCCGAGCCCACTCCTCCTCCAACTTTTTTTTTTTTTTTTTTTTTTTTGAGACGGAGTCTCGCTCTGTCGCCCAAGCTGGAGTGCAGTGGCGCGATCCTGGCTCACTGAAAGCTCCGCCTCCTGGGTTCACGCCATTCTCCTGCCTCAGCCTCCCGAGTAGCTGGGACTACAGGCGCCCGCCACCGCGCCCGGCTCATTTTTTGTATTTTTAGTAGAGACGGGGTTTCACCATGGTCTTGATCTCCTGACCTTGTGATCCGCCAGCCTCGGCCTCCCAAAGTGCTGGGATTACAGGCGTGAGCCACCGCGCCCGGCCTCCTCCTCCAACTTTTAACGTCCTGGTATTTTGTCTTAAACATTTTGGAAGCATCCTCCCGCAGGGATTTTGCCCTCCTGCCTCCCTTTGGAAGGCAGTGGGCTGTTTGGATCGGTAGAAGGCTCTCCTGCCCCTCCTCCTTTCTTCCCAGGGGTTTTCTTTTGCACTTTGGACTTCTATTGATGGATCCTTCTGCCAGCGATATGGACCAGTAATTCTTCCTCTGTTGCAGATTTCTTCCCCTAATGGTCCTGTTTTGTGTTGTCACCCCTGTGCTCTCCCTCCTCCCCAGTTCTCAGCAGCTGGCAGGAAATGTTTATAGAAGAAGCCTTTCTTTCTCTTTTTAGTAGCCTCCTAAGCTGCAACCTCCCAAATGAGAACCTCGTTAACCGCAAGGACTCTAGGCTACTGATTTATATTCCAGTCATACCGAGAGGAGAAAAAATTACAAAGGGAGAAAGAAAAATGCTAATGTACCCACGGACTAGTTCCGACATCCTGTCTGATGAACAATGTATATATCTATTCAGGCTCTGGATGCTAAGGGATTCCTTCCAGATCTCAGTATTTGACCTCTTACCTTTGGGTCATGTGGATTCTTTGTGCCTCTCGTGGGCTTGCTGAAAGCAAAAGTAACAATTTCATACTCTTGCCATTGAAACAAGGGATCTGTTACTTTTAAATCATAAGGGCTCTTGTTTCAACAGAAATGTCAGTATCTTGGAGAAGATGGGGTGTAAGTTCTTGGTGGCTTCTGAGGATGGCGAAGGGCTCACCTTGTGTCATCCTGAACCATCATTGATGGGACAGTGTCACTCTGAGTGTAGCTATGCAAAGGCTACAGAACAAATGGGTGAAAATATTTGGTGGTCAGAATTCTAGCTCAGTAGTCAAGGAAGGCTTCCTGGAGGAGAAAGTACATTTTGAATTTGGCTTTAAAAGTTGGTGTCACAGAAAATGCAAGCTGTCCCTCAGAGTTAAGACCATCGTTCTGTGAAATAGTGATTGCAACAATGGTCACAATTATTCTCCTCTCTATAGCACACCCCTTTGCAGTGTGACACAGTAGCTTCTCCTATTAGAGTCTATTTCCCCACCCTTGAATCCAGGCCAGTTTTGTGACTTGCTTTGGCTAATACAGTGTGATGGAGGTGACAGTGTGCCAGTTCTGAGCCTATATCTCAAGATAACTTGCACACTTCCACTCAATCTCTTGGGATCCTGTCCAACCACCACGTGAACCAGTTCCAGCTAGCCTTTGGGAGGATGGGCTACCACATGGAGAGGAGACAGCCCAGGTAAGGACCAGTCAGCACCTGACCGTCCAGGCAGCTAACTGCTGGTACCTGAGATGGGCCTGATCAAGAGCACAACAATTGCCCAGATAGACCCAGCCCAAATTGCCAGCCTGCAGAATCATGTGCTAAATGAATGCTTATTGTTTAAAGCTGCTGAGTAGTGGTTTGTGATGTAGCAAAACTAACTAGTACAATTTCCTATGCTGCTGAGTGTTTCCATGTGACTAAGTTTCTATATACAAAAACAGCACGTGTAATTTCTAGGGTATTTCCTTCTGAGGAGAAGGTATGCTCTTCTTCTACTTTTTTTCCTTTATGTTGCCTGGAATGGGAATGTAATAGCTGGAGCTCCAGCAGCCATCTTGGATCATGAAGTAAGTTTAGCAATGGAAGACACTCTTGCCAGAGCAATAAGCTGGGAGGGTCTCGTTCCTCTAAAACCACAGATTACCTGTCCAGTTCTATTCTGATACCTCTAAAATTACTAAACAACAGAAACTAATATGCTTTTGTTTTGAGTTTTGCAGTTACTCATAGCTGAACCTATTGCAAAAGAATACAGCTGGTCAGGATTTAAACAAGCAGGGATGGTAGAGAAGGGCATCCATGACATAGGGAACATCATGCTAATGTTGCAGAAAAAGAAAAAATGTGGGTAATGGGTGGGCAATGGTGAATAACTGCATATGATTGCCTAAGGGGAGCAGTGCGTGATCAAATTGGGAACCATTTGGGACTAACTTTTAAAAGGCAGACTGAGAAGATTAGAGAGGGTGGCACAAAAAAGTATGAGTACTTACACAAATCAGAGTAAGAAAGTCATACATTGATTTCTCCTCCATTCATTGATTCATTTCTTCTAGGGAGTTTATGCTGTTTGTGAGGGAAACATAAGACAACAAAATAGAAGGATGATTACTGGTTGTTATGCGTGGTCTGAAGTAAATAAACTATGTGATGTGGCAGAGATTAACTGTTGGGTAGAGGTGGCTGCTTTAGACACAGTAGTCAGAAAAGAATTTTTTGTGTTCTTGAAATTCTCCGTCAGACCCTGTGCAGAATTCTAGGAACACAGGGATGAATGTCACACAGTTCCTGTTATTGAAGATATCATAGCCTGGTGTGGAGTGAGGTTAATCAGGAACATTTTCCTAGTGGAGGTGGAATAGAGCCAAAGGAAATAATGTAGTTTCCCCATATGTATCTGTCAGACATTGATACAATAAGGTTGTATAACAAACATCCCCCTAAATCTTGCTTACAACAAAAAATTATTTTTTCCTTCACAGGTCTGCACATAGGCTGTGTTTCTCCTGGGCTCTGTTGGCTTGGCTTGACTTCAGGCTGTGGGTTGGTCTGGATCTGCACTATATATCTTTTTATTCTGGAACCACTGGCTCCCTAAGGTGTGCACTTCTCAGGGTGGATGGCAGAAGTGCAAGGGGTCAAATCAGACCTCAGATGTACATATAAAGCTTTGACTTGCATCACATTTACTAACACTATTGTCACTAGCAAGACTGACATCAGTGGGTCAGAATGTACGTTCCACCCAAAGTGGGAAGACTGTAAAGGTGCAAGGATGTATAATTCTGTTAAGGGAGGGAATAAAGAGTCGGGAACGATATCCAGCTTACCATACCATCCAGCTTGCTTACCATTCCTTACCGTACAAGGAAATAATACAGTTCTCCATTTTCCAAGAATGCTCATGTATATCTGAACAGTTTTATTATTTTCTTCAACAAATCTTTTATCTTGTTAGAATTTTTGCAAGGAGCCATATTTCTTTCTTTTACAAAATTTATTTTAAGAATGACATATGCATACATGATAAAAAGTTCAAAAAGTGGTATGACAGATATAATAGTGAAAATGAGGCTGATCCTTGTTTTTATCCACTGAGGCAAATGTTGAGTTTATTTTCAAACATATTCTGTGTGGGTACAATCACATTTGCATATATTAAAAATACAAAATGGTATCATACTAGCTCCTCTGTACTTTCTTTTTTTTCTATTTAACAACAGATCTTAGAGGTAGTCCTGTTTCATTTTAGCTAGACCCATTTCATTCTGTTTAATGGCTACATTTGTTTTTCATTGTGAGACTGTGCCCTAATTTATTTAATCAGTGCCATACTGAAAGACATTTGGATTGTTTCCCAGCATTTGCAACTATAATCGAGGTTACATTAAATATCCTGTTACATGCAGGAGGATACTTTATTCACATGCATGGGTATATCAGTAGGTTAAATCTCAAATACAGAAACTGCCAGGTCAAGAGATATACATCTTAACGTTTAATAGATATTGACCCTGTTTCCAAAAAGAAAGATTCCTTCCAGCATGTCTACACACTTTTGTCTGCTCCTCTGTCTTCTGATTCTTGTCCCATGGTGTTATTTTAGGCTGAAATAATGGAATAGTGTGGCTCAAAACTTATTCCTATAGGATCTCTGGGAAAGCTTTGGGTCTTGCCACGTGGTCCCCAATTGAACATGGGAAAAACTTGGCACTGTTGTTGCAACCGAAATCATCACTTTAACGAGCGTGCTGGAGGAGCGTGGAATGTTTCCACAAGCATGTGTACTGAAGAGCTCCATGCTGCAAGTGAAATGATTTATATCCCTGGGAGTTCCCAGTAAAAAATGTGCACAATACCCTTTAATTTGATCTGCTTTCCCTGTAGCACCTAAATATTTAGGGCAAATAGAAAATAGTTCTGATTTACAATCTCTATAAAAATTTTAAACAACCTAATAAGACAGTTGATCATGAAATTGCCTGAAATAATGTTGGCACTAGTCAGCCATATTTCTTCAAAATGGCCTGTAACTTCAGTGCAAACTCCCAAACATGGATTTTTTTTTCCTGCTAATAACAGTCTTATTAATAAAAGAATGATATTCTTTACTGATCCTCAGCAGCTGTGTTCCGGGTGTCTTTGTTCAATAAAGGTAGAGATAGTAACTGTCAGTGGAAAGAAAATGTGCTGAGGTTCCCAGGAGAAGTGGTGGAAACAAATCTTTTATTAAATCATATCAAATTGTGTTTCTTGTTTACTTTTTCCATTTTGTAAGTCACAGTCATATCTGCTAGTTATTTTGAAACCTTGGCTCACATTTGTCAAAAAAACTTGGCTCAGCGTTCTTGAGGTTAATGCTGTGTGATCAATCAGGGTGATAAATTTGACATAATTAACTGTTGTAATGGCATTTCTGAGTCCGTTTCTCTTCTTTACCCCTGCTGAAATCATCTGAGATTGGTTAACTTCTGAATATTTCTTCAGATATACTGTGGATGCCTAGAAAAAGAGCGGTAGGGAAGTGTCGTTGATATCTAGAGTGCTTATCTGTCCACAGGTTAATGATCTCTCTGAATAATAACACCCCTATTTCCCTAGGAGGATCCCTTCCCCTACTCCCAAGGCAGGTGGCTCAGATGGGCCTGATTTATTCGTGGTGCTAGGGGTGGGCAAAAGACCCAGACCTGACCAATCAAAAACATCAGATTGGGTCAACCAGAACCAATGAGAATTCTGGGACTTTTGCTACAACTATTGGAAAAGATAATTTTTTTTTTTTTGATTGGAATTCCTGAAAAAACAAGGCATAAACCTACTTCTAGTTATCTTTGCTTTCCGGGGAAAGGTTTTTTTTTTTTTAAATGTTTATTTTTATTTTTTTTGAGATAGGGTCTCGCTCTGTCACCCAGGCTGGAGTGCTGTGGTGCAGTCATGGCTCACAGCAACCTCGAACTCCTAGGCTGCAGAGATCCTCCTGCCTTCACCTCCTGAGTGCTGGAGCTACGGGTATGTGCTACCATGCCTGGTTAACTAAATTTTTTTTTCCTTTTTTTGAGGCAGGGTCTTACTCTATCACCCAGGCTGGAGTACAGTGATATGATCATAGCTCACTGCTGCCTCAACCTCCCATGCTCAAGCAATCCTCCCTTCTCAGCCTCCCAAGTAGTTGAGACCACAGGGATGCGACACCATGCCCAGCTATTTTTTTTTAAATTTTCTGTAGAGATGGGGTCTCACTATGTTACCCAGTCTAATCTCAAACTTTTGGGCTCGAGCTATCCTCCCATTTAAGCCTCCCGAAGTGTTGGGATTACAGGTGTGAGCCACCATGCCTGGCCAAAAAAGGGCATTCCTGAAGTCAAAACAAGGGAAAACACTGAGAAATGAAGGGAGGTTCCTGACCCTGTCACTTGGATACCGGTGTCTAGTCATGCCTGAAGTCTTACCCTTCAATTAGGCAGGCTAACACATTTTCATTTTTTGCCTGAGTCAGTTTAACTTGGGTTTCTGGCACTTACCACCAAGAAAGTCCTAAATACTTATGTTTTCCAAGTTTCAGTAAAGTCTCATGTATGGGCGAGTGTGGTCAGTGCCAGCACTGCCCATGTCCATAATAAAATATCAGTCCTCTCCCCATCTGTTACTGCTGGTCACCACTGTATAATAGACTGTGTTCGGGCTGGAGTGACTGCTGCAGTCCACAGTTCATCAGAGGGTCTCAGCCCCATCTTGTCAAGGATTCTCATTTCTAGCATTCATCATGGTTGCCCTATATCCATGTTCTGAGGATACGGCATTTATCTCTGCTGTGCCTTGTTCTCCCCCTACCTTGTACTTGATCAGCAGATCCTTATGAATGCAAGAATACTTCTCTCTGCACCAGAGAGAGTCCAGCCTGAGGTTTGTAGGCAGCTAGCTACTGGAATTTTCTCCCAGCTTTGTACCTCTAAGATCTCAGGTCCATTTCTTTTTCTTTTCTTTTTTTTTTTTTTGTTGAGACAGAGTTTTACTCTTGTTGCCCGGGCTGGAGTGCAATGGTGAGATCTTGGCTCACCGCAACCTCTGCCTCTCCAGTTCAAGCAATTCTCCTTCTGCCGCCTCCCAAGTAGCTGGGATTATAGGTATGTGCCACCACGCCTGGCTAATTGTGTATTTTTAGTACAGACAGGGTTACTCCATGTTGGTCAGGCTGGTCTCGAACTCCCAACCTCAGGTGATCCGCCCGCCTCAGCCTCCCAAAGTGCTGGGATTACAGGTGTGAGCCACCACACCTGCTTTCTCAGGTCCATATCTAGGTCTTGCCTTGCCTTGCTCAAATTAGGCAGTGACCTTATTTGTGGGGAGAGATGATGTGGACAGGGATATGTTCTAACATGCATAGTGCTCCTACTGCTTATCAGACACTGTGCTTGGTTCACTTGTGTCATATCAGCTTGTGTTTTCCATAACACTTAAGGCATTCTATGGGCAAGACACTGTGTTAAGTGCCTTACCAAGCAATCTCTAATTTAATCCTTATAAAAACAGCAGAAAGGCATTATTATCTCCATATGGAAGCTGAGGCTCTAGGTTATTCTCCCTGTATCATACAATGAGGAAATGGCAAAAGCAAGATTTCAATTCGGGTCTCAGTGACTCTGAACCCAGTTTTCTTACCTCTGACATTAGCATTTACTATATATTTTTTTCCAACTTTTATTTTACATTCAAAGGGTACATATGCAGGTTTGTTACATGGGTAAATTGCATGTTGCAGAGGTTTGGTGCACAGATAATTGTGTCACACAGGTAATTGGCATAATACCCGATAGGTAGTTTTTCAAGCTTCACCCTCTTCCCACCCTCCTCCCTCAAGCAGGCCCCAGTGTCTGTTGTTCCTTTCTTTGTGTTCGTGTGTACTCAATGTCTGACTCCCACTTATTAGTTAGAACATGCGGTATTAAGGCCAGGTGCAGTGGCTCATACCTGTAATCCTAGCCTTTGGGAGGTCGAGGCAGGCAGATAACCTGAGGTCAGGAGTTCGAGACCAGCCTGGCCAACATGGCGAAACCCTGTCTCTACAAAAATACGAAAATTAGCTGGGCATGGTGGCATGTGTCTGTAATCCCAGCTAGGATTACAGAGGCTGAGGCAGGAGAATTGCTTAAACCCGGGAGGCAGAGGTTGCAGTGAGCCGAGATCGCGCCACTGCACTCCAGCCTGGGCATCAGAATGAGACTCCATCTTAAAAAAAAAAAAAAAAAGAACATGTGGTGTTTCTTTTTTGTTTCCTATGTTAATTGGCTTAGGAGAATGGCCTCCTGCTCCATCTATGTTGCTGCAAAGGATACGATTTTATTCTTTTTTATTGCTGTGTAGTATTCTATGGTGTATATGTGCCACATTTTCTTTATCCAGTCCACTGTTGATGGGCATCTAGGTTGATCCCATATCTCTGCTATTGTGACTAGTGCACTTACTGTATTGTCTCATTGATGGGCATCTAGGTGTCTCTGCTATTGTGAGCAGCGCACTTCCTGTATTGTCTTGTTGATAGGCATCTAGGTTGAGTCTGTGTCTCTGCTGTGGTGAGTAGTGTACTTACGGTATTGTCTTGTCGGTCTGTGCATCCCTCTCACTTGTGAGCTTCCTGATTTCATGCACTCTGTGTTATGTCTGGATCCCCGATCTTCACTTTAGAACCTTTCATAGAGCATGTTCTCAAAAACTGTTTACAGAATTAAAGAATCTTTATAACAATGTCAGAAGGTGAGTATTTTCTTTCCATTTTACACATGAGCAAATTTAGGCTTAAGAAAGTTAAGCAAATTACCCAAGGCCAGGAAGTAGAATTCATGAAATATAATCCTGAAATTTCCTACTTTGGTTGAGAATTGAGAAAGATATTCTCTAAGCTAAAGAGGAGGGTTTTTAACTCCCAGTGCAATCCCTCCACCCTCCCCCCTCCCCATGATAGGCCCCGGTGTGTGATGTTCCCCTTCCCGAGTCCAAGTGATCTCATTGTTCAGTTCCCACCTATGAGTGAGAACATGCGGTGTTTGGTTTTCTGTTCTTGTGATAGTTTGCTAAGAATGATGTTATACCTGATGTAAATGATGAGTTGATGGGTGCTGACGAGTTGATGGGTGCAGCACAGCAACATGGCACAAGTATACATATGTAACAAACCTGCCCGTTATGCACATGTACCCTAGAACTTAAAGTATAATAATAATAAAAAATAAATTAAAAAAAAAGAGGAGGGTTTTTGTTATTCTTCTGCATTCGAATATAAGTGGTTTATGTGGAAACATGGAAATAATTTACCACCTTTCTTAATGAAGGCCCTACTAGGCTGGGCTACCATGCAGAAAACAGACATTTTTATGAAAGAAAGCCACATCTGTGTTACTGCATCTGTATTTGAGCTCCTTATAACTTGTAAGCAGGCAGAACATTGTTTAATGGCGCTGGACAAAGCTCAAGTGAAAATGATCCAGTGGGGAAATCTTTCATGGAAATTAAACTGATTGTTTTAGGAATCTGAGTTGCAATTTTTCACTTCTTAGTTTCTGCTCTCTTGAGTCCTTGTCTATCTCATGAACACATTTGATGCGTTCATGAGAACACAATCCTGGAGACTTTGCCCATTGAAAGGAGCACTGTAGCGGAAGGCAGTCGAGCTCAATGTATAGAGAGAGGCAGCAGCTGGGACCAAGCTAGATGGACTGGCGTCTCTAAAGAGCACCTCAAGGAAACACATTTCCTGGAGCACTTAAGAAAATGAGAGCCGAAACCAGGGTCTGGTGTAGTTCACTCTATCTGAAAGCACTGAGATTCTGTTAAGCTAATGATGAGTTTTCTCTTCATCTTTCCTCCCAACACCAAGACCAAGCAAAAATGCAAGGGAACAAAGAACAAGAAGCAGTGTCCAAAGTCTTTAGAGTCTCTAGGATAGTTGTCGACCTAAGTCACACTGCTGTCTTCCTCCGGGCTGCTTGTACTTTTGTTGTAGTCACTGGCAGATTAATAAGTTTTCTGAAAGTTAAGAGAAAATACCAGCCTAAAGTAGTATCAAATTTTTCAAAAATGTTATTTTTTCGGAGGAGGGTGAGAGGGTGAAATATGATAGTCACCCTGTTATTCGTTAAAATTCTCAGCCATGAAGACAAGAATACTTGTAATTCACCCATGTGTTCACCCAACCTCCCATCCATCCACCTATCCATTCATTTGTCATCCATCCATTCATCCACTCTTCCACCCATCTATCCATTAATACATTTACCTGCTCATCTGTCATCCATCCATCCATCTATCCACCTACTCATCTATCTATTGTCCATCCATTCATCCATCCACTTACCCATCTACCCACCACCCATACACTCACCTATCCATCCCCCCATCCATTTACTCACCAATCTACCCACCATCCATCTATCCATCTATCAATTATCCATCCATCTACTTAGCAATCTATCCACCATCCATATACTTCACCCATCCATCCATTCACCCATCAATGCATTTACCCATTCACCTACCCACCATCCATCCATTCATCTATCCACCATCCATCCATCAATTTACCCATCTATCCACCATTAATATACTCACTCATTCTTCCATCCACCTACCAATCTATCCATTCATCCATCCACACACCCACGTATTCATCTATCCATCCGTCTACCCATCTGCTTAACATTTACCAAGCATACATAATGTGCCAGGCATTGTTTAGGACTACCAACACTTGGTTCTCAGGAAATTCCACGACTGCATTTTTTTGCTATAAAATAATTTTGGAAGTCAAATTTGCTTGAGGATTTTTGTTAAAGTGAAGCAAAATGTAATATGAGTTTATATAGATTTTGGCTCTTATGTAACTGTATACTTGGCATTGAAAATCTATGCAACTTATTCAGGAATAGATGGTCTATGGTACAAGTTGCTGTATCATGCAAAAAGATGGGCTACAAGAAACAGTTTTTGTTTAGGCTTTGTTTTTCATTAAAAGCTGTGAAATTGTTGAGCTCTAAGTTGTTGTTTTGCTTGGTCAGGTGTTGCTAGTCAGCTAAAAATAAGTCTGTATCAGTGACCATCTTAGATTCTAAGAAAACTCAGATGTGAGGGAAATAATTTAATGTACTTGCACTTTTTGTTACGTGACACGGCGTTGAACATGTGTAGAGTTCTGTGAACAGAGGTGGTAGAGCATGTTGGTAAGAGTCGCATAGCCCTAGTTAAAATCTGTTTCCTGTTACTGACTTGCTTTGTGGCCTTGGGAAAGTTCCTTACCCTATCTGAGACTTAGTTTTCAAAACTAAAATGGGATGAACAATGACACTTGCCTCATAACCTCATTGTAAGGATTAAATCATATAATGCACATAAAGCAATTTCCCACCTTTTGAGAGGAGCAAGCTTGCTACTTCAGGGGCACAGGGCACATTTATTCATATTCCTTAGTTCACTGGTCAGAGCAAGCTCCTCACATCTTTATTTCCTTTTATTATGTTTTCTCCTTCATCTCCAGTTCTCCCTTTAACTCTTCTCTCACACCATAAGTACATTCTAATATATGTAATATACATTTCCCAATTCTCCTTTCATATGTTTATTTAGATATGTCTGAATAGTTGGTAAAAGAGTTTTAAAATGTGTTTCTGATTAATTTACATAAATAGTTTGGGGCCAAAAACCTTCTTTCCTCCCACTCAACAATATATTTTTGACATCCCTTCATGTTGCTCTACATAAATCTAATTAATTTCCCACTGTGTCCTAAAGTCAGTGTATGGCATAAAACACAATTTGCCTATCCATTCCTTGAGTGGTTATCGTATAGGAACATCAAAGTCTGTGTTGTCACAAGTAAAACTATGGTGGACATCCGAATGCATGTGTTGTTATAGCCTTGTGCAAATTTCTCTAGTGCATGTATATATCCAGACACGAGATTGTTGGGTAGATGAATAGTTAATTCACTGAGTACTGAGAAATTGTTACTTAGAATGGCTACCCAGTTTACACTTCTTACTAGCACTTGATGTTCTCTGGCTTTGTAATTTTTACCAATCTGGCAGCTGTAAAGTGGCATATCATTGTTGTTTTAATTTGCTTTTCTCTGATTATTACTGATGTTGAGTATCTCTTTATATACTTATTAGCCATTAGTGTTTCCTCTTCTATTAATTTTATTTTCATAGAAGCTTTGCCTATTTTTTCTATTGGGTTTCCTGAAATTTTCTTGCTATTTTCAGGAGTTTCTCTCAATGTTAATGCCAGTTTCATTTTAGATATTGAAGTGATCTTCTCACAGTCTACCAGTGTGTTAAATGTGTAGATGCTGTTCTTTTCTGAGTAGAAACCTCAATTGTAATCTAGTCAAACACTTCATCTTTTTCCATTATGGCTTGTTCTTTTAAATGTTACTCAAGACTCTGCTCAATTCTGAAGTCACAAAGATATTTCCTACATTTTGTTTGATTACTTTTATGATTTACTTTTTACATTCAGATGTAACGGAAAACATCCAATTTAATCCTTGTCATACAGTAAACCATCCTCCCCCAAACCTACCAAGTTATTTATTCTTTCCCAACTGAGTTAAGACACCATGTCTCCTATGTATGTGGGGATGTTTCTGGAATCTCTATGCTGCTTCATTGATCTATTTAGCTGTTCCTAAGATGGTAGCACAGTTTTTTATTATTATACTTTAAGTTCTGGGGTACATACACAGACTGTGCAGGTTTGTTACATAGGTATACACGTGCCATGATGGTTTGCTGCACCATCTACATTAGGTATTTCTCCTAATGCTATCCCTCCCCTAGCCCCACTGACAGGCCCTGGTATGTGATGTTCCCCTCCCTGTGTCCATGTGTTCTCATTGTTCAACTCCCACTTACGAGTGAGAACATGCAGTGTTTGGCTTTGTGTTCTTGTGTTAGTTTGCAGAGAATGATGGTTTCCAGCTTCATCCATGTCCCTGCAAAGGACATGAACTCAGCCTTTTTTATGGCTGCATAGTATTCCATGGTGTCTATGTGCCACATTTTCTCTATCCAATCTATCATTGATGGGCATTTGGGTTAGTTCTAAGTCTTTGCTATTGTGAACGGTGCTGCAATAAACTTATGTGTGCATGTGTCTTTACGGTATAATGATTTATAATTCTTTGGGTATATACCCAGTAATAGGATTGCTGGGTCAAATGGTATTTCTAGTTCTAGATCCTTGAGGAGTTGCCACACTGTCTTCCACAATGGTTGAACTAATTTACACTCCCACCAACAGTGTAAAAGTGTTCCTCTTTCTCCACATCCTCTCCAGCATCTGTTGTTTCCTGACTTTTTAATGATGGCCATTCTAACTGGCATGACATGGTATCTCATTGTGGTTTTGATTTGCATTTCTCTGATGGCCAGTGATGATGAGAATTTTTTCATATTTGTTGGCTGCATACATGCCTTCTTTTGAGAAGTGTCTGTTCATATCCTTTGCCCACTTTTTGATGGGGTTGTTTGTGTTTTTCTTGTAAATTTGTTTAAGTTCTTTGCAGATTCTGGATATTAGCCCTTCATCAGATGGATAGATTGCAAAATTTTCTCCCATTCTGTAGGTTGCCTGTTCACTCTGATGATAGTTTCTTTTGCTGTGCAGAAGCTCTTTAGTTTAATTAGATCTCATTTGTCAATTTTGGCTTTTGTTGCCATTGCTTTTGGTGTTTCAGTCATGAAGTCCTTGCCCATGCCTATGGCCTGAATGGTATTGCCTGGGTTTTTATGGTTTTAGGTTTTATGTTAAAGTCTCTAAACCATCTTGAGTTAATTTTTATATAAGGTGTAAGGAAGGGATCCAGTTTCAGCTTTCTGCATACGGTAGCCAGTTATCCCAACACCATTTATAAAATAGGGAATCCTTTCCCCATTGCTTTTGTCAAGTTTGTCAAAGATCAGATAGTTGTAGATGTGTGGTGTTATTTCTGAGGCCTCTGTTCTGTTCTATTGGTCTATACATCTGTTTTGGTACCAGTACCATGCTGTTTTGGTTACTGTAGCCTTGTAGTATAATTTGAAGTCAGGTAGCATGATGCCTCCAGCTTTGTACTTTTGCTTAGGATTGTCTTGGCTCTGCAGACTCTTTTTTTGTTCCATATGAAATTTAAAGTAGTTTTTCCAATTCTGTGAAGAAAGTCAGTGGTAGCTTGATGGGGATAGCATTGAATTTATCAATTACTTTGGGCAGTATGGCCATTTTCATGGTATTGATTCCTCCTATCCATGAGCATGGAATGTTTTTCCATTTGTTTGTGTCCTGTCTTATTTCATTGAGCAGTGGTTTGTAGTTCTCCTTGAAGAGGTCCTTCACATCCCTTGTAAGTTGGATTCCTAGGTATTTTATTCTCTTTGTAGCAATTGCAAATGGGAGTTCACTCATGATTTGGCTCTCTGTTTGTCTGTTCTTGGTGTGTAAGAATGCTTGTGATTTTTGCACATTGGTTTTGTATCCTGAGACTTTGCTGAAGTTGCTTATCAGCTTAAGGAGATTTTGGGCTGAGATGATGTGGTTTTCTAAATATACAATCATGTCATTTGTAAATAGACAATTTGACTTCCTCTTTTCTTAATTGAATACCCTTTATTTTTTTCTCTTGCCTGATTGCCCTGGCCAGAACTTCCAACACTATGTTGAATAGGAGTGATGAGAGAAGGCATCCTTGTCTTGTGCTGGTTTTCAAAGGGGATGCTTCCAGTTTTTGCCCATTCAGTATGATATTGGCTGTGGGTTTGTCATAAATAGCTCTTATTATTTTGAGCTATGTCCGATCAATACCTAGTTTATTGAGAGTTTTTAGCATGAAGGGCTGTTAAATTTTTTCAAAGGCCTTTTCTGTATCTATTGAGATAATCATGTGGTTTTTGTCTTTGGTTCTGTTTATATGATGGATTATGTTTGATTTGCATATGTTGAAGCAACCTTACATCCCAGTGATGAAGCCAATTTGATCATGGTGCATAAGCTTTTTGATGTGCTGCTGGATTCAGTTTGCCAGTATTTTATTGAGGATTTTTGCATGGATGTTCATCAGGGATATTGGTCTAAAATTCTCTTTTTTAGTTGTGTCTCTGCCAGGCTTTGGTATCAGGTGATGTTGGCATCATAAAATGAATTAGGGAGGATTCCCTCTTTTTCTATTGATTGTAATAGTTTCAGAAGGAATGGTACTAGCTCCTCTTTGTACCTTGGTAGAATTCGGCTGTGAATCCGTCTGGTCCTGGACTTTTTTTGGTTGGTAGGCTCTTAATTATTGCCTCAATTTCAGAACCTGTTATTGGCCTATTCAGGGATTCAACTTCTTCCTGGTTTAGTTTTGGGAGGGTGTATGTGTCCAGGAATTTATCCATTTCTTCTATATTTTCTCGCTTATTTGTGTAGAGTTGTTTATAGTATTCTCTGATGGTAGTTTGTATTTCTGTGGGATCGGTGGTGATATCCCCTTTATCATTTTTTATTGTATCTCTTTCATTCTTCTCTCTTTTCTTCTTTGTTAGTCTTGCTAGCGGTCTATCAATTTTGTTGATCTTTTTAGAAAAACCAGCTTCTGGATTCACTGATTTTTTTGAAGGGTTTTTTTGTCTCTATCTCCTTCAGTTCTGCTCTGATCTTAGTTATTTCTTGCCTTCTGCTAGCTTTTGAATTTGTTTGCTCTTGCTTCTTTAGTTCTTTTAATTGTGCTGTTAGGGTGTCGATTTTAGGTCTTTCCTGCTTTTTCTTGTGGGCATTTAGTGGTATAAGTTTCCCTCTATACACTGCTTTAAATGTGTCCCAGAGATTCAGGTATATTTTGTCTTTGTTCTCATTGGTTTCAAAGACATCTTTATTTCTGCCTTCATTTCACCTTGTACCCAGTAGTCATTCAGGAACAGGTTGGTCAGTTTCCATGTAGTTGAGCGGTTTTGAGTGAGTTTCTTAATCCTGAGTTCTAGTTTGATTGCACTGTGGTCTGAGAGACAGTTTGTTATCATTTCTCTTCTTTTACATTTGCTGAGGAGTGCTTTACTTCTAACTATGTGGTCAATTTTGGAATAAGTGTGATGTGGTGCTGAGAAGAATGTATATTCTATTGATTTGGGATGGAGAGTTCTGTAGATGTCTATTAGGTCTGCTTGGTGCAGAGCTGAGTTCAATTCCTGGATATCCTTGTTAATTTTCTGTCTTGTTGATCTGTCTAATGTTGATAGTGGGATGTTAAAGTCTCCCATTATTATTGTGTGGGAGTCTAAGTCTCTCCGTGGCTCTCTAAGGACTTGCTTTATGAATCTGGGTGTTCCTGTATTGGGTGCATATATATTTATGATAATTAGTCTTCTTGTTGAGTTGATCCCTTTACCATTATGTAATTGCCTTGTCTCTTTTGATCTTTGATGGTTTAAAGTCTGCTTTATCAGAGACTAGGATCGCAACCCCTGCTTTTTTTTTGTTTTCCATTTGCTTGGTAGATCTTCCTCCATCCCTTTATTTTGAGCCTATGTGTGTCTCTGCATGTGAGATATGTCTCCTGAATACAGCACACTGATTGGTCTTGACTCTTGATCCAATTTGCCAGTCTGTGTCTTTTAATTGGAGCATTTAGCCCATTTACATTTAAGGTTAATATTGTTATATGTGAATTTCATCCTGTCACTATGATGTTAGCTGGTTATTTTGCTCATCAGTTGATGCAGTTTCTTCCTAGCATTAGTGGTCTTTACAATTTGGCATGTTTTTGCAGTGACTGGTACCGGTTGTGCCTTTCTATGTTTAGTGCTTCCTTCAGGAGCTCTTGTAAGGCAGGACTGACAAGAGGTGACAAAATCTCTCAGCATTTGTTTGTCTGTAAAGGATGTTATTTCTCCTTCACTTATGAATCTTAGTTTGGCTGGATATGAAATTCTAGGTTGAAAATTCTTTTGTTTAAGAATGTTGAATATCGGCCCCCACTCTCTTCTGGCTTTTAGGGTTTCTGCTGAGAGCTCTGCTATTAGTCTGATGGGCTTCCTTTTGTGGGTAACCCAACCTTTCTCTCTGGCTGCCCTTAACATTTTTTCCTTCATTTCAAGTTTGGTGAATCTGACAATTATGTGTCTTGTAGTTACTCTTCTTGAGGAGTATCTTTGTGGTGTTCTCTGTATTTCCTGAATTTGAATGTTGGCCTGCCTCACTAGATTGGGGAGGTTCTCCTGGATAATATCCTGCAGAGTGTTTTCCAACTTGGTTCCATTCTCCCCATCACTTTCAGGTACACCAGTCAGATGTAGATTTGGTCTTTTCATATAGTCCCATATTTCTTGGAGGCTTTGTTCATTTCTTTTTACTATTTTTTCTCTAAACTTCTCTTCTTACTTCATTTCATTCATTTGATCTTCAATCACTGATACCCTTTCTTCCACTTGATCAAATCAGTTACTGAAGCTTGTGCATGTGTCACGTAGTTCTTGTGCCATGGTTTTCAGCTCCGTCAAGTCATTTAAGGACTTCTCTTCACTGTTTATTCTAGTTAGCCATTCGTCTAATCTTTTTTCAAGGTTTTTAGCTTCTTTGCGATGGGTTCGTACATCCTCCTTTAGCTTGGAGCAGTTTGTTATTACTGATCGTCTGAAGCCTTCTTCTCTCAACTTGTCAAAGTCATTCTCTGTCCAGCTTTGTTCTGTTGCTGATGAGAAGTTGCGTTCCTTTGAAGGAGAAGAGGTGCTCTGATTTTTAGAATTTTCAGCTTTTCTGTTCTGGTTTCTCCCCATCTTTGTGGTTTTATCTACCTTTGGTCTTTGATGATGGTGATGTACAAATGGGATTTTGGTGTGGATGTCCTTTCTGTTGGTTAATTTTCCTTCTAACAGCCAGGACCCTCAGCTGCAGGTCTGTTGGAGTTTGCTTGAGGTCCACTCCAGACCCTGTTTGCCTGGGTATCACCAGTGGAGGCTGCAGAACAGCAACTACTGCAGAACAGCAGATGTTGCTGCCTGATCCTTCCTCTGGAAGCTTCATCTCAGAGGGGCACCCCGGTGTATGAGGTGTCAGTTGGCCCCTACTAAGAGGTGTCTTCCAGTTAGGCTACTCAGGGGTCAGGGACCCACTTGAGGAGACAGTCTGTCCATTCTCAGATCTCAAACTCTGTGCTGGGAGAACCACCACTCTCTTCAAAGCTGTCAGACAGGGACGTTTAAGACTGCAGAAGTTTCTGCTGCCTTTTGTTCAGCTATGCCTTCCCCCCAGAGGTGGAGTCTACAGAGGCAGGCAGGCCTCCTTGAGCTGTGGTAGACTATGCAGTTCGAGCTTCCCGGTGGCTTTGTTTACCTACTCAAGCCTCAGCAATGGCGGATGCCTCTCCACCAGCCTTGCTGCCACCTTGCAGTTTGATCTCAGACTGCTGTGCTAGCAGTGAGTGAGGCTGCATGGGCATGGGACCCACCGAGCCAGGCATGGGATATAATCTCCTGGTGTGCTGTTTGCTAAGGCCATTGGAAAAGTGCAATATTAGGGTGGGAGTGTCCCAAATTTCCAGGTACCATCTGTCAGGGCTTCCCTTTGCTAGGAAAGGGAATTCCCAAACTCCTTGTGTTTCCCAGGTGAGGCAATGCCCTGTCCTGCTCCGTGGGCTGCACCCACTGTCTGACAAGCCCCAGTGAGATGAACCCGGTACCTCAGTTGGAAATGCAGAAATCACCTGTATTCTGCGTCACTCATGGTGGGAGCTGCAGACCGGAGCTGTTCCTATTTGGCCATCTCGGAACCTCCCCCACTGGAATCTTGATTGGAACTGCGTTAAATCCATGGATTTATGTTGGGAGAAATTAATATCCTTACAATGTTAAGTTATCCTATTCATGAGTATGGTGTTTGTCTTAATTGATTGAGGTTTTTAAAAATGGTCTTTATAAGAGCTTTACTTTTCTCCATGAAGTTCTAGTGCATTCATTTTTAGGTTAATTCCTGGATATGTTATCTGTATAACAGAGTGCTTAAAAAATGATCTAACTATATATATGTAAACATGATAGCAACTACATATAGTTATATAACTATATCTAACTATATAGTTATATGACTATAGTTACATACCTATAACTATATAACTATATATAGTTATATAACTATATGTCTGACAATATGTACATATGAAAACAGGTATATATATATATAAACCTAACTATATAGTTATATCTATATATCTATAACTACATTTATAGATATAGATATATAACTATATCTAACTATAGTTATGTAATTATATATCTAACTATAAAACTATGTAGTTATATAACTACATATAACTATAGAATTTTATATATACATAGATATAGCAACTATATCTATACATAACTACATATATAAATATAGTTGTCATCATGTTTTAAGCACTCTGTTCCATGCCTGGCACATAGTGAGTACTCAGTAAATGGTACTTACTGTCATTTTTTAGCCATTATAAGTGGGAGAAAAGCAAAGAGGGACACTCTCCAGATGTCTTTAGGAGTTGTCATGATGTGCTAGAAATAACATGGTTGTGGAATCATTCTCATGTGGGTTCTGGTCTGACTCCACCATTAACTGTGTCACCTTGAACATGTTTCTCAAACTTATACAGTGGGAATGATGTTTATCCTACTGGTATTCTAGGTGTGGTGAGAAGATAAATTGAGATCACAAACTAGTAATGAATACTGTGATTGGCACACAAAAGCACTCAGAATGCAGTTCCTTTTCTTCTCTAGTGAAGATCTGATAAGTTTGTCAAACAGCCACACCATTTCCTCACAAAATACTCTTTTCTTCATTTGAAGTCCATTTCCAAAGTTTGCCCTTTCAGATGGATACAGAGAGCAGGTACACAGATTAAGAGAAATTAAAAAGAAAAATTTATCCTTCCGAGCATCCCCTTTTCAATGACACCTTTGTTTTTTCATCTTTAGAATGTAAACTCCTTGAGGACAGGAAGCACCAGGAACTCCACACATCCTTTCCTGTCCTGTGGTTTACCCATGCCAGTCATGGTAAGCCCATCCCCCTTGTCAATGATTGGCTCAGGGATGGGTAAGCCCATGCCAATCTGCGCCAATGAGATGCTAGGAGGGACTAGATGACCTCTTCTGGAGAAGGACATCCTGTTTTCCTCCTTCATTCTACGTGAGTTAAAGAGGCCCATGCCCCAGTTTCTGCTGGCAGTCACCTTATATCAGTGAGGGGAGCCAGCCTTAGGATGAAGTTCACATTGTGGAAGTAGAGACGGTGCCATGAGCAGAGAAAGTCCGGGTTTCTGATGTCAGCATTGAGCTGCTGCATCAGCCAATGAAGCCACCTTCCCCTTTTAGTTTTCTATTATGTTATAACAAATAATGCTTTTTTTGATTTAGTCAGTTTTTTGTTTTTCTTTTGTTTTGTTTTTTGAGACTGAGTCTTGCTCTGTCACCCAGGCTTGAGTGCAGCGGTGTCATCATAGCTGACTGCAGCTTTGAACTCTTGGAGTCAAGTGATCCTCCTGCCTCAGCCTCCTGAGTGACTGGGACTACAGGCATGAGTCACCATGTCTGGGCAATTTTTAATTTTTATTTTGTAGAGACAGGAGTCTCATTCTGTTGCCCAGGCTGGTCTGGAATTCGTGAGCTTAAGCAATCCTCCTGCCTCAGCCTCCTGAAGCATTGGGATTCCTAGCGTGAACCACTGTGCCCAGCCAGTTTAGTTAATTTGAGTAAGAATGTCTTTTTCTTTTTTGCACTCTAAAGCATCGTAGTGGATTCAGACTAAAGTCTTTGTCCTGAGCCTGTAAATAATTGATGCTTAAGAAATGTATGAAAGTGAACATGAATGTGGGAATTATACTGGCTTTGTAGCGTGTAGTGCATTGCATAATACTGTGTTCTGTAGATTCTTTGAGCTTCCTAATGGCCTTTTAATACAGAATGCAATTCCTTTTCCTCTCTAGTGAAGATACGGATATGCTCTCATCTGTGTCTTTCAGATGAGGTAACTGAGGATCAAAGAGGGTTTGTGATGTGCTGAAATTTGAATAGATAGCTAAGCAGTCCAGTCATGATAAGAACCTAAGTCTTTTCACTCCTTCTTTAGTACATTTTCCCATATGCTCAATCCCCACTAGGCTGTGAGAGCCTTAAGGGTGAAAGCTATAATCTTACATATTTTTGTCACCAGAATGCCTGGCAGACAGTCTGTTTCTTTGGGATCACCAATAATAGTTAGAAGAATAAACACATCAATAAATGACTTGTTACATCTTGAAAGCAGCTTTCATGTAAAGGCAGAGGAAATGATACCTCCTTCCAAAGTGGTTTAACAATGTCCAGTGGTAACAATGTCCCATTTCAAAGGCAATAGTCCTGGGTGTGGTTTTGTCCCTGGTATATCTGTAGGTCCAGCCTTTTAGCACAGGTATAACGGGCAATGATGCCATTGCAAAGGCTGTGCTGACTAGTGAATTCTTTCAGACACAGAGGAGGAAGGAGTCAAACAGCAAAGTCAGAAGAGGTAGTTTAGAGCTGTCATCCCTAGTGCTCCTGGGAGCAATTTGCACTTAACACGTAAATCAGGTTCAGGGTCTGTCTAATTAATACAATGACTTTAGTGCCATTTGCTTCTCCGTCAGAATTCATACTGAATTCTGACACATGGTCATTGGGTTTATCAATAATGTGCCCCATAAATCCATTTAGCATTGTCTTTGGGGTGCCGCACCTTGTGAAGCTGTTTCAGTACCTTGAAGGTCCTTATCCAGCTCTGGCCTTGAATCTCAAAAAGGGTCAGAGGAACTTCAAGCTCTTGACTGAGTATAACATTACTGCTGTGATTTCAGTCCTTTGTGCGTGGCTGGAAGATCTGGTGAAAGATCTTAAAGCTTAGATGAGGAGGTTCCCTCCTACCAGGCTTTGGCATTCTTAGAAGGAGTCCTGGTGCTGGAGGAGTGTCTAGATTTGTTACTGGTTGTTTGTTTGCTCAGCGTCACTTCCTTTGGTTACCTGAGCCTCACCTATGCAGCATGACTCTGTGGGGCTGCCATCTATGAAACTGCTCCAGGCTGCAGAGCTAGGTCTGTAACCCAATCTGGTCAATCCAAGCGCTCTCTCTCCTGGGAATCTGATTCTTGGGCTGAGACACACAAGGGCGGAGGTGATTTATGCAAAGCCATTTACTTTTGAGGCAGTTCATGAGTCTCTACTTTCAAAGTCCCCTTTATTTCTGTGACCTTCCAAATACCCTTTCAATAAATATTTAGTTCTTGTTTGCATGTGTCAGGGTAGGTTTCTGTTACTTTCCTTTAAATACCTCTAAGTTATACAGATGTAGATAGTACATGATGGTTTATTATTTTTGCTTCCCAAAATGAAAATAACTTTGTTGAATGTTCTAGTAATGGTGGCACTATTATTATCTTCTTCTTATTAATATCTTCTTCTTATCACAGAGAAATAGCGGTAATAGCTAATGTTATTGAGCACTTACTGTTTGCTAAGCTCAGTGTTAGGAGACAGTGCCAAGGCTACAGTTTGGGCTTTGCTTGGATTCAAATCTAGGCTCTGTGAGCTCCTGGCTGTGTGACCTTGGGCAAATTACTTATCCTCTCTGAATCTCAGTATTCTCATTTGTAAAGTAGACATAATAAAAGTATTTCATAAAGCTTTAATTAGTTAACATATATGTCCACATTTGGCATATGGTAAATACTCAATATATGTCAGGCCCTGATTGTTACATGTTTTGGCTGAAAAAGAAATGGGGTTTGATTGAACTGATGTAACTTGCTTAAGAGAAAACAGCTGGCCAGGTGTGGTGGCTTGCGCCTGTAATCCCAGCACTTTGGGAGGCCAAGGTGGGTGGATCACTTAAGGTGAGGATTTCGAGACCAGCCTGGGCAACATGGTGAAACCCTGTCTCTACTAAAAATACAAAAATTAGCCGGGCTTGTTAGTGTGCACCTATAATCCCAGCTACTCCTGAGGCTGAGGCAGGAGAATTGCTTGAACCTGGGAAGCGGAGGTTGCAGAGAGCTGAGATCATGTCACTGCACTCTAGTCTGGGCAACAGAATGAGACTGTCTCAAAAAAAAAAAAAAAAAAAAAAAAAAAAGGGTGGGGCAAACAGCTATGATACAATGGGAGCTGGTATTAAATACAATAATGCTTGTGAAGTGCCCAGCACTGAGCCTGGCACATATAGAATGATCTTTATTTATTTTATTGTATTTTATTATTATTTTTTTTGAGACTGAGTCTTGCTCTATCACTCAGGCTGGAGTGCAATGGCACTGTCTCAGCTCACTGCAACCTCCGCTTCCTGAGTTCAAGCCATTCTCCTGCCTCAGCCTCCCGAGTAGCTGGGATTACAGGTGCTCGCTTCCACACCCGGCTAATTTTTTGCATTTTTAGTAGAGACGGGGTTTCACTATGATCATGCCTAGAATGATCTTTAAATTGCAGCTGCTATTATTCTTTTAAGTGGCTCATTAGCCTACATTTGGGAGGGAAGTGTGTGGAAACAATGCCCTAGGAAAAACTCAGATCATTTAGGCAGTCTCTCCTTCTTCTGCTATCACCTCATATGTCTTCCTTTTCCTCCCCCTTCCAGAGTCCCTATCAGGCCCCATTCCAGATAATCCCTGCTGCTGTGCTAAGTGATAACTGAGCTATTAGCTGGTGTTGAAGATAAAGCCTTTCCTAAGCCATTTGCATTTCAGTGGGGGAATTTCTGAGAACCTAGTGGCTCCCTCATTCAAAGCATTAGGGGGCATTGCTTTCTCCTCTAGGGACACCCTGAAGATGTCCCTTTGGAAGAGTTACTCATCCTTGCTGAGGTCTCATTAATTAACATCTTGCCTCGGGAGGGCCAGCCTGCCTGAACAATGCTTTCTACTGATCAGTTCTACAGTGGGTTACCACAGGCACTGTATGATTGCCACAGTAGGGGGAACCGTGGTCAAAGGCAGATCCTTATGGAATTGTAATATTGCAATATATGGGTATTTGTGTATGTGTATGTGTGTGTGTGAGATACATAATATAGTCCCAGGTAGTGTGCATTAACATGTATTATTTATTTCTGTTTTCACAGCAGTCCTAAAAGTTCAGTATTATTTACCCATTTTGCAGATGAAGAAATTGAGACCCGTTAGTGGGTATTGCTGTTTTCCCTTATCCAACATTCTCCCTCGCCTTTTTTTTTATTAACATATAGCTTATGATATAGTTGGGATTTGTGTTCCTGCCCAAATCTCATATTGAAACGTAATCCCCAATGTTGGAGGTGGGGGCCTGGTGGGAGGTGATTGGAACACGGGGGTGGGTGTCTCATGATGGTTTAGCACCATCCCCTTGGTGCTGTCCTCACAATAGTGAGTTCTTGTGAGATTTAGTTGTTTAAGTGTGTAGCACCTCCCACTTCCTCTCTTGCTTGTCCTTTTGCCATGTGACCTTCAAGATCCCTCTTTGCCCTCCGCCATGATTGGAAGTTTCCTGAGGCCTCTCCAGAAGTTGATGCTGGTGTTATGCTTCCTGTACTACCTGCAGAACTGTGAGCCAATTAAACCCCTTTTCTTATAAATTACCCAGTCTCAGGTATTTTTTTTTTTCATATAGCAATATGAGGATGGACGAATACAGCTGATCCTCCCTGACTCTTGTGCCTGAGAACTGACTAATTTAAATAATCTACCCCACTGGCCACTGGGATTGGTTCAGGAGTAGACATATGAGGCCACTGAGAGCCAGACTTGGGACTTTTGTAGGAGATTTAGGAATGTGCCTTTTCTGACTTAGCGGGGCTAAGAAAGCAGAACGAGCCTAGAGGAGAGAAGGGCTATCTTTGCCTACCTGAGAATAAAACCAACACCAAGGAAACAGAGGTGGAAAAAGAAAGGATGGTTTCAGTTGTTATAATGTGAACATCTGAATCCAGACATTCCCAACACTAGAATATTCCTGGACTTTTCAGTTTGTTGATCCACACGTCCTGTTTCGTGCTTAATCCAATCTTTGATCTGGGTATTCTGTCACTTGTAACTGAAAGAATCTTGATGAAGACAGACTCAGAGTGTTAAGGAATCAATGTTCGTGTCCCTGAAAAATTCATATGTGGAAGCCCTAGGGCCCCAGTGTGGTGGTTTTTGGAGGTGGGAGCTTTTGGCAGTAATTAGGTTGAGATGGTATCATGAGGGTGGGGCCCAAACAATGAGAATAGTGTCCTTACAGGAAGAGGAAGAGACCAGAGCTTTCTCTCTACACCATGTGAGGACACAGTGATAAGGTGGCTATCTGTAACACAGGAAGAGCTCCCTCACCAGACTCACTTTGGCACCTTGATCTCAGATTTTCAGCCTCCATAACTGAAAAATCAATGTCTAATGTTGAAGCCATACAGCTTATGGTATTTTGTTATGGCATCTTGAATTGACTAAGAGAGGTTAAGTGCCTCGTGTAATGTCATACAGCTAATAAGCAGCAGAGCTGGGATTTGAACTCAGGTGTTGCTGACTTCCAAGTCCATGAGGTCTCCATGGAAATATGAGCTCTGCTGGCAGAAGAACGGATGGAGTAGGTGCCAACATTAGTTTCAGCATGGAGAAGAAAGCCTGGTGATATGGTTTGGCTGTGCCCTGACCCAAATCTCAACTTGAATTGTGTCTCCCAGAATTCCTATGAGTTGTGGGAGGGACCCAGGGAGAGGTAATTGAATCATGGGGACCTGTCTTTACCTTGCTATTCTCACGGTAGTGAATAAGTCTCACATGATCTGATGGTTTTATCAGGGGTTTCTGCTTTTGCATCTTCCCCATTTTCTCTTGCCACCACCATATAAGAAGTGCCTTTTACCTTCTGCAATGATTCTGAGGCCTTCCCAGCCAGGTGCCACTGTAAGTCCAATTGAACCTCTTTTTCTTACCAGTCTTGGGCATGTCTTTATCAGCAGCATGAAAATGGACTAATACACCTGGGCTTGCAGGGGTTTTGGTAGGAGGATCAGGGACAGCTAGTTTACCTGGAGAAGAAACAGATGGCCTTTGAAATACAACCTAATTAATTTCACCACTTTACTGAGTTCAGTGTTGCTTGAACTTCAGTTGTTAAACTAACTAAAAATTGCTGTTTTTTAGTGCTTACCAGATGGGAAGCACTGTACTAATATCTTTGCAAGCATCATCTCATTCAGTTATCCAAATCACCCTAGGAAAGAGATCCTATTATCTCTTTTTGAATGACTTTCCCAAAGTTACACAAATAGTCAGTGGTGGAGCTGGGATGAAACCTGTTTTGGACTGAATCGTGTTCCCCCAAAATTCATGTCGAAACCCTAACCCCCAATGTAACTGTATTTGAAGAGATTACCTTCGCAGAGGTAATGAAGGTTAAATGAGGCCATTAGGATGGGGCCCTAATCCAGTACGACTAGTGACCTTACAAGAAGAGGAAGAGACACCCGAGTTCTCTCTCTCTCCTCGCACTTACGAAGAAAAGCTCATGCACTCAGCGAGAAGGCAGACATCCACAAGGAAGGGAGATCACGTTAGAAACGTAGTTTTCCAGCACCTTGATCTTGCACTTCTTGCCTCTAGAACTGTGAAAAAATTAATTCCTGTTGTTTAAGCCACTCAAGTTGTGGGATTTTATTATGGCAGCCCAAGTAGACTAACACAGAACTCAAGCCTACCTGGGTTCAAATCTCATCTTCTTAACCACCACATGGGACTGCTAACATCCACCTACCTGTGCCCAAATATTTAACATACAAAAAGACCTTTACAGCGAGTGCTCTGCAGGTGGGGCTGCTTCTTCATTACGGCTAGAATTGGTCCTGGAGTCCTAAAGCTAGAAGGATAAGTGCAAAGTCATATCTACTTGGCAGAATGAATCCAAACCTTTCAGCAGGTGCAAACTAATGTTTTCAGCTCTGCCATCCTTTCTGTCCTATGGGCTAGAATACAAAACAGTTCAGCCTCATCAAGAGAATACAATAAAACTCTTTGCTGGGAAAAGGATAGCTTTATTTCTGTTAAAGGGCCACATTGAGAGCCTCAGAAGCAACTCTCTTTGCAGGACAAAGGAACAATATTAGAGTGATGAATTAGTTCCTTACAACCCCATGACAGACTGATGGATAAATGCAGTGACAGACCCCAAATTTTATCTTTCTGCAAGTCTGCCCCAAAGAAAAAGTCTTTATCCTTATAGACGCTCTCTGAAAATGGGATTAAAACGTGGCAGAATGCCCCACTGTCTGGGTGACATTTGTTATTATTATTGCTGTGAAGTAAGAGCCAGGGTTCAGGTGTTAAAACCCAAGTGTGCGGTAATTATGGTAGCACTGAGGCTCAGCATAATATGCTTCCTGCATCTCTCTTATTTTGATAGCCGGCTATATTGGCAAGAGGCATATACCACTGGGGCTTAATAAGGTTTAGGGCTGTCCTGTTCTGACTAACTCCCTTTGTGGCCCAAATAAACAACACTATAAAAATCAACATGGGAAACCTTCCTTTCTTTCTCCTCAGAAACTCCTGCACAAAAGCCTTATTTTTCTGCCTTGAAAGTGTTTTTAACTTAAATGCCAATTTAATTCTGGAAATTGTCTGTGGAGGGCCAAGTGCATTATTATACTCTCTGTTATGATGAGGATAGGAGGATGTAGGAGGTGACATCAGTGGTTATGATAACTCTATATCTTTGAATCAGGGGTTGTCAACACTGACCATACATTGGAATCAACTTGGGAGCTTTAGAAAAGTACTAAAGCTTTTAGTACTTTTGGGTCCTAACCCAAGAGATTTTGATTTGGGTCCTAACCCAGAGATTTCGATTTTCTTGGTCCTGGGGTGCAGGCTGACCGATGGGATTTTATTTTAAGTGTCCCGGGTTATTCTGGTGCAGCCACAGTTGAGATCCACTTCTTTAAACCGATTTTAGAGTTCAGCATTTTCCCCATAAGCAGCTTAAAGTATAGGTAATAAATGGTATATGCTATGGTTTGTATGTGTTTGCTGTTGTGGTGGTTGGTTGTTTTTTGACACAGAGTCTCCATCTGTCACCCAGGCTAGAGTGCAATGGCGCGATCTCGGCTGACTGCAACCTCCACCTCCTGGATTCAAGTGATTCTCCAGCCTCAGCCTCCCGAGTAGCTGGGATTACAGGCACCCACCACCATGCCTGGACAATTTTTGTAATTTTAGTAGAGACAGGTTTCACCATGTTGGCCAGGCTGGTCTCAAACTCCTGACCTCATGTGATCCGCCTGCCTCTGCCTCCTGAAGTGGAGAGATTACAGGGGTAAGCCACCACACCTGGCCTGGGTGTCTTTTTTTTCCCCCTGAAACTCGTGTTGAAATTTGATCCCCAGTGTAGAGGTATTGGGAAGTGTTTGGGTCATGGGGTGGATCCTTCATGCATGGCTTGGTGCTGGTACTGCAGTAGTGAGTGGGGGCTGGCTCTGGTGAGACTGGACTAGTTCCCTTGACAGTGGATTGTTACAAAGCAAGGACACCCCTCGTGTTTTCCCTCTTTGCACATGTCTGTTTCCCTTTTCACCTTCTGCCATATTGTGTTGCGGTGCAAAAGCCCTCACCGGAAGCAGATGCCAGCACCATGTTTCTTTAACTTCCCAGCCTGCAGAGCTGTGAGCCAAAACAACCTTTTTGCTTTATAAAGTCCCCAGCCTCAGGTATTCTGTTACAGCAAGAAAACATGAATTAATACAGAATCTATGCTGTATAGGTAAATGTACTGTGTGACCTCGGACAAATTACTTGACCTCTTTATGTCTCCTCAATTTTCTCGCCTACACAATTTTGGTAAAGGAAATGCCTAATTCATAGGATTGTGATGAGGATTATTAAATGAAGTAATTATTGTGGCTGGCAGAAAATACACATTTGATAAATGTTGGCTATTATTGTTACTGCTATTGTTACTATCACCTGTTACATGATAAACCAGAAACTAGTAAACTAGAAACTAGTTTTATTTTTTAAAAAAAGTGAGGGAGAGGTATTTATTGATTCATGTAAACAAATATATGAAGTGGGTAAGGGTAGATCTGGTCTGAAGACAGCTGGGTCCATGGACTCAAAACCATCCATTGTTTTTTGCTGTCTCTCATTTTGCTTCCTTCTCTCATGTTAGCTTCAGGCTTGGGGACCAGCTTTTCTGCATAGGAGGGAGAGGCATTATATCAGACTGACCTGGCACACATTTTATGTCCGGAAAGGAAAAAGGGACTTTTCTCACCAGGTTCTGTTGGGAAAATGTCCTGAGGAAAGACTTTGACTGTCCAGAATTGAGTAACGTGCTCGTCACTGATCTGACCACTGTGGTTATGGAGGTGGGGTCTGCTCCCAGAGGGAAGAAAAGTGAGGTGCCTAGAAGACAAAAATAACAACCGCTACAATGATAAAGAGCCGCTTCTAATAAGAATGACTGTATCCCTTCCACAAATATTTATGAAGCATCTAATGAGAAACAGACATGGTTCTATACACTACTTTACAAGATGAGAAATGGACATTCCATTAAAAAATTACTGAAGTATAGTTTCATACAGTAAACTTCCCCCAGTTTTTGAGATATAATTCACATACAGTAAAATTGGATCTTTTAAAGACCTGTAATATTTTATACCTTTCGGTGCTATAGTAGGTGGTAGTAAATTTTGGAATTGGGAAGTGTCAGGCCTTCAACTTTTTTTTTTTTTTTGTAAAATTTGACAAACACAATCGGGTCCCACTACCACAATTAAGATACAGAATATTTCAATTATCCCTTAAATTGTCTTGTGTGTCTTTGAAGTCCACCCCTTTCTCTTCTCCCTGCCTATGCCAACCATTGATCTGTTTTTGGCCTCTATAGTTTGTCTTTTGCAGAATGTCATTTAAATGGAATCATAAAGCATGTGGCCTCTTTTCACTTAGTATTTGAGATTCATACAAATCGTTGTGTATATGAATAGCTTCTTCCTTTTTATTACTGAGTAGTAGTCCACGGTACAGGTATACTGCTGTTTGTTTATCCATTCACCAGCCAAAGGATATTTAGGTTGTTTCCAAGTTTGGAGTGATTGTGAAAACCTGCCAAAAGACTTGCATACAAAATTGTGTGTAAACATACATTTTAATGTTATTTGGTAAATGTCTGGGAGTGAGAATGTTGAATCATATGGTAAGTGTATGCTAGGCTCTATAAGAAATTGCCAAAATGCTTTCCAAAGTAGCTGTGACATTTTGCATTCCCATTCACAATGCATGAGAGTTATGGTTACTTCACCTTCTTAACAACATACGGTATTGTCAGTTTTTAAGGAGGCCCTTCTAATAGGTGAGTAGTGTTGTTTCATTCTGGTTTTGTTAATAATGGTGCTGAGCTTCTTTTTGGGTGCTAATTTGCAATTCATGTATTTTCTTCAGTAATGTGTGTGTTCAAGTTGTGTGTCAATTTTTTGACTTGTTTCTTATTATTGAAATGTAAGTGTTCTTTGTATATTCTGTATATAAGTCCAGTTATCAGGTATGTATTTTGAATACATTTTTTCCCAGTCTGTGGCTTGCTTTTTCATTCTCTTAACAATGTCTTTTGAAGAGCAGAAGTTTTACATTTTGGCCTAGTCAGATTGATCAATTTTTAAAAATTCGTGAATTATGTGTCATATCTAAAATACCTTTGCTTAATCCAAGATTAGAGAGATTTTCTCTATTTTTTTTTTTCTAGAAATGTTCTAATTTTAGGTCTACATTTGGGTCTATGATCCCTTTTGAGGTAATTATTGCAGATTATGCAATGTATAGGTTGAAGCTCATTATTTTGCTTGTGGATGCTGCTGTGATTTGAATGCGTCCCCCAGAGTTCATGTGTTGAAAACTAAATACCTAATGCAACAGTGTTGAGAGATGGGAACTTAAGAGGTCATTAAGAGGCTGGGTGTAGTGGCTCACACCTGTAATCCCAGTGCTTTGAGAAGCCCAGGTAGTGAATAGCTTGAGGCCAGAAGTTCAAGATCCCATTTCTATGAGACAAAACAAAACTAAACAAAAATTGCCAGGCAGGGTGGCGTACTCCTGTAGTCTAACTATTCAGGAAGATGAAGTTAGAGGATCTCTTGAGCCCAGGAATTCTAGCCTGCAGGGAGCTGCAATTGCATCACCGCACTCCAAACTGGGTGACACAGTGAGACCCTGTCTCTAAAGACAAAAGAAAAGAAAAGAAAAAAAAAAGGGTGATCAGGTCATGTGGGATCTGCTCTCATGAATGGACTAATGCTGTTATTGTGAGAATGGGTTCGTTATTGTGGGAGTGGGTTCGTTCTTGTGGGAGTGGGTTCCTGATTAAAGTGTGAGTTTAGCACCCTTTCCTCCCCTTTTTGTGCCTGCTCTTTTGTCCTTCTGTCTTTGGCCACAGGATGATGCAGCAGGAAGGCACTGCCAGATGCAGGCCCCCTGATCTTAGACTTTGCAGCTTCTAGAACTGTGAGAAATAAGCCTTATTTTTAAATAAACTACTCAATCTCAGGTATTGTGTTACAGCAGCATAAAACAGACTATGAAAGATATTCAATAATTATTTCAGTGTAATTAAATTGCTTTTGCACCTTTGTGAAAAATAAGCCGACCATATTTGTGTGGGTCTATTTCTGGATTCTGTTCTATCAATCTATGGGTTTTTCTCTTCACCAATACTATGTAGTCCTGATTACTGTAGCTTTATAGTCAATCTTGAAATCAGGTAGTGTGAATTCTTCAACGTTGTTCATCTTTTTCAAAATTATTTTTGAATTCTATTTCTGTTGCCTTTCTATTTAAAACTTAGAATCAGATTGTTGGTTTCTACAAAAAAAAAAACTTGCTGAGGGTTTGATGGAATTGCATTGAATTAGGAAGAACTGGCAACTTAACAATATTGAATATTTCAGCCCGTGAACACAGAATATGTTTCTATTTAGGTCATCTTTAATTTCTTTTATCAGTCTTTGTAGTTTTCACCACACAGATCTTGCACATATTTTTTCTAAATGTTTCATGTCTTTTGATGCTATTGTAAATGTAAATTTCAAAATTAGAAGTATAAGTCCTCCAGTTTTCTTTTTTTCAAAGTCGTTTTGTCTGTTTCTGGATTCTTTGCCTTTTTACGTACATTTTAGTATTAGCTTTCTGGAAAAAGCCTGCTGAGATTTTCATAGGAGTGGTCTTGAATCTATAGATCAATTTGAGAAGAATTGCTAAAAATAATATTGAGTCTTTCAATCCATGAACATGGAATATCTATCAATTTATTTAGGTCCTTTTATATTTTGGTCAGTAATTTTTGTAGTTTTCAGTGTACAAGTCTTGCACTTCTTTTGTTAAATTTATTCCTATTCTATTCCTTTTAATGCTATTGTGAACAGAATTGCCTTCTTAATTTCATATTCAGATTGTTCATTACTGGTGTATAGAATACAATTGGTTTTTGTATATTGATTTTCTATTTCTTCTTAAGTGTGCTTTGGAAGCTTTTGGTTTTCAAATGATTTGTCTAAGTGGTTGAATTTATTGGCATAAAGTTATTCATAACATTCTCTTGTTATATCTTAATGTCTGCATGATCTATAGTGGTGTCATCTCTTAAATTCTTGATATTGATAATTTGTTTCCTCTTGCTAATGGCTTATTAAAATTATTGATTTTTAAAATTATATTTTAAGTTCTGGGATACAAGTGCAGAATGTGCAGGTTTGTTACATAGGTATACACTTGCCATGGTGGTTTGCTGCATGCATCAACCCATCATCTACATTAGGTATTTCTCCTAATGCTGTCCCTCTCCCAGGCCCCCAACCCCTGACAGGCCCCAGTGTGTGATGTTCCCCTCCCTGTGTCTCTGTGTTCTCATTGTTCAATTCCCACTTATGAGTGAGAACATGTGGTGTTTGGTTTTCTGTTCCTGTGTTAGTTTACTGACAATGATGGTTTCCATTACTGGGAATATACCCAAAGGATTATAAATCGTTCTACTATAAAGACACATGCGCACATATGTTTATTGCAGCCCCGTTCACAATAGCAAAGACTTGGAACCAACCCAAATGCCCATCAATGATAAACTGGATAAAGAAAATGTGGCACATATATACCATGGAATATTATGAAGCTGTACAAAAGGATGAGTTTATGTCCTTTGCAGGGATGTGCATGAAGTTGGAAAATTGATATTTTAATGCACCAATTTTTTTCTCAACTGTTTTTCTCTTTTCAACTTTATTGATCTACTCTTATCTTTATTATTTACTTTCTTTTGCCTGACTTGGATTTTATTTCTTTTACTTTTTTTTTTTTTAGTTTTTTTAAAGTGGAAGCTTAGGCTATGGTTTGAGACCTTTCTTATTTTCAAACATAAGTATTTAATGATATAGAGTTCCCTGTAAACATTGTTTGTGTTCCACAAACTTTGATATGTCAAAATTTCTTTTTTATTAAATTCAAAATATTTCCGAATTTTCATTGTACCTTCCTATTTAATCCATGGGTTGTTTATAACTATGTTGCTTAATTTCCAAGTATTTTGATAGTCTCTATATATGTTTATATTGGTTTGTAATTTAATTTCACATGGTCGCAAAATATACTTTGTATTATTTCAGTATTTTAAATTTGGTAAAGTTGTTTTATGGCCCAGAATATCTTGCTGAACGGTTCATGTGAACTTGAATGCAATATGTATTCTGTTGTCGTAGAGTGGAATATTCTGTAAATGTCAATTAGATAAAGTTGGTTCATAGTGTTGTATATCCTTGCCGATTTTCTGTCTATTTCTTCTGTCAATTACTAAGAGAAAAACTGTGAAGTCTCCAAGTGCAAATGTCTGTTTTTTTAGTCCCATAATTTTTTTGCTTCATGTCTCTTGAAGCTCTTGTATTAAGTACATATGTATTTTCAATGTTTATGTCTTCTTGGTGAACTGATTCCTTTATCATTATATAAAGTCCCTTTGGTAATATTTCTTGCTCTGATGTCTACTTTGATACTAATATAACCACTCCAGATTTCATTTTGTTGTGTTTTGAAACTATTATTTTAAATCAATATATGGTTTTGGATAGCATTTCCATGGTATTTGTAGTTTCATTCTTTTACTTTTAATGTATCCATATCTTTATATTTAAAGTAGGTTCCATGTAGGCAGCCTATAGTTGGGTCTCACTTTTTAAAATTCAGTCTGTCAATCCCTGTCTTTTAATGTGTGTATTTAGACCATTTACATTTATTGTCATTATTAATGTTGGGTTAAAATACAACATCTTACCAGTTGGGAATTAATATTGATGTGCTTTCTTTTTGTTACATCTGAATCTTCTGTAATTCTCCATATGGTCTCTGCTGAGCTGTGGCAAACAGAGGGGAAGAGGTTGTTCCATTCTGAAGAGTGCCAGTGCCAATGGGGTCTCTAGTAGAGGTCAGCTATGCCCAGCCTATTGCACTGCCACCTAGATCTCAAGCAGCAGAAACAGCAATGTGGCAGACTGACAAAATGGCCAGTTATTCAACAAAACCCTTGATGGGTAGTATCTCATTAACATGGTAGATACAATCATTATACCACCAGTGTACAGATGAGAAAATTGAAGCTCAGAGAGACTAAGTGATCTGACCAAGATTATGCAGTGGCAGAACTAAGATTTGAGCCCAGGTCCATTTGAATTTGAAATTTAACATCTTAATCACTATGTGGACAGACTATAGATACATAATTTGAAGGCATACATTAATGATCTTAATCCAAATTGTTATCAATATGTAAGTTGAAGGATGTAATTAAATTTTCAACCTTGTGAGGGGTTTCTCCCCTTAAGGTAAGATAATACAAACCTGTTACCTGTTAGTGGCTATTTTTAAAAGTGGCTATTTTTAAAAAGATGAAAGATAACATGCTACACGGATGTGGAGACATTGGAACCCTTGTATGCTGTTGGTGGGAATATAAATTAGTACAGCCATTTTGTTGAAGAGATATCTGCACTCTCATGTTCATTGCAGCATTATTCACAACAGCCAAGATACGGAATCAAACTGAGTGTCCATTAATAGATAAATAGATAAAGGAAATGTGGTATGTATACACAATGGAATACTACTCAACCTTAAAAAAGAAAATGCTGCCATTTGGAACAACATAGATGAATCTGGAGGACATTATGTTAAGTGATAGAAGCCAGGCACAGAAAGTCAAATACAACATGATCTCACTTATATATGGAATCTTAAAAGTAGAATTTGTAGAAGCAGAAAGTAGAATAGTAGTTACCAGGGGATGACTGTCAGGGAGATGTTGGTGAAAGGAAACGAAATCTCAAGAGGAATGAGTTGAAGACATATATTTTATAATATGGTGACTGTAGTTAGTAACAATATATTATATTCTTGAAAATTGCTAAGAGATTAGATTTTAAGTGTTCTCACTACAGAAAATAATAGGTATGTGAAGTAATGTATATGTTAATTAGCTCAATTTAGCCATTCCAGTGTGTACATATTTCAAAACATTATCTTGTGCATGATAAAGATATACAATTTTGTCAATTACAAGTTAACTAAAATTTAAAAAATTGGTATTTTATTTGCCTTTATTAGAAATCCAGTAATCAATGGGAGACAAGGAAACATAATCGAGCTGAAGACTCAATCAACTTGTACTGATGAATTGGCCAAGGGACATATCTGCTAATTTGCTCATTTCTTGGGTTTGTAGAAATGCAGGGTACAGATGATCGCTTCAGTGGAGAAAGAAGCTCTCTAAATGAAGATAGCAAGTGGTGAAGCAGAGTGATTCTGACATCCGCTAACTAGATAAGTACACCGACTCCACCAGCTCATTGCTGCGCTTTCATTCTACCCTGTGGAATCCCCTTTTAGCCAATCCTTGATCAAATAATGAACCTATTGCAGAAATAAATTATGGGGAAGCACGTCCATCACTACCTCTGTAACTCAGAAAAATCAAGCTTTTTTCTGTTCTACGCTGTTTCCTGTCATGCATAATATAGCAAATTAATTAGTGGATCTGGCGGCATTTGCTAATACAATTTCTCTCCCTTGCTTGAGGTGAATTATGTTCATGCTTCAGTCACTTGAATATTACTCTTCCATGTTTGAGGGAATTGTGTTATCAGGTGATTATATTGCACACTATCTGATTCTAATTAAGCCAGAAAATAGTGACATTGTACAAGAGGAGAATGTTTCACAGTCTGCACTACCCACCCCCTTGTTGCTACATCGCATGTTTTAGGGCTTTTTGAGCTGTACTTGGGCTATTTTCTGATGTTTACATTGTCTTACTCTTCTCCAGACACTATGGCTTCTTGGGCATTGCCTTCATCTTCTAGGTAATTTGTATAAATTGAGTCTTGGAAGACATAATGTTTACACTTGTCTTTTTTTTAAAGTCAGAAGCATAATGCACAGTAGCAACTGTGAGCATTTCAGATGATATCAAAGAAGAAAATGTGCTGTTTTGTCAAAATCATTCGTGTAACTTGGAAAGAAAAATTTCTGAGAGAAGAAAAACTAACATTTTAGAGGGGAAAGGGAGAAATGGGCTATAAAGATGAATTGGGGAAGCAATGTAATATAGAGGTTAAGATCATGGGCTTGTGGTGCAGGGTTTGACTTCTGGTTCTGTCTTTATCTGATACTATTTCTTTCTCCTTACACGATAATAAGTACTCAGGAGTTAATTGATTTGCCAAAGGTCTAATGATGAGGTAGTAAAAGATCCAGGGCTGGACCTCCCATTCCAGTTTTCCTTTTTTTTTCCTACACCCTATTAAATGCCAAGCCCTGATTCTGCCAGGGTGGAGAGTGAAGGAGAGCCTCTGGAGCCATCAATTACAGCAGGTCACTGGGTATCAGAGTCTCTTTTCTCATGAGGATAAAGATGTCCTTTTGAGTTAGACTACATTCACCCTTCATGAACCTTGGGGACATTGATGGCAGGGAGGGGTTTCTAAAGCTTTAGACAACTCAGAGGTGAAACAGGCACCATGCTGCAAATGAAAGGCACTTTTATAGTTGGTTGAAAAAAATATAGCACATTACTTTAAACTTAGAAAGCCCAAGTGCAAGGTACAGTCCAGTGTGGTCTGCAGGCTTCGGTCTTTTGTCCCTGTTCAACAGCTGGTAAAGCTGGGAGAGGTAATCACTGATGGAGACTTGCTCCTGTTGGGATAATCTTTCTCAGACCATAGGCCTGCCATTTTCCAGACTTTTTCTTTTGAAGAAATGGGCTCCTACCTTGCAACAGCAAATTATGTAATTCAGGTTGAACCTGGCTCTTTTTTTCCCGCTGATCTCTATCTTCCTTGGTGAAGACCACTTGGCCTCTGCCTCCCTGTTAGATATTATTCTTGGCCTGTGTAAGCAGTGGAAAGCCAGGCTTTGGGCAAGATGAAATGGCACCTTCTGGGTTGGTGGAAGGAAAGGGCTATTTCTTTGGGCTACTTGAAGGACCCGGAAAGCGAAGGAAAAATCATGTCTTTCTTTGCAGAATTTCTGCTGTGGAAAGAGGCAAAGCCGATCAAGAGACGGAGATCCTTGATACATATGTACTGAATAGCTACTATATTGCAGGTCATATTCTGGGTGCTGGGGAGATAGCTGAACAAAACAGACAAAAATCCCTGCCATGAGGAACGAGGAATAGGTGTTTAATATGATGTGGTAGAAAAAGTACAGGAATGAAGGTCCCAAACCTGGCCTTTTTACGAGTTTATAGTCCAGTGGGGAGAAATAGACATGAAGCAACAACAAAAAGAGAAACATATATAGTATATTGCAAGGTGATAAGTTTAATGAAGAAAATTAAGCACAGAAAAGAGATAACAAAAGCAGAGAAGAAATGGAGGAGGTTTCTATTTAAAAATAGGGAAGTCAGGGAAGGCTTTCTGGAACAGAAGAATTTTGAGCAAAGACTTGAAGAAGCAAGAGAGTGAACCATGTAGATATCTGCGGGAAGAATGTTATGGGAAGCAAACTCAGCAAGTGGAAAATTCCCAGTATGTTTTAGGAAGAGCAGCAAGGCCAAGTGTGGTGGGGCTAGAGAGAGTGAGAGAGAGCATGGGAGAGTGGTGAGAAATGAGGTCATCTTCAATGATTGTAGTTTGCTTAACTTGTGGCTGCTGGCAAGACTGGAAGAAGTAGTTTGAGTTGTTCAAGAAGGACTTACTAGGTATATGGGATCAGACTAGGCACTAGGCTAGACCCCAGGATAGGAAAGGTGACTCTGCATTCAAGGATAAAGTAGTTTAGTTCAAGATTGAATATTGGCCCATATGGAACCTTAGAAAACAGTGAGGCTCAGGTGTGCTACATATAGATAGCTGAAGGAAGAGAGAGGGTTGTAGAGGATTGAATTGGATATAAGGCTCTGGAGGCAGACTGCCTGGGTATGAATCACAGCTCCATCACTTATTAGTGGTGTGATCTTGGGAAAACCACTTCACCATCTGAGGATCAGTGTTTACATCTATAAAATGGAGTTCACAATGGAAGGTACATTGCAGGAGTGTGTGAAGATTTAAGACAGCACATGTTTAGCAAGTGCCATGTACATTGTGAGCCCTCAGTAAATATGAGCTGACATTCTTATCATTCACTGAGGTAGTTAGAGAAGGATTCTGTAAAGCTTGAAACCATGGAGTTAGCGAGGTGCCATGGACTCAACTCAAGGGAATTTCCACTAGACTGCTCTTAACTTCTCTTAGATGGTGCTTGGATAGATTGAATGTGACTGAAATAGTTTTTTGGTGCTGGAAGCATCATAAAGAGAGAAGACCAGCGGATTAGAAATAAAAGAGTGATGATTGTGCCTTTACCAACAGTATGTTGCTATGGAGAAGAAGGCCCTCAAGGAAAAAGAGGAAAATGTGATCAAATATATCAGCATGGGTTTGAACAAGAACAGTGAGGACAATGTTCATAGTTGGCTGACTAGAGTAGTGGCAATAAGAATGACAATTTATTGAGCATTTGCACATGTTATCTCATGTAGGGCTTATCATAGTCCTATAAGGTGGGTACTCATGTTATCTTTATTTTGCCACAGAGGAAGTGAAGGCTTACAGAAGTGAGGTGATATGCTAAAGGTCACACAGCTAGTAAGAGGCAGATCTGGGACTCAACTCAAGGGAATTTCCACTAGACTGCCCTTAACTTCTCTTAGACTGTGCTTATATGGCTTGCATGTGACTGAAATAGATTTTTGGTGCTAGGGGCATCATAAGGCGGGAGGTCTAGCAGATTGGAAACAAAGGGATGGTGGTTGTGCCTTTACTAACAGTGTATTGAGCTATGCTTGTTTATGTTCTTATGATCTCTTAGGAACAGAGACTTGGTTCTTTCCTGTCTTGAGAAGGAAAATCTGACTGCTGGGGTATGGCCATCCCCTAAAATATCGAAAAGACATCTATTTCCACTTTCTTCCTCCTCATACCTAGGAGACAACAAAGTGGATTTCCAGTGGTATTTCCAACATGAGTAGAATGAACTTTTCTTGGTAAAAGTTGACTTTCTTACTAAAGGACGAAATGTATAGGCTCCTCAATTTGAGGCATGGGATTTGATGGGCAGCTGGACTGAGCTCAAAGACATCCCCACAGGGAGGCAAAGCTGGCTGGCATATGTGGAAAGAGTGAGTGGCTCAGGGAATAGATGCTGTGAGCCAGGTTGTGAATTTCCAGAGTCCAGGGATTAGAGCCACTTGACATTCACTTTAGGTGAACTGTGTTGTCTTACATCCTGTTTTTCATGAATACTTTGAAAATTTTTATTTTATCCTTTTAATTTTTTTTGAGACAGAGTCTCTCTCTGTTGCCCAGGCTGGAGTGTGGTGCTGCTATCTCTGTTCACTACAACCTCTGCCTCCTGGGCTCAAGTGATTCTTGTGCCTCAGGCTCCTGAGCATCTGGGACTACAGGCATGCACCACCATGACTAGCTATTTTTTTCTTGTATATTTAGTAGAGACTGGGTTTTACTGTGTTGGCCAGGCTGGTCTTGAACTCCTGGCCTCAAATGATCTGCCCACCTTGGCCTCCCAAAGTGCTGAGAGTATAGGTGTGAGCCACCATGCCCAGTCTTTCGTGAATATTTTTGAGGTATGGAGTAACTCTTATAAATTTTAAAACAATATTTCAAATTCCTAACTCTTCTTGAAGCAATAGGTCTTATGGGTGGCTAGTTTATTTCTTCTCTTTTCAGTTAATGATTGAGTTCATTGAGCCCTTACTAGGTGGTAAGCACTGTCCGAGGTGCTGAAGGAAGAGACCAAGATAGGATTACTGTATCTCAGAAGCTTGTATTTTAGAGAACAACAAAGTACCATGTACATTTTATCATGTGCGTTTAGCTTGTTATATATGAAAATGACTTTTTACCTACAAGTGATGAACACAAGTCATGGCTTTTAAAGGCAACTTGTTCAATTCTGACAAATCATACTCTTGGTCAACCCAATTTACTCAATCAGTGAATCAGTATTTCCTTCAATAGTCCTGGGATAATGAAGAGTTGGTAAACATGTTACGTAAAACTTTAGGAATTAAGAATATTGGACTCTTCCTGAAGACAGGATATTTTAAATTCAGGACTAGGCACTCCTGAACCATATATTCTAGGGAAAATCTAGAGAAAAAATAAAAGGAACTTATCAATGTTTGATTGTGTGATCTTGGGTAGCTTCTTGTGCCTGATTGTTTTTGTCATTTAGAAAATGATAGAATTAATCTGTACATTGATAATGAATTCCCTTTAAGTTCTAGAATTCTATAGTTTTGGTATTGAACTGAAATTACCATGACAAGGGATTTTGATAGATGTTGCCTAATTGCCAACCAATGAAATGTTTTCTACAACTCCACCCCTGCTATTTTGGCATTTTATCTTTGTTAAGTGAAAAATGATACGTGTTGCTTTGAACTTTGTTGTTTTAATTTATTGTGGAAGTTGAGTGGCTTTTCATATATATTAAATTTGATTGGTTATTTTATTTAAAAAATTGTATGATTTTGGCATCCAGGTAAGACACTGTGAAAGTTACCTTGTAATTAAGTTCTTGGGTGATTTATTGGAGGCCTTAATATTATTATAATGGATACTAGGGGCTGTCTAAATGCCACTGTACTTGGTTATCAAGCACAATGCCATTTAAATTTTTTTCAAAAAATTTTTGATGACATTCTTTTTATTAACAATTTACTTTTTTCCCTTGATTGAAAAAACTAACACTCAAGTTTGAAAGAGAAATACTAATTTTCAGGGCTGCTGCAAACCTTTTTGAGTTTGAATACTAATCTTGCCACTTACTGCTTGTGTGACCTTCAGCAAAGTGCTGAATTTATAGGAACCTCAGGTTCATCATCTGTAAGTTGGGAATAATAATAAAATCTGCCTCAGAGATTATCGATAGAATTAGCTGAAATAATGCATGCAAAATGCTTAGTTTATTGCCTGAAAACTTATTAAGGATTAATAAATGTTATTTATTATTATTTGTTATTTTAATCAACAGTTGTACTGGAGAGCTATTTCACAATAATTATGATTATAATGAAAATGATAATTAAAATAATAAGACCCCCACAGTTTCTGATTTAGAATGTGTCTGGGGAAGAGCCTGAGGATGTGTCTTTCTAACACATTTTGGGGTGATGCTGATGCTGGTAGTCCAGGCACCATGCTTGGAGAACTACTGTTCTAAGCATCTGAACAATGTGATCTCAATGGGTCCTTACCAGATCACTCTAGGAGGCAGGTTCTTTTATGATGGTGCTTTAATAAGTGAGGGATTAGGGAGGTTTAATAGCTTGCCCAAAGTCCCGCAGCTTGGAAGTGATGGAGCCAAGAGTTAAAGCTTTAAGTTCTTCTTTCTACCTGTGATTACTTATGTTGAGCTCTAAACCATTGATCTCCTGTATCCACCCCCTTGATGTCTTCTCTCACCACCTTTCCCAACTCTAAGCTATTGCCAATTACTATCACCATCCCCTTGTCCACACTCTTGATTCCTGTGTCCCATCTCTTGCATTGTTTGCTTGGCATGGTCACAATCCTGGTTAAATTCAACTCTCTGCCTACTCTGTGCCTGCCCTTGAGAAACTGAACATGGCTGGAGAAACATACAAAACTACTCCCACCTTGCCAGGAACCTCGAATGAGCCCTTAGCACTGCCAGAAGATCACACTGCACTTTCCTAGCCCATGCATTCTGCATCTTTCTTTTCTGTTTCTTTAAAAATGTATATTATGGTGAGAATGTTTAACATGAGATCTACCCTCTTAGCAACTGTCTAGATGTACAATACAGTGTTGTTAATGATTGGCACAATGTTGTTCAGCAGATCTCTAGAACTTATTTGTCCTGCATGATTGAGACTTTATTGATTAGCAACTTCCTCTTTTCCACTTCCTCTAGCCCCTGGCAACTACCATTCTACTTAATGTCTCTGTGCATTTGACTACTCTAATTTCCTCATATAAACAATATGATATATCTGCAACTACACTCATGCAATATTTGTCTTTTTGTGACTGGCTTATTTCATTAAGCAAAATATCCTTATGGTTCATCCAAGGATATTGCAGGATTTCCTTATTTTTTTTAAGTGTATATATATACCATATTTTCTTTATCCATTCATACATCAGGGGACATTTAGGTTGTCTCCACATCTTGGCTATTGTGAGTAGGGCTGCAGTATACATTGGAGTGTTAATATCTCTTTGAGATCCTGATTTCAATTCTTTTGGATAAATACTCAATAGTGGGATTGCTGGATTGTATGGTAGCTCAGATTTTTTGAGGGAGAAGGAATCTCCGTAATGTTTTCTATAGTGTCTCTCACTTTCTTCAACACCTATTTTACGTGTCTCTTTTCTTCTCCAACCCCATCTCTTTCCCATTCTTACTCTCAGCTGATGACCATGTTTCTTTGCTCATTCAGAGAAATAAAGCAACCAGAAGGGAATTCACACTGAATTCCATAATCTCATCTCCCCACATTCTGGCATCTGCACTCACCCACTCCAGCCTCTCACCTGTGCCCATAGGTGGAAGGAGGGAAGGAGGTTCACAGTGGGTGTCTGGAGAGCTGGCGATGTTCTGTTTCTTGAGTTGGGTTCTGGTAGTATAGGAATATTTAGATTACAATTCCTTAAGCTGCGTACTTATAATTCATGCACTTTTCTGTATGCATGTTATTTGTCAATAAGTCCAAAAGCAAAACAACAACAACAACAAAATAATAAACTCATTGGAGTTTAGGATGAAGCAGGAATAAGACTTATTTGCCTTTGAAATATTAGTTCTCAGCCAAAGGAGATCCTCAACCCCGTTCCTCCCCACCAAGGAGGCATGTGGCAACTGAAAGTGATGGAGCCAAGTGATGGAGACATTTTTGGATGTCACAACTGGGGAGAAGGTACTCCTGGCATCTAGTTTGTAGAGGTCAGGGATGCTGCTAAACATCCTACAGTGCACAGAATAGTCCCCTACAATAAAGAATTATCCAGCCCCAAATGCCAAAAGTACTGAGATTGAGAAACTTGGCCTCAAAAGAACCTGTCTGAGACACTCCAGGATCACTTGAACATAATTTCATCCACCATAGTCTTTGCTGATACCAAGCTCCTTATTTACTGAATTCGGACAATGTTTCTTTTCCCAGGGGAGCATCTGAGAGCAGGAGTGGATTTCATTTGCTACCTCGTAAATCTCTGAAATGGAAAACAGGTCTGAATATTCCTGTCTCTCTCTCTCCTAGTCTTTGAAGCCCTCCAAAGTGGGCCATGGCAGTTAGCTCACAACAAATTCCCCAGACACAATTTAAATGTCATTTCAGGGCTGGGACTAGGGCATGAATATTTAAGATATAAATTGTTTGGGTTGTGCCTAAATCTTTTATGCGTTTTACTGGATGAGAAAAATGAGTTACTACTTTTTGATAAAGTTCACTTTCCTTTCATATTATTAACAAACCCAGCCAAGTGAACCAGACTGCATCTGCCAGAGAAAATAGGGATGCTTGTTTGCGGGATGATATTAGATTCTGTTCCCAGCATGCCATATTTATGGTTCAAGAATCAAAGAACAGGTAGGAGATTTGTCTTAGGTCAGTGTGTCCTTGCCAGTGAAAGTAGCTTACCAAATACACTTGGGAGGGGAGTTTGGGGGAGTAGTGGTGGAGAGTAGAGGTGAACTTAAATGGTTGAACTCTAGGTGAAGAATTAAGTACCCTGAGAGTTGATTTTACAGAAATATTGAAATCATCAGATACTAACTCCAGAGATTAGTCTTTTCTTATTCCTCAGTTTAAATCCCAGGGGACGGGTACAGAGCAGAGGCAAAGAAAAAGAAACACAAGGAAAAACAGAGACACACACAGAGAGAGAGAGAGAGAGAGAGAGAGAGAGAGAGAGATTGATTTAACAAGTTCCATGGACTTCAGAAAGAATATCTATTTTAATATTTTTGGAAGAAATTATGCTTCCTACATCTCATTTCCAACCCCTACCCAGAAATTAATTTTGAATGTTAATATGAAAGCAACCTCTCTCTTCTCTGAATGCTGCTTTTGATTCTGACAGGGCATCTAAAAGGCTGCTATTAGACACATTTTCATTAACTAATACGCTAGTTCTTGGGCAAAACATGAATTTTTTGTCATCTCATGTGAAAATTGTAAAAAGCCATAATTATGAAGAAAATCACTAATTGTAAGGCACAAAATTTGTTTGCTAAGAATAGTCATTAAGGAGCGACAAAAGCATTAGTAACTTCAATATCAGAAAACAACTATTAAAATGCAAGTGGAATCAAGGCATTTGTCCAGACATAATAATGGCTTTACATTTACAGGTCTATAATTATGGTTTGATTTGAGACATTGTTGGGACTTTTCAAGAAACAATATAGACTAGGGCTAAATATGTAAAGTACCATGGCTTTTGGATTCCAAATTACAGACTCAAGTTTTAATTTCTAGAGAATATTACTGTAGGGAAAGTTACTCAATGATATTGTCAATGCTATTATTGCTTTAGGATTGTGATGAAGTGGTCAAAACCAGGACAAAGAATAATATTTCTGTGGCCCAGACATTTTATGATACTGACTTTGCAAGCAAAGTACCTGGCAGCTGACAGCAAGTGAAGTTTGCATATCACTTCATGATGTATGTCCCTTCTAAAGAGTAGCTTTTATTGTTTCTGCTTTCTGACAAATATCCTCTTTGCAGAAAATTAGGAAAATACAGAAAATTGCAACGAAGAAATTTTAAGTTCTTCTTAATTCCATCAACAATAGAGAACCAGTTAACATTTTGGTGCCTTTTCTTCTTTTTATTTCATTTTAAACTTTTGAAGTATAATAATCATGTGATAAAGTAAACAAATGTTAAGTATCCAGTTTAAAATGAATTTCTATCTATATCTCCATGTAACCACCACCTAGATTAAGATAATGAACATATCCAGTAAATTTCCTTCTTTAATGCTCTTTTCTAGTCAATACTCACTTCCCTGCCTCCCTCATCCTAGGGTACTATTATTGTGGTTCTTCTCACAATAGATTTGATGATTTTTTAATTTAATGTAAATGGACTCCTACAGAATATCCTCTGTAGGTTTGGTTTCTCTCACTCAACATTATATTTGTAAGATTCACCTAGCTTATTGCATATAGCTATAGTCTTTTTCATTGCTGTGTAGTAGTTCATCATCTTTTATACTGTTATCCATTGATGAATATTGAGTTGTTTTCAGTTTTTAGCCATTATGAATAAAAAACAAACATTCTTAAAAATGTCTTTTGTGGATTTTCAGTATAATCTTTTGGATTCCAGTCCTTTTTTCGTGTGTGTATATAAGTGTAAATTATAAAGAAGGTTGAATTTACTTTATTTTTCTCCATCTCCATCTCTATCTGCATCTCAAACTCTATATTCTTATTAATCACAGGAATTCAATGTCTTCTAGGATACCAGGCTGTCTTGGGATCCCTGCCATGCGTGGACATTGACTGGGGGCAATCATGGGGAAGCAACATGGCCCTACACATGTAACTCTTTACATTCTTTAGATGTATAGACTTTTCTCATTTACCAGGCCAGCATGTTTCTAGCCGGGTTTTCCTGGGATTTAGCCCTAGTTATTGGCCTGGTATCCAGGAGAAAAGGTAAGGGAAGGCTTTTGACTATTGCCTTGCCAGGAAAATGTTCTAAAGCACCTTTCAGAAACAGTGGAGCTCCTACTAGGGAAGAGCTAGCTACCTGTACAAACCCAGAGAGTCTGGAGGCAGAGCAGGCAGGGCAGTGTTGCAGAATCTGTATTCTCAGCAGCATCCATCCAGATGTCTCTGTCTCGTGTTTTAAAATCTCAAGTTTTTCCCACTAGAACCTTGAGCTTTAAATAACAGGCCTACCTTGGTTGAGCACTCAAACATCTCTGAAGTGCTGCAACTATAACAATCAGGTCATCAGTCTGCCTTTCAGCTCACTCTGCCCTTCCATTAGAGAACACAGTTTTTAAATTTTTTAAATTTTTATTTATTTTTTATTTTTTTGCTAGCTATCACAGAGGATCTCTGGGTCTCACTTTACCATTAATTGTTTGATGATAGCTTTCAGTCTCTCAGTATCCTTCTACAGGGCATCAATATCACTAGGTAGTAACTAGCCAACTCTCCTGACTTTGAAGCATGGTTGGCTCCATATTTTCCAATCGCTTATATCACTACATTTGATACTGCATTTCTTCCCACTGGGACATTCTTCTATGTCCCAGTGAAGTTTTCAGCAACCCAGCCACCACCTTTGGTCAAGGACCATCCGTGTTCCATCTACCAGTCAGGACACCATCTTCTTCACCTGCTGGGCAGTGGGTGAGCCAGTCTTAAATTCCCATGTTACCACTTGTTTTCTTGCACCACTTCTCGCCTCACTTATGTTAGTCCCAGTCCTCTGAGAAGCAGACACCAAGACAAGGTCAAATATGCAAGGATTTTATTATGGAAAATGCCTTTGAAAGAAAATGATGAGGGAGCTAGAGAAGGCTGGAGGAGACATCAGACTGCAGTGCAAGTCTGACCCCCAAGTGAAGGAGAGAGGGACAAAGGTTGGGTGGAAATGTCCTAGACTGTCATGCTGTGTAAGGAAGGTTCACAAGACCATCAGGGAGTTCTTGAGCCAAACTTGGCTGTTAGAGGAGTCTCTCACCTCCCAGGAAAGGGCTTGTCTTGGTATTCCTGCTGTTCTCAGACGTTAGTTGGATGCAGTCCATGGAAAGCATGACCTCTGTGAAAATGCAATAATAGATTTTCAGGAAGCTCTTGGGATTTTGGTCAATTACACTCTCTGTAGCTGAAAGTCTATGAGGTGCATTTTCGTGGTCACCACAAATAGGATCAGCACAATACCTGTAAGTCTCCATGTTAGCTACAGTTATGATTTCCTTACATACTTCTACATTTAGAGTGTTGCTGATTTGTAGTTTCATAAATAATGCTGCTTTGAGCGTTGACATAATTCATTGTTTCCTTAAGATAGATTTTTGGAATTGGAATGGTGGGGCAAGAGGATGTGAACTTTAATATTCTTGATACAAGGTTGCAAATTGCCTTCCTGAAAGGCAAGACCAATTCACCATGCCCCCATCCCTTATGGAATACAAGGTGCTTGCTTTCCTTACTCATGTGAGGTGCTTCTGTGTTCCGGATAGATAAGAGGTCATGCTGTGCAATGCAGAGGACTGGTGGGATTCATGACACAAGCTGGTGGGAAAGGGAAGACAGAATGATCAGGGGTACAACATGAAATGATTTGTATATGAGTTTAGCTTGACTGAGATGGTTAGTTTGGGAGAAGGTCATGGATGACGTGGACATAGCAGAGGGAAGGCTCCACTTCATAACCTCCTCATGCCATCCATATGTTGGGGAGGTCTTGTGTGTTTCCTATAAGATGCTTCCTGGCCAAAATGTCACACTGTGAGCTCTATGGGGAAGCCTATGAATACCTAGCTCACTGCTGTATTTCTACCACTTAGCATAGTTAATAAAACAGATGTCCTGTATTTACATTTGGGTTTTAGAGAAAGAGAGAACTTAAGAGTTTTCTAGGAGCATATTGTATGACTGTCCATGTGGAGTAATGGGAAGTGCTCTGTATTTACCTGGAGTTGAATCCTGGCTCTGCGGAAGACCTACTGAACCTCTGAGTCTCCATTTCATCATGTGTAAAATGTAGTAGCAGATGGAAGTAGAGGCATTTATCTGCCATTCCCCTTTCTCCCTTCCCCATTTCCCCTTCCCCTTCCCCTTCCCCTTCCCCTTCCCCTCACTCTCGCTCTCAGCTGCCTGTTTTCTATTCCCCCTCCCTAAGAAATCCAATCTGCCTTTTGGGGGAATTATCTCTCCCTAAAATGCAGTCTTAGTGGCTTAATAATCCATGGTTCCTATCAACCTCCTGGACTAGATCAGGGACAGGCATGTGATTTAGGATATGGAATTCTGCATAGAACGATACAGTTACAAGATTCCATGGCTGATGATTCAATCCAGTTGGTGAGGGATCGGGGAGAACTTAGGTGATAATATGAACAATTTCTTCTACCAGGAGCATCTGTCTGCTTAAATATTAGTTCTTCAGTCTTCCCATTCATGAGGTCCTTTTAATAAATTCCTTTTCTGTTTTAGTCAGTTGCTGTTGCTTGCAACCAAAGACCCTTAACTGATAAACATTTATGCTCAAGGTTTTTTATTTTGTGCTTAAAAAAAAAAAAAAAAGAATTCAATGAAAGTGTCTACTAGCTTAATCAGAGTCTAAAAAAGCTGGGATTGGCAATGGGGAGAATCTTGATTTCCAGTTTTCATCTTTTTCTTCCATATTACAACTTCTGCTTTCCTATCTTTGCTAGCAACTGTCCTTTTCCTCCAACCGCAAATTTTAACTTCCAAAATGCTTCATAAGCATGGTGTAATTATCCATACTGATATGCTGTGCTGTAGAATTCCTTTGGAGAACACACAATATGAATTGAAAGGAGCTGGGAATTAACTTATCATCTGTTTTGAAGAGATGTGTGGGGTGTGGGGTGGAGCTTTTGGATTGTGGCTTGAAAATTGATTCTAATTGCTGTTTTTATTGCTGGTTTAGCTGATGCTACTTTCAGTTATTTACATTTTCTGTATTTTCTTTCATTTTTTTTTTTTTTTTTTTTTTTTTTTTAGACAGGGTCTTGCAGTGTTGCCCGAGCTGGAATGCAGTGGTGTGATTACAGCTCATTGCAGCCTTGACCTCCTGGGCTCGAGTGATCCTTCCCACCTCAGCCTCCTGTGTAACTGGGACTACAGGCATGTGCCACCCGGCTAATTTTTGTATTTTTTATAGACAGGGACCTACTGAGTTGCCCAGACTAGTCTCAAACTGTTGGGCTCAAGCGATTAGCCTTCCTTATCCTCCCAAAGTGCTGGGATTTCAGGTGTGAGCTACCATGCCTGGCTCTATGTCTTTTTAAAATGACTTAGGCAATGGTATATTTGACTCCACCCCAAATATATTTATTCAAACACTTAAAATGTATCTACATACTCATGTGACTGGGTAATTTAGAAAACACCTCAAACCCAACAATTCCAGATATACTTAAAATACTGAGACTAGAGTATCCTCTGATGAGGGTGCTTGAATATCTGAATAATTATCTTAAACACTGAATGATTCAGTTACCTCTGAGTACAAAGATACATCTATAGTACAGTGGTTTAGGGAATTGGCTTTGGATTTAGATAAACCTTGGTTTAAACCCTAGTTCTGCTTGTTATAGACTGCAGTGTAGGGAAATTACTTTTCTCAACAGTAATGGGAATAACAATGCTATTAGCCTAGACTTGTCCTACTTCATTCTTCAGCCTTTTATTCTGGGATGCTTTCCTTATATGTCACCCTCAACCTCAGCCCAGGTTGGACTCTGTTGTTATGCGTGCTCACAGGACTGTGTTTGTTCTCCCAGAGACCCGGTTGCAGCTTGCATGGGTACACTATTTTATTAGATTATTTGATTACATCTTTCCCAACTCCCTGTGTCACACTGCGCTGTAAGCTCCATGAGGTTAGGGACAGCCATATCTATCTCCTTCCCCATTTATTCTCAGTGCCTAGCTCCTGGTTGGCACTCAATACAATAAATATTTATGGAATGAATGAAATAAATGGAAAAATTCTTTCCCACAGGGGATTCACTGAGACCATGAATATAAAGTACAGTGGCTGGTACATAGTAACAATTGAGTAAATGTAGTCTCCCCCAAAGAAAAACTGCAAAAAAAAAAAAAAAATCCAAACAACAAAATCCCAAACACCCTCAACAATCAAACCACATGTCATGCAAGAAATAAAATATTTATAGATTGTTGTCATCATTAAGATGCTGACTTTTCAGAGTAAGTTATTCTTCTAAATCAAACCACAGCTGATTTTAGTAAAATTAAAATAAGTTTATTTTTTGCTCATGTGGCAATCCAAATGAAAGTCAGGTTCATGGTGGCCCCATGACTCTCCTAATAAGGTAAGTGGGCCTGAAGGGTCTCCCATCAGCAATTAAGCGCTTGAATTTGGAAGTGATACAGGTCATTTCTACTCAAAGCCCATTGGTCAGAATTAGTCATATGACTTCTAGACACAAGTCAGGCTAGTCTCCTGTATGTCTAGAAGGAAAGGGGCCAGATACAGTGGCTTATGCCTGTAATCCCAGTGCTTCGGGAGACCAAGGAGGGAAATCACTTGAGCCCAGGGGTTCAAGATCAGACTGAGTGACAGGGCAAGACTCTGTCTCTACAAAAAAAAACAAAAAACAAAAAACAAAAACAAAAGGTGGGCATGGTGACATGTGCTTGTAGTTCCAGCTACTCTGGAGGTTGAAGTGGGAGGATCGCTTGAACCCAGAGGTTTGAGGCTGCAGTGAGCTATGATCATATCATACCCCTGCATTCCAGCGTGGATGACAGAGCAAGACCCTGTCTCAAAAAAAGAAAAAAAAAAAAAAAAGAATTTGATATCAGTGAACATTAGTAATGTCTACTGTAGGCTGTTAAATGAAGCTAACTGTACACTTTTCCTAAAAATGCAGTGCCTGGGCCAGGGTAGAGGTTCCATAAATACCTGATGAAATACAGGCTTGGGTATTCTACATGCTAAGCACTAACAGACTTAAATGAGGTGGCTACGGTGGAAGTCATATTCATGGTAAAAATTTACAGTGCTAGACTCTGCCAGGTCTTTCTGCTTGAATGGTTTACGGGCTGAGGTGAAGGGTCTCAGTGCCAAACTGAAGAGGCCAAAGAGCATACCAGGGGTTGGTCCCTTAGAGAAAGAAGACAAAGGTTCTTTCCTCTTTCCTCCTGTTCCTTAGAGATGGAGGAGACGTGCTTTTGGTTGGCATGTTAGTGTTAGTATCCCAGTACCACAACCTTGGGAGCTTAAGCTAAATGAATTTATTTCTTCACAATTTTGGAGGCCAGAAGTCCAAGGTCCAGGCGTCAGCAGGGTTGGTTCCTTCTGAGGGCCATGAGGGAAAGGTCTGTTCCCAGCTTCCCTCCTTGACTTGTAGGTGGCCGTCTTTCCCCATGTCTTCACGTCATCATCACTCTGTGTTCGTTTGTGTCCAAATTTCCTCTTATCAAGACACCAGTCGTCCGGGCGCGGTGGCTCATGTCTGTAATCCCAGCACTTTGGGAGGCTGAGGCAGGCAGAACACTTGAGGTCAGTAATTCGAGGCCACCTGGCCAACATGGTGGAACCCTGTCTCTACCAAAAAAAAAAAACAAAAACAAAAACAAAAACAACAACAACAACAACAAAACATACAAAAATACAAAAATTAGCCAGGCATGGTGTTGCGTGCCTGTAGTCCCAGCTACTTGGGAGGCTGAGGCAGGAGAATCGCTTGAGCCTGGGAGGTGGAGGTTGCAGTGAGCCGAGATTGTGCCACTGAACCCCAGCCTGGGCAACAGAGCAAGACTGTCTCAAAACAACAATAACAACAACAACAACAAACACACACTAGTCATATCGGATTAGGGCCCATCCTAATGACCTCATAAAAATTACCCTGTAAAGAGCCTATCTCTAAATATGGTTACATTCTGAGGTATTAAGGATTCAACATATGAATCTTTTGAGGGTTACACACAATTCACTCCATAACAACTAGTCAAATTCCAGGATGTTGCATTGACCTATAGTGTTTAGGGCCACAGTCTGCTTCTCTTCTGGGGTCTCATCTCTTCAGAACTGTTCTTTTGCTTTTCAGTAAAACAGGCATAATAATAGTACCTACTTCAAGGTTTGATATGAAGATTAAAAGAGTTACTACATTTGAAGTACTTAAAATGGCACCTGGCACAGAGCAAATACCCACTAAGTATTAGCATTACTGGAAGTACTTGTTGTCATTACTTTTTCAAATCATGATTACTTCTATGAGGCCGGACAATCTCTATTTGTCTCCTAATAATATTAGCTGCCGCTTGTTCAGTACTTGCTGTGTGCCCAGCACTGTGCTAAAGGCTTTATACGTATCACTTCATTTAATATGACAGCAATGCTAAGAGATCAAATCTGTTGTTATCCTGAAGGTATACAGTGGTAGAAACAGGGATGATACCAGAAACTCTTTTTTTTAGGCCAGGCACGGTGGCTCATGCCTGTAATCCCAGCACTTTGGGAAGCTGAGGCAGGTGGATCTCTTGAGGCAAGGAGTTCAAGACCAGTCTGGCCAACATGGTGAAACCCTATCTCTACAAAAATACAAAAATTAGCTGGACATGGTGGTGCACACCTGTGATTCCAGCTACTTGGGAGGCTGAGGTAGGAAAATTGCTTGAACCCAGGAGGTGCAGGTTGCAGTGAGCTGAGATTGCACCACTGCACTCCGGTCTGGGTGACAGAGTGAAACTCAGTCTTATTTTATTTTATTTTATTTTATTTTATTTTATTTTATTTTATTTTATTTTTTTAACAGCTTGAGAAGCAATGACAATGAAAGGTCTAGGACACCCTTGGCTATGCCAGATATTAAGGTTTAGTTCCTAATCTGTAGGGATTAGAAGGAGGGGCCAGAGTGATGGGAGTGACTCTGAGAGTTCAGGGAAGTAACTCTAACCAGTAGGAAATTATTTCAACACGTTAATAGCTGACGAGGCTGTACAGAAGCATCCTGGTTCATTGTCTGCCCTGGAGGGACCTGGGGGTGACTGACTCAGATCCATGTTCTTAAATATTTGCTAGCGATAAGGCTAGAGAGCCTCATTTTACAGACAAGAGATTGAGAACCAGAGAAGGCAAGAGACTTTCAAGAGGTCACGCAGCGAGTGGGTTGGTGAAGTAGCCTGACTCCTGATTCCTAGGTCTCTGTGTAAATTAAGTTCCTTTTTCCTGCACCTCTCACTGCCCGTCAAGAAGCAGCAGCCCAGCTCATGAAGAACGGCACACTGCAAAGCCCTAGTAGGATCCCAATGCTGCAGGGCTCTGTCTCCTTCTTTTGATCACCTGGCTGGAGTGGGTAGACCGAGGGCTTGGCCACCTCTCAAACTCATTGTCCATTCAGACAATGACGGCAGAGGGAAGTGGCCACTGTCTGGGAAAGACTGGTCTGGGGGTTGAGCCCACTCAGCAGACAGATCTTCAGGTGGCTTTTCCCTCACTGAGCGCTCCAGCAGGCCCAGGTGCCAGGTAGCTGAGTCAGCCCCGGATGTGGTGAAAGACTCAGAGGCATATCAGGATGTGCCAGACCAGAGCACTCACCTGTCCTCTTTCCTCACCCAAAAGAGAGATACACAGAGGCAAATGGAGAGAAAGACCAAGAGGCAAAGCCAAAGAGACAGAGCTATATAGAGAACCGAGCAACAGAGCCAGAGGCAGAAAGACCCAGAGATGCAGAGTTAAGAAAGATAGTCGATGGAGGTCAAGAGAGATGGAGAAGGAACAACAGAAAAACACCAGCGAGGATGACAGGGAGAAGCAAAGAAAGGCAGAGTAAAAGAAATAGGAACAGTAAGAGATGGAGGGGTGTTGGCCAGGCACGGTGGCTCACGCCTGTAATCCCAGCACTTTGGGAGGATGAGGCAGGTGGATCACGAGGTCAGGAGTTTGAGACCAGCCTGGCCAATATAGGGAAACCCCATCTCTACTAAAAATACAAAAATTAGCTGGACGTGGTGGCACACACCTGTAGTCCTAGCTACTCGGGAGGCTAAGGCAGGAGAATTGCTTGAACCCAGGAGGTGGAGGTTGTGGTGAGCTGAGATCGTGCCACTGAACTCCAAACTCCAGCCTGGGCAACAGAGCAAGACTCTGTCTCAAAAAAAAAAAAAAAAAAAAAAAAAAAAAAAAAAAAAAGATGGAGAGGTGGAGAGAAGGAGGGAGAGAGAGAGAGGAGGAGGAGAGAGAGGGGATGGGGGTAGAGAGGGAGAGGGAAAGGGAGGAAGAGAAGCAGAGAGAGGGGGAGAGAAAGAGGGAGAGAGAGAGAGAGGGGTAGAGAGAGGGAGAGGGAGAGAAGGGGGATAGAGGAAGAGAAGGAGGGAAAGAAGAGAGAGATGAAGAGAGAAGCAAGAGAAGTAAGATAAGGGGAGAGGGAGGAGGTAGAGAAGAGGGGAGAGAGAGAGGAAGGGAGAGAGAGGAAGAGGAGAGAGAGGAAGAGGGGAGAGAGAGAGAGGAAGGGAGAGAGAGGAAGAGGGGAGAGAGAGAGGAAGGGAGAGAGAGGAAGAGGGGAGAGAGAGAGGAAGGGAGAAAGGAAGAGGGGAGAGAGAGAGGAAGGGAGAGAGAGGAAGAGGGGAGAGAGAGAGGAAGGGAGAGAGAGGAAGAGGAGAGAGAGAGGAAGGGAGAAAGGAAGAGGGGAGAGAGAGGAAGGGAGAGAGAGGAAGAGGGGAGAGAGAGAGGAAGGGAGAGAGGAAGAGGGGAGAGAGAGAGGAAGGGAGAGAGAGGAAGAGGAGAGAGAGAGGAAGGGAGAAAGGAAGAGGGGAGAGAGAGGAAGGGAGAGAGAGGAAGAGGGGAGAGAGAGAGGAAGGGAGAGAGGAAGAGGGGAGAGAGAGAGGAAGGGAGAGAGAGGAAGAGGAGAGAGAGAGGAAGGGAGAAAGGAAGAGGGGAGAGAGAGGAAGGGAGAGAGAGGAAGAGGGGAGAGAGAGAGGAAGGGAGAGAGAGGAAGAGGAGAGAGAGAGGAAGGGAGAAAGGAAGAGGAGAGAGAGAGGAAGGGAGAAAGGAAGAGGGGAGAGAGAGGAAGGGAGAGAGAGGAAGAGGGGAGAGAGAGAGGAAGGGAGAGAGAGACGGGGAAAGGAGAGACAGAATGACTGATAGAGGGGTATATGGGTGCAGGAGAGGCTGGCAGTTGATGTGGCCAGTGATATGGGGAGTAGAACTGCAAAGGGCTGGTGAAGAAGAAAGAAAAATTAGGAGAAAGGCCATTGGGGCTGGTGGAACGGAGGAGGACTAGCACACAGAGAAGACTTTACCTGGCATTTGTGGCTCTGTTTGTTATCACAGGGGCAGAGATACAGACTCAGACCCCCATGGCAGCCCATTAGTCCCCACTGCCCCACCGCTGTGCCAGACAGCCGCCCCTACCAGGTCTGTTGCCTCTGAGCCTTATTTATTGCTCCCAGATCTGGAACCATGAGGAGTCCCTGCCGGGAAGCTCAGGCGGAAGCTTCCATCTCAATCCTGGACTTGGCTTCCAGCCACTGCAGCTGAATAGGAGGGACAGTGGGAGGACAGAGCTTGATTTGTACCATGGCTTTTTCACACATGGAGGGTGGTGTCTTTTTCTGGAAGCAGCAAGAGGATTCTGGGCTGTCCCTAGGGATGTTAAGTCTTGACCTTACTCCTTTCCACTAAAGAAACAATGTAAAAAACCAACACCAATTTTGTAATACCACTCTGGGCATTTTAACCAGAGTTAAAGCTACAGAAAATACAGTAGCTGCCATGTTAGGAATGTTGCAAGGATGATCTCATTTATCCCTGTATAATGCTATGAGGAAGGTTCTATTATCTTCCACTTTTGCAGGTGATGTAATAGGCTCAGGGAGGTGAAGAAACTTGCCCAGGATTCTATTTCTGTATATACCAGAGTCTGACCTGTCTGACTATGTTTCTTAGTCACTGTGCCATCCTGCCCCCGCCTCCCACCACCATTATACAGATGAAGACATCGGGGTTTGTCAATTCTTTTTTTTAATAGAATAATTTTTTTATTTTTTTAAATTAGAGATGGAGTCTTACTGTGTTTGCCAGGTTGGTCTTGAACTCTTGGCCTCAAGCAATCCTTTCGCCTCAGCTTCCCAAAGTGCTATGTTTACAGGTGTGAGCTACCACACCTGGCTGGTTCTTTTTGTTTGTTTTTTAACTTTTATTTTTAAGTTCAGGAGTACAAGTGCAGGTTTGTTATACAGGTGAAATTGTGTCATGGGTGTTTCTTGTACAAGCTATTCACCACCCAGGTATTAAGCCTAGTACCCATTAGTTATTTTTCCTGATCCTCTCCCTCCTCCCATTCTTCAACCTCCAAAAGGCGCCAGTGTGTGTGGTTCCCGTCTGTGTGTCTATGTGTTCTTGCAATTGAGCTGCCACTTGATAAGTAAGAATATGTAGGATTGAGTTTTCTGTTCCTGTGTTAGTTTGCCAAGGATAATGGCCTCCAATTGCATCCATGTCCCTGCAAAGAACATGATACCATTCTTTTTTATGGCTGCATAGTATTCCATGGTGCATAGGTACCACATTTTCTTTATCCAGTCTGTCATTGATAGGCTTGCAGATCAATTCCATGTCTTTGCTATTGTGAATAGTGAGGCTTGTCAGTTCTAATCACTTGCCCAAAGTCACATGGGTAGAAAGGTGCAGAATGAGGATTTAAACCCAGGAGGGAATTAGACCTCAGTAGGTCTGCTTAACTTCTGCCATCATGGCAGAAACCATGATTAATTTTGCACCAACCTAATGGCAGAAACTGCTATTAATTTTGCACCAACCGAATATCTTTATCAAGTCAGCCTTCCTAGGAGAAAAGATCAGATTGAATGGCATCTTAGGTTGGGCGTCCTGGAAACAGGCTCTCAGGTGCAGATTTGCCCAGAGGGACTTTTTTGGGGGAGAGCTTTTGGGATCAGCGTTATAGGTGGAGTGCAGATAATGGGACTGCGCGGAAGAGATGCTGGACTTTGATGCCGTCTTAACAGAGGCCTCAGCCGATACCATGGGGATGCTTTGGAGCTGGGATGGTGTTCAGATTTATCCCCTTCAAGCAAGAGGGTCAAGTCTTAATATTCTGACATTGGTCTGTTATTGTACATGAGCTGCCCGTGGTAGGGGGTACGGCTGCAGGTGAGGTGGCTGTCTTTCACTGAGGGTGATTTTCAGAGATGGACTGAGCTGACATCTGTTAGCTACCAGTACTCCCACCAGCTGGGGGAATGTGAGCCTCAGTCCTGAGAGAAGATCTGGGTGGTACCCCACAACATCCTCTGCTGATGGAATAATCCCTTTTCAGAATACAGCAGCCCACAGGGCCAACTCCATGGCTCTTGGTCTCCCCTGCTGCATCCAGTGGATGTCTGTATTTGCCTCTGTTCCTAATTCCTGGTGCAATCAGATGCAACACTGGTTTCAGGTCCTATGACACGGAACATGGAAACCATGTGCAGGAATGGCCTGAGGCTTTGCTCAGATGGGGTGGGGGCACAGCAGAGCCTTTAAGCACCTTGGATTCTTGACCATAGCCATGATGCCTTGTCAGCTTCCCAGAGTCCAGGAGAGAATTCCTGTACTCCAATTTTTTCTTATCTAAGGCCCGCTAGCCCAGTTGTTAGGAGCACAGGTCTAAAGAGGTTCTGAAGCTGATCTCCAAATAGCATAACCACTTCCTCCCTGCTCTACAAGGAATTCCTCTTGTTATGTCATCCGCTCTCAAAGTATTAGACACCAAGGAAGTGTCCCAAGAGTGTAGGTGGATCAATACATAGTCACAGCCCCTCCTGAACAAGAGCAGTCCTTTTGCTGTCGTCCAGACTGCCATTCATGCTTCCCTGGTTCCTCTGAAGTTTCCTTGTGAACAGTTACAGTTTTTTTCCTGCTTAGTCTAGGCCTTCCTTTCCTCTCTAGCAATTTTCCTCCATAAAGTGAAAACAGACATGGAGACACACATATGCTACGGGGGCTCAATATAGCACCGTCAGTCAAACCCTGCTCTCTCCCTGCTGCAGCAAGGATGTGGCTGGGCTCCCATCCTTTCTTTCCCCTTAATTGATTTCCAGATTCAGCCTCCTAGGATGGTGCCTTGGCTGGCATTCCAAGTTCAGCCTCTCAACCTTAATTTAATGCTTCTAGGGTGGTGAGAACTTATGTTTCCCACCTACTAGTTGGCATCTGGCTGATTTTCTCATCCTGAAGAATTTAGTTTCATTAATGTCAAACCTTTGTACGTTGCATTTGGGTTGTCAACTGTGATGCATACTCCTGCTGTTTCCAGTCCTCTTGAAACAGAGTCTTTCACCTACTCCAGGACAGTGTTGGCATTCAGAGGGACCCAGTTGTGGCACATATCAAGACTGTCAGCCATAGGACTTGCCCCATTAAACCCAGGAGTGCCAGGACCCAGGCTGGAATTAGCTGGAGGATGCTAAAAGCAGGTTGGATGATTCAGAGTCTGCTTAATTTTGCCCAGGCAGCCTGATATGAGGTCTTGAAGTCAAGTTTTCTTGCCTTCTTCTTCCAAGGTTGCACGAGAGATTCTATACTCGGAGCAGGTAACTTTTCAGCACTGAGTTGGCAAATGTGTATGATTGGTTTTTCACACTCCTTTCTGGACAGAAGACAATTTTTGTTGTAAAATAGAAATATAGGGTTAGGAGGACCCAAGGCACCTTAGTAGGGCTGGATCTTGGAAGAATAGTGATATGGTGAAACAGGTTTTGTCTTCTGTATTATTTTCTTACCCCTATTCTTTTTAACAAATATTGATTATTTCCTGGGAGAAACCCAAATCACTTTAGGTATGCCAAATGTCCCAGATCTCACCAGCTTCTTGGTACAAATGAGGTCATTTTGAGATACATGTTCAGACCATACAGGCTTATAGCTTTTGCCTCTTCCTGGTGGACCCCAGTGTTTTTAGGAGCCCTGCAGAGATGTCTCATGTGTGCTAGAATGTGTGCTAGCACTTAGATTTTTTTCACCCAAGTCTTTTTTTTTTTTTTTTTGAAATGTGTGTCCTGCAAACCATTTGAGCATGACAACTCTCCGCTGTACTTTTGCTGCAGTCTTCCATAACAACCCTGATTCCCTGCCACTCTGATGGGTGCACAGGCTCTTTGGGTCTTTTACAAATGTGCCATCGTCCCTTCATTGTGCTGCTGTCGTGCCCCTGTGCTGCAATGGTAAGGAAGTCCCTCTGCCTTGCGTGCATTGAACTTGGGTGCCAGGCTCCCAAAGCAGTTCTTCTTGTGCCCAGAAACTCTCAGCCAAGTGCCAATTTCTCTTCTCCCATGAAGCCTCAAGCCAACGTAGACCAGTATAGCTTCTCATGTCTCAAAGCTCATGAGAAATTTACAAAAAGGATCATTGGACCTCTGGATTTTTCTCCCTTGTGCTCAAAGCTCAGAAGGCCCCGCATTACATTTAGGAAGAGGAGGCACAAGGAGAGGATGTGCCATGAAGCCACTGCTGAAAAGCAGACGTAGTGATTCACACTCAGGCGTGTCCATCAGTCGAGCTGTCCAAGCTGTGTTTTTAGTGTGTTGCATAAGCCACACGTGGTGTGGGGGGAATGGTGTTAGTTTATGCCAAATCAACAGCAGCAAAGATAATGACATCATGGACAATAATAAAATAATCAACCAGCAACAGATGGAAGGGAAGAATTCCAGTTATGCTGAGAAACTGTTAGTGACACAAACTGTTTGGGGTCTTAGCTGGTCAAACCAAACCCGATTCCACTAGCCAAAGAGTAACAAGAATATTATCATTCAGCCAGAAACATGAGCCACTCAAATCCCCTGTCCAGCCAAACAGTCCTTTTGGGATCTGATGGGGCAGGAGGGGCGCAGCAATTTCAAAGTACCACCCTCCGCTCATCATCAAAGAGCCTTGTTTGTTCATTGACGCCTAGTAAATCAGAACCAGGGAATCAGATAAAAATTTCCTTTGCCTTTTGATTTCCTTTATTAACGGAACCTTTTAGAGGCCTGTTTATACTTTTTACTTGTACAAAATCACAATACTTCACACAAAGGCAGCAGGTGGTACTGAAAGCTGGAGATTGGGCCGAATTGCCTCTCTCGTAACCAGTGCTAACAGAGCCTTCTCTTGGATGTAAAGAAACTTGAATCTAATTGCGGGGTTGGTTGCTCCAATTCTGTGTAACTATAGGTTTCTTTGTCTGGGGTTTTCTCCTTCTCAGATTTAATGTTTCTCCTTGAGCTCCTGTCAAATAACTCCTTTAGGAATCTGAGTAGAGTAACTGTTGATTATTTTGAACTGAGACTGAGTTTTAAGATTACAGTGTTCCTGGAGTGGCGTCCCTGAGACGTAAAGTGCGTCTCTGTCCACATGTCCCTCTGGACCCTCCTGTTGAGGTTTCATGTGAACTTCATATTTGTTTCATATTTGGTGTTATGTGAAGCTTCCCCCGGCCATAGGTGACTGCCAGGGACTAGCACTTGAGCTAAAAGTAGCCAATGAGGTAGCCTCATGTAAGAGTCCATCTCAACACAGGACTATGATTAATCAGACCCATTACGTTCTCCTTCTGAAAATTTTGAATGAGACATTGCTCAGAGGGAGTGGGATATATGTTCATTCTCTTAGGAATCTTGTCTGTTTTCTTTCCTAATTTATCACCATTGTTGATTATAGTAACCAGCACTTGGCTGGGCACGGTGGCTCATGCTTGTAATCCCAGCACTTTGGGAGGCTGAGTGGGGCAGATCACAAGGTCAGGAGTTCATGACCAGCCTGGCCAACATGGCAAAACCCTGTCTCTACTAAAAATACAAAACTTAGCCAGGCACGGTGGCACATGCCTGTAATCCCAGCTATTTGGGAGGCTGAGGCATCAGAATCACTTGAACCCCAGAGGTGGAGGTTGCAGTGAACCAATATTGCGCCACTGCACTCCAGCCTGGGCAACAGAGCAAGACTGTCTCAAAAATAAATAAATAAATAAATAAATAAATAAATAAATAAATAAATAAATAAAGTAATACCCAGCATGGCACACAATAAATATTTGATAAATAAATGCATGCACCCTTATGTAGAAAGATTTTTAAAAAATGAATCAGCATCGATCTCCCCATATTTTACCTTTTTCTCCTGCCACCAGGCAACCAGGTTCCTCCCTATCTCCTCTTTTAAATTGTTATTACTGTTTTAAACATACTTTATTTTTTAAGGCACCTTTAGGTTCGCAGCAGAACTGAGTGGAAGATAATAGAGACTTCTCACATACCCCCTGCTTCCTCACATGCATAGCCTCCCTCATTATCAACATCCCCACAGAATGGTACATTTGTTGTAATTGATAAATCTACATTGACACATCATTATCATCCAAAGACCAAGTTTACATTAGGGTTCACTCTTGCTGTTGTTCATTCAATGGATTTTGACAAATGCTTAATGACATGTATCTACCATTATAACAACATACAGAGTAGTTTTACTGTCCTAAAAATCCTCTGGGATCCAACTGTTCCTCTCTTCCTCCCTCCCCTCAATCTCTGGCAATCTCTGATCCTTTTACTGTCTCCATCATTTTGATTTTTCCAGAATGTCACAGAGTTGGAGTCATACAGAACACAGCCTTTTCAGGTTGGCTTCTTTCGCTTAGTAATATGCATTTAACGTTCCTCCATGCTTTTTATGACTTGATAGCTCATTTCTTTTTAATACTGAATAACATTGCATTCTCTAGATGTACATGGATTATCCATTCACCTACTGAAGGGCATCTTGGTTGCTTCCAAGTTTTGGCAATTATGAAGGAAGAGGCTATAAATATCTGTGTGTGGGTTTTTGTGTGGATGTAAGCTTTCAATCCATTTGAGTAAATATACCAAAGAGTACAATTTCTGGATCATTTTGTAAGGTATGTTTAGTTTTGTAAGAAACCTCCAAACTGTCTTCCAAAAGTGCCTGTACCATTTTGCATTCCCATCAGCAATGAATGACAATTCCTGTTGCTCCACATCCTCACCAGCATTTGGTGTTTTCAGTGTTTTGGATTTTGGCCATTCTAATAGGTGTGTAGTGATGTGTCATGGTTGTTTGAATTTGCAGCTTCCTAATAACATATGATGGTGGCATCTTTTCTTATGCTAATTTTCTATCTGTATATCTTTGTGAGGTACCTGTTCAGGTCTTTTGCCCATTTAAAATGGGGTTGTTTGTTGTCTTATTTTTGAGTTTTAAGGATGCTTCACATATTTTAGATGCTAGACCTTTATGAGATACATCTTTTGCAAATCTTTTCTCTCATTCTGTGGCTTATCTTCTCACTCTTGATTCTCTCTGCATTTTTCTGACTTTTTGCCTTGATGGGCAGTATGGTGCAGTATTTCAGTGTTCAGATTCTGGAGTCATCTGCCTGAGTGTGAGTCCTGATTTTGCCACTTGTCCAAGCAATTGGTCATACCATTCTGACTCTTTAATTTTCTCATTTGTGAAATGGAGAGAATATTACTGCCACCCTATAGAGAAGTTAGAATGGTCCCAACATGTAGTTAGTAAGCACTGTATAAATGGTAGTCATTATTTTTGGGATTATCTCCTGTTTTGCATGGTTTGGGCTCAGTTACTAATTGGTTCTTGTGCTCTACCAATCCTTTCTTTACTCACACTGTTCAAGGCACACTGGCCTCTACCCCCACCTCAGGGTGTCTGTCCTTCTGTTTCCTCCTTTTGAAGTGCTTTCCACCCAATATACTTGTGTCTTGCTCTTTCATCTCATTGTTCAGGATTTTTAGCTGTCATAAGCAGAAGTAGTCTAAAGGTGAGGGGTTTCCTATGTTTGGTAGAAATCACTGTCCATTGATGCTAGCCATCCCAGAGAGAAGAGGGGCTTTGCAGGAGCAGAGAGGGAGGAGGAGAGGTTCCTTGAGACTGAGAGGGAAAGGAGTCTGTATGTTCAGAGAGCGATGGAGACTGAGCCCTGCTCTCTGGGAATGTTTCTGGAAGGTGGCAAGACCTCAAGGGAAAGATGCTCCCAGGAAGACTGGGGGACCTAGGTCTGCCAAGGATCCCCAGGCCCCAGGCCTGACCCGTACACTGCAGAGCCACTTGGATTGAAGGCACCATGTAGACGAAGCAGAGTGTACACTGGTGACAGCCAAGTGGACTGAGGTTTAGGTAGATACTTTCTATTGCCTACTGTGACATGAAACTCTATTTACTCTGCGTCTGACAGAGTAACTGAGGCTAAACTTCATGCAAGTTCATAGGGATGGTGGCTCAGAGTCAGAGGGACTTTGACTAATGCAATCTGAGTCATCGCGCCAGAATTTTGTTATCAAACACCAGGGGTTTGCCCTAGATCCAGTTTCTTGCTGTACAGAAAGCCACTCATGGAGACAATAAGTATTACAAGGGAAGAAAGATTTTTTAATATGGGCTATGTCACCCAGGAGACAGGAGACAAATCCAATATCAATCACCCCATCTGACTACAATTAGGGGTTTATACAGCAGGGAATAAATGTAACTACATGTGGGAAAATAGGAACTAGGGAGGGGGTAAGGAAGAGGCATAGTCAACAGGAACTAGTGTGGGAAAATATGAATTAGGGAGGAATTGATAGCAGTTGGTTGGTTAGGCAATCATGACAGACGAGGGGTCTGGTGTCTCACTGCAGTGACCTGGTAAGTTTCAGTTTCTTGATACTACCTGGGATCCCTCATGGTCAGTTTCCTGAGAAAGGAACTCAGATACAGTAAATGGAAGTTTCTCAAGTTTTAAGACTAGGAATGTCAATTTCTACATTTATTCAAAGAACCATAAATATCAGTTTTATGAGATAATTGGGCTGGTTTCATAAAGAAAGTGATATTTCTTTCACCTTGAGTTTAGAGTTTAGAATTATACATAAAATAAATATTTCCAAGTTCATCCTTGTTCACTGTAACTTGAGAGAATCTAGTTACTGGTAAGGTTACCATTTATACATATTCCAACTGTTCTTGTCCCTGTGTCTTTCCCCCCTCACCCCGCCCTTTCTAACCTTTCAGGTATTGGAAGTGAGTGCCCTTCTGAGACCACACTTTTGAATTGCTCATCTGCCTGCTTGGTTACTGTGACATCCAGTCATATGTGTTGATTACTTCAGCCTCCCTGACCAAACTGTAGGATGGACATTGAGCAAGAAATAAATTTTTGTTTTATTTTAATTTTTTAAATCTCACAATGATGGCTGAAATTTGTTGTTTCAAATGAGTGACATTAGGCATATTTGTTGTGCTACCCTCAACAACCTTATCCTGAGTGATACCTACATTAAATCCTTAAAAACACTGTTGCCAAACTGTTGAAACCAAAGGAAGTATTCAAAACATTGGAAATGGGATATCTTTACAGACAAAATATTGTGCCTTAGCCAACATGTGGAGAAGGAAGTGGATGTTGCTATATTTAGAGCACAAAGCAAATGTGTTGTTTTGGAGTATTCAGACACATAAACATGCTCAAAAACATGTTCAAAATGTTCCACCTATTGCCTGGTTAGAAATACCAACACAGCATAAAAGTTCACAGTATTTCCTTCTACATGTTGTGTACACACACCTACGCACCGATACCATATACTATAGAGCTAAGGGTTGTTTGGTTGCAAGAAACAGGAAGTATTTAATTAAATTCACAGAAGTTAGAGATCAAACTGCGACAGGATAAAGGCAGGACACAGACCTCGCTCTTGTGACTTCATATCATCTCTTGTTCATTTGAGTCTCGCATGGTTTTGCAAAATTATAAAGTGTTTTCAGATTCTCTTCCTTCATTATATTTGATAGAATGTTCACAGATTTTGTATATAAATTCCTTGTTGAATTTTCACTATTTTACTATCATCATCTGTTTTATTCCCTCATTCTCTTTGGTTATATATTTTACCCTCCTGCACACTTTCTCCTGATTATGATATAATTTTTAGCTTTTGTATTTTTGTTACCTAATTACAGAATCTCTAAAAGGGATGAACTTAGGAGTTGAGTTGGAAGGGAGGTTTGGGCTAAAGGGACATTTCCTTACCTAAGAATGAGAAAATATCAGTTGTCCATATCAAGGCATGGGAGATTTGCTAATGGAGATTATGGGGGAACAAACTATTCCCCCCTCCAAAACCATCCCTGGCACCACAACTGCTATAAACTTTTTTTTTTTTTTTGAGATGGGGTCTTGCACTGTCACTCAGACTGGAGTGCAGTGGCATGATCTTGGCTCACTGCAACTTCTGTCTTCCGGGTTCAAGGGATTCTCTTGCCTCAGCTTCCTGAGTAGCTGGGATTACAGGTGCCTACCATCACACCCGGCTAGTTTTTGTATTTTTAGTAGAGATGGGTTTTCACCATGTAGGCCAGGCTGTCTCAAACTCCTGACCTCAAGTGATCTGCCCACCTTGGCTTCCCAAAGTGCTGGGATTACAGGCCTGAGCCATTGTGCCGGGCCCATTGTGGGGAATGTTTGTTCTTTTTTTTTGAGACAGAGTTTCACTCTGTCGCCAGGCTGGTGTGCAGTGGCATGATCTCGGCTCACTGCAACTTCTGCCTCCCGGGTTCTAGCGATTCTCCTGCCTCAGCCTCCCAAGTAGCTGGGACTACAGGCACACGCGACCACTCCCAGCTAATTTTTGTATTTTTAGCACAGACTGGGTTTCACCATGTTGCCTAGGATTGTCTCCATCTCTTGACCTCATGATCCACCTGCCTTGGCCTCCCAAAGTGCTGGGATTACAGGCGTGAGCCACTGCGCCTGGCCAGAATGTTTATCCTAAAGAAAGTGATTTCCTCAACTTTCTCTTCCTTTAAACAAGACTCTCATACACTCTCTTTTGAAATCATTACAGTTGGTGGGGAGAAAAGTGGTTTGATGTCTGACCGGTTAAAAATGAGACCCTGGACAAGTTGTTCAACTCCTTAGAGGGACAGTAATCATATGACTTCATTGAATTACTTTGAAGATTATACAAGATCATATCTGGGAATGGCTGATGCGGTGAGGACCCAAGAAACTCTTACGTCTGTTCTTTCCTTGCAGCTAATGGGGAGGTAGTGTCATTGAACTAAAGTGGGTCCCTTTGCCTATGCAACTAAAAATCAAACACCAAAGCACCAGATTGTTGTAGCAAGAAAGGGTTATTGCCAGGTGGCCAAGCAGAGAAACAGAGTCATGCTCAAGTCTGTCTCCCGGTACTGGCCTTACAGCTGCAGACTTAGGGGAGCGATGTTAGGGACAGAGTTTTAGGGCTTGACAGTGATTGGCTGACAGGAAGGGGTGTTTAGAAAGCCCCTTGGGCATGCCATCACCTCTCACACTTCATGAGTTGCATGTGCAAATTTGGAGGGAGTTGGTATGAAATATGCAGTGAAAATTCGGACTGTGGCCTCAAAAGATTACTCATTTGGGGAGCAAGTTTGTTCTCTGCAGGCTCCAGTCAGCCGTATTGGTTCCAACCCGTTGCAGTTGATTTTGTAAGCTGGGGGGATTGTAGCAAACTCTATCTTATTCCTGCAAGATAAGCTCAAGATTTCTGTTAGTCACCGGTTTCTTTAACCCTATGGGGCATGGTTTTAGCAGCATGACCTACTAGGTGTTCATGCTCTAAAGTCACATAACTGGGTTCAAATCCTAAATTCTGCCCCTTGCTAGCTTTGTATAAACAGGGTATGGGGGTGCAAATTACTTCAATTCTCCAAACCTCACTTGCCATGTCTACTAAATAAATAAATAAATAAATAAATAAAATGAAATAGTGTGGGGATTAAATGAAATATTGAGTCTATAGCACTTGGTATTGTAAGGGCTATATACTCAAGAAATGGCAGGTTTTGTTAACTTCGTTAGAAACAAGTATCTCTTTTCAGTCCAGTCCTGTGTCATCATTGTCTTCGTCATCATCATCATCGTCATTGTCATGTTTGTTGTTTAGAGACAGGATGTCTTTCTCTGTCTCCCAGGCTGAAGTGCAGTGATGTGATCATAACTCATTGCAGCCTCGAACTCCTGGGCTCAAGCGAATCCTCCTGCATCAGCCCTTGAGGGTTGAGGACTCTTAGCCCTTGAGGTGCTGGGACTACAGATGTGCACCATCATGCCTAGCTAAGTTTTTATTTTGTAGAGATGAGGACTTACTATGTTGTGCAGGCTGGTGACCTCAGACAATCCTCCAACCTCAGCCTCCTAAAGAGCTGGGATTATGAAGATGAGCCACTGTGCCCAGCTTTGTATCTTCTAATACAAGCTCACAATCCTTGATTGGAAACCCTTGGGGCCACATGTTTTAAAATTCAGAATGTTATGGAAATTAGAAAGGTAATGTGGTGCATAAACTATACATTCTACAACATCCCACTTCCAGTGGGGTCTGCAGTAGCAATTCCTGGTCAGCTTATTACTGCAGTTAAAAATGTGGATGTTCATGCTAGGTGGGATGTGAGATAAATAAAGGACATAAATAACCTCATGTCAGTTCAGGTCAAGTTTTGTTGCCAAATGAATTTGTGCCAACCTTAATTTTAAAAAACTTGGTTTCCAGAGCTTTTGGGAATTCAGAAATCCATGCAGTCATTAAAAATTCTCTGTTTTGTGTATTTAAGCTATTTCTAGTGCTTGTTTCTGTGTTAAGCTATGCTTCTCCAACATCTCTGTGGTTTAGTCAACCTTTCAAAGCTTCCTTTGGACTCAGCTCTCCTCCTTTGACTTCCTGTGTTTTACTTTCCCCTCTCATCTCTATCTCTATTCTTTACCTCCTCCTGGACTTCTTCTCTTTCTGGAGTTCACACACTACTGGCATGAAGACTGTTTTCATTTTCTTTGTTTCTTCCATCTGCTACATTCTCTCTAGGTGCTCATGCTTCTCTCTCACCACCTCTGTGGATTTCAGAGTCTTGTTTCTGCAGTGAGGGCTCCTTGCCTCTGTTCTTGGGTAAGTATCATCTCCTATTTGATAGGTGCTTTTATTTCTGGTGAAGATATTTTATTTTTCTTAAAAGCATCATTGTACAATGCTCTACAGAGGAAGAAAATTTCCTTTAATGTCCCACAAATGTTATGTGGTTTAATAGTAATCTTCTTCCTTTAAAAAACTGAATATGTAATTGATAATATGCAACTGATTTCTTGTGAAATATAGCATTTATGTTTTAAAAATTTATTTGCCTTTATTTTAACTGAAGGCAAGTCCAGTTTAAACCTATACTTTTTGCAATTGCCGAATCAAAGCTATTGTAATTCAAAGATAATAAAATAAAGTGCTAAATGATGGTGCCAATTCTTTGTTTCTGCCCTTTTTTTCATTGGTGATGGCCCTTGGCTCCCACCCTAACAACCCTACCACCCCCTTTCTCCTTTTAATTTCTTCCTCTCTTCCAGATATCCCTCTTTGTTCATGCTTTCTTTTACAATGCCAATATCATTATGATAATTTATTGAACTCTTACTGTGTACTAAGCACTTTACATGGATCATTTAGTTTCACCCTTTCAGTGCTCCATGAGATAGGGTAAGGAATGTCTTAATCCTCATATTTCAGATGAGAAAATTCAGGCTGAGAGATAAAGTGACTTGCTCAAGATTACGCAGCTAGTCAGTAGCAGAAATGGAATTCAAACACAGTTGTATTAAATCTTTGCATTTAATCCTTGTTGCATTAAACTAATTCCAAAGCTTATGATTTCAATCATTATGCCTTTATTTCCTCCATTGCAGCAGATACTGCCATTCCTGTTATTGGATTTATCTTCTCTTTCTAGATTTTTATAGCTTCTTAAATCTGACTCATCTCTACTGCCCTCTTTTCAGCATGCCATTGTCTTAGGTGGTTTGTCCACATTTACCCATTTCCATGGTTGAATTCTTGGTCCTTATCTTTTCCACACTGAGATTATTTTATAATCACCACATACTCATGGTGAACTATAGGACCAATCCCAATTTCAAATATTCTTGTTCTCACGAACCGCTGGAGCATGTTGGAAATAAGATGCTGGTCAGCAGAAAGAGCATCTGCTTCCTCTGTTGCTAGACACCTGCCCATTCAAAGTCATGTCTTGGCAGAAGGCACCATTCAAAGTCATGTTTTGACAAAATGGCTTCATGTCATAAAGCCATGGTATCTGTGTTATCTTTCAGGTGTCTGTGAACAATTGAACCTATGCTCGTTATATTAGTTAGGCTTGCCATGTGGCAGTAAACCAAATCACCACATTTCTAATTTAATGTAACAAAGACATGTCTCTTTCACATCAAAGTCAGAGGTGGTTTAGGAGTCTGTCCTTGGCTTTTCTCCTTGAACAGTGACTCAGGGATCTGGGATGTTTCCATTGTACAACTCTGTCTTTTTTTTTTTTTCAGTCAGAGTCTCACTCCATTGCCCAGGCTGGAGTGCAATGGCGTGATCTCGGCTCACTACAACGTCCGCCTCTTGTGTTCAAGAAACTCTCCTGCCTCAGCCTCCCAAGTAGCTGGGATTATAGGCACCCACCACCAGGTCCAACTACTTTTTTTTTTTTTTTTTTTTTGTATTTTTAGTAGAGACGGGGTTTCACCATTTTGGCCAGCCTGGGCTCGAACTTCCAACCTCAGGTGATCCACCCACCTTGGCCTGCCAATGTGCTGGGATTACAGGCATGACCCACCATACCCGGCAGCAACTCCATCATCTTAAAGTTCTTTGCCTCCAGCCACCTGGATAGGAGAGTGGGTGGGGCCTATTCACAGACTCTTCACCACAAAGAGTTGTCATTATCGTGACTACAAAGACATATTCATCAAGATGATGTGTCCAAGGTCTTCCAAGTTAGGAAGTGGTAGATTCAGAGCTAACTACCTTGACTCTTTTTTCCACTATATGTTTTAGTAACTAGGGATATTTTATCTATGTTAATCCTTCCTGGCTTGATTCATTTAATTCACAATGAGTTATTGGATTTTTTTTTCTAATAATTCTGGCAAAAGTTCCAGGGAGGGTTCCCTTGGGTAGGCTTGGGGCATATGTCCATCTATCCTCAAACCAATCACTCTGGCCATGACAATACGGCATTCTGTTTGGTCAGGTCTATGTTGTGCATCTGATTCTACAGAGGAGGAAATGGATTATGGGGCACCTTCACCTCTTTCATATGTGGTGGGAACAGTGGAGAGCTGTCTCCCAAAATAAAGCCAGGGTGCTGTTATTAAAAGAAAAAGTAGCAGATGTCAGGCAGTCAAATCAAGAGAAGGACCATCAAGTTGAATAACTGAATGAAGAAAGAAACATAAAGGAGAATTAGTGACTAAGGAAATTAATCAAATGAGAAGACAAATGAACAAATGATGCTTCTTTGATGGCAGATGAGGGAATCCTCCCAAATGGGGAAAAGTGAATTAAAGGCAAGCTGATGCCACACTGAACGTAGGTTTTGAATGTTGCATTGTTTTGTGGTAGGTTCATCTTGGTTAAGGTGAATCTTGGAGGGTCCAGAAGCTTTTTGGTACAAAAATGATTATGTGTTCCCTGTGCACCTTTGACTTTTTTCAATCTCATGGGAGTGGGAGCAGCTTTCAGCTGTTGGCCTGCTACCCCCTGTCTTAGTCTGCCTTGTGTTGCTATAATGGAATATCTGAGATTGGGTAATTTATACAGAAAAGATGATTATTTGGCTCATG